>NC_090184.1:41418915-41788915 GCF_024679245.1 Pseudorasbora parva
GGTTGCCCTGATGGATAAAAGCCTCGTGTTGCACCACACGATCAGCTTTTTCGCTAACTGGTGCAGTTGAAGCGAGCGTGTGCCTCCCTGTCGGTTGATATAAGCGACCACTGTAGAATTGTCTGTTTTCACTAAAACATGCTGGCTCTTGATGTAGCTCAGAAAATGTTTTAGCGCTAAAAACACTGCCAGCAGTTCTAAGTAATTTATGTGCTTGTGAATCAGATGTGGAGGCCACACACCATTCACCGCTCTGCCCATCAGAGTTGCTCCCCAGCCTTTTAATGACGCATCCGTTGTTATAGTGACCCTCGCCGACACCGCCCCCAAGGGGATCCCCTTTCTGAGAGTCTCGGGGCTTCTCCAATGTCTGAGCGCTCTGACGCACACATGCGTTACTTTCACCGGTCGACCGAGATGTCGCCGAGAACACAGACGCAGATGCGCGACCCAGCGCTGAAAGTCTCTCATCATTAGTAGTCCTAGATGTACTACTGAAATCACTGAGGCCATTAGACCCAGCATTCGTAGGCACAGTCTGAACGGAACAGTTTTCCCCGTCTGAAAACGGGAGAGACACTGCATGAAGGACGTGATCCTCCCCTCTGTCAGAGTGACCTGATAAGAGAGGGAGTTTATACTGAGCCCCAGATATTCTGTGTTCTGAGCTGGCTCTAAACGGCTCTTTTTCATGTTTATTCTGAATCCCAAGCTGTCGAGATGCACTAATACCATGTTTGTGTCTCTGATCGCTTGTTCTTTTGACGAGGCGCAAATCAGATAATCGTCTATATACGACAATATTCTTATTCCTTTGTTTCTCAACGGAAATAGCGCTGCTTCCACACATTTGCTGAAAACTCTTGGCGCTAAGGACAGACCAAATGGAATGGTTTGAAACTCGTACGCTGTGTTTCGGTATGCAAACCTGAGATATTTTCTGTGAGACGGATAAACATCTATGTGAAAATACGCGTCTGACAGATCGATCGTCACAAACCAGTCGTTCTGGCGGATAGATCGACAAAGTGTTTTGTGTGTTAACATCTTGAATGAATACTTCCGTAGGTGCTTGTTTAGCACACGGAGATCTAAAATTGGGCGCAGAGATGTGCTCCCTTTCTTTGGGATCACGAAGTAACGGGAGTAAAAACCCTGACAGCTCACTTCCTTTGGCAGCACTCTGATTGCTCGTTTGTCTAAAAGAGTGTCTATCTCGGCCGTCAGGACGCGAGCTGCTTCTCCCTCGGCCGCTGAGACTATAATGCCATTGAATCTGGGTGGTTTCATGGCAAATTGAAGTCTGTATCCCCGTGAAATTGTGTTTAAAACCCACGGATGAGCTGCGCATGCGCGCCAACTGAGTATGCGAGCCGAGAGGGGTCCCTTGTACACTTCTCCCTCGCGGGCGCGCGTTGATGACGTCATTATTGTCACTGCGCTGACCCCCTTTTGAGAAGCGTGCGCTCCCTCCAGCGGCGAAGCTAGAGAGACGCGTTTTAATTTTTGGATTTCTTTGCAATCTATCGCCCTCGGCTGACTGCCTGGCTGCGATAGAAAAACATTTATTTGTGTGTTTGTTATATTCGGGGAGCATATCGCCCTTAGCTCGTGGCTTGGATGCGATAGTGCATTCTTTATTAAGTATTCCCCTGAAACGATGGGCGTTTGAGAACACTGTGTGAGTGCTTGGTGACACTGTTGAACATTTTCTCCCTGTTTTTGAACTGGGTAACTTACAGCGAGAGCCCTTACTGAACTCAGAACAACAGGGTTGGACCCCTTTCTTCTCTTTGCGGGCGGAGAGAGAAGTGCAGGGGAACATTCGCGTGTCAGGTCGCACGCTTCTTCTTCCGGTCCTCGGGGTGGGGCGGTCGGTTTCTGGCCGCCGCGGCCGCAAATGAATGCTTACCCCATGGTCCGGAGCTCTCCGACCTTGGACGATGGCCAGATTGTTGTCCGCTGGGAGCGGGTCTCACATTCCTGGCCCCTATCTGTCTCCCTCTCACTGCAGCGGCTGCAACAAAGCCCTGCCGCGCTGGTTGAGAGGGTGGTCGCGGTGTTTGCTTCCGTGGTAAACAGAGGTTAAAAGCTTCATCCTCTTGTTTCCTCAGGGAGCTGGTTTCTCTCATTTTCTCGAGAGCTGGTCCGAACAGGCCCTTAGTTGGGTCGAACGCTGCGTCCATCACCTCCGCTTTCTGAGCGTCGCTCAATCCTGACAGGTTCAGCCATAACGCTCTCTCACCTGACACGGCCAGGCCCATCACACGGCCACAGCCTTGAACCGCACCGCGGGAAGAGCGGAGAATTAGATCGTTTACCACACATATTTCATCCCATAGTGCTGGGTTCGGCACCCCTGTATCCAGCTGTCGCCCCATTTCCTCCAAAATTTCTGCCTGATACGCTGACAGTAAAGTCACAGCGTTCAGCGAGCACACTGACTGGGCCGCATACTTATATATCCTCTGATAGACGGACGCGGTCAAACGTTCCATCTTGCTCGGCAGCGAAATCTGAGAGGAGGCAGAAATGGAGCGTCGATTCGGGTGGAGGTGATAGGCCACTGAAGACTCTACCGCTGGGGGTCCGGCCAACCCCAGCTCCACCATCCCTTGAATCTCCAGCTTAGAGCATCCCTTGGCCGGGAGCTTATTCTTAAAGGGGGTACTCCAATGGCGAGACATTTCTTTCATGCATGCCGGCACGGCGGGCAGTAATTGTCTCGCTGTGGGTTGAGCAGGCGGCAGCCTTTTCCCGTCGTAAAGGTCCCTCTCTGCTCCTTCGGCGTCCTGTGCCGTGGGCCAAGCTAGGCCCAGTTTAGCCGCGGCTCGTTTGCACACCTCGTGTAGGTTACTGTCAGCCTGAGGACCCGAGTCAGTCGCGCTCGGGGGTCTAGACTGTTGAGCGGGGAAGGGAGAGTTGTCATCTTCCTCCTCGTCTTCCATATCCAAGTCGAGGAGGTCAGAGTTAGCATCGCCCTCTGCGTCCTCGTCCCCCTGCTCTTCCTCTTCGTGTGCGAGAAGGCCATCGAACAGAGGAGGCATATCCGGGGATTCGGCTTCCATCATTTCAGCCCAGCTAGAGGTAGCTCGCGTTTGATGGTCGGTTGTCTTAGGCTTCGCGGTGGCGCCGGACAGACATGGGTCTTGTTGGCTACTAGCCACCGCCACTCTCAGCCTTCTCTCCAGAATTTTCACCGGCATTGACGCACAGTGGACGCATGTTTGAGGGTCCGCAAGCGACGTTTGAGCGTGCTTCGAGCCCATGCACACGATGCACATAGGATGGGGGTCCCTGCCCGAGATTGTTGCTCCACATGACGATGGACACGGGCGGGATGCCACATCCCTGCTTTTCGACTCATTCCCTTTGGCGGGGGTAATGACCGTCGACATAATGTCTGGAGGAGTGATTCAACGACTCGTCACAACACGTTAGTCTGATGATAAAGTAGGGTAATTTAGCCCTTTCAAACGGCTCGCCTCAACGCGAAAAGCCCAAAAAGATGACTCGACGTCACTGAAAAACCTACCGCCGTAGTTTAGTACGCGATAGTCCGAAGAGAATAGCTCGCCTTGACGCGGACACTATTCGGTGTTTCCGATGTCGCTCAACACAGTCCAATCCACTGATGTCGCGTTTGGTGGCGTAATCCAATAACGGTCCGCCTGTTGAACAGTTCAGCGAGATCAGCAACGAAGTCGGACGTGCTGAGAGAGCTTGTTGTAGTCCCTCACGGGAAGAAAGCGCGAATGACTTTGTGAGGGGTCGACCTGAGTAATATAGGTGGAGGCGGAGCCTGATCTCAGGTCAACCTGTCTGTCAGGACAGACGTGGTGTCATTGGAGCTTCCGTAGTTGGTCACGCCCAAAGCGATTCCCATAGTGAAACACCGAGCGAAGTTAGAAAAAGAACTTCAGCATGCATTGCAGCACGAATAAATTATACATCTGAATTGTGACACATTTTCTTTGATTCTTACTATTTGCTTTTACTTTTGCTCTTTTGTTTTGATGTTTTGTAGCTTGTTTTATGTTCAGAGTTGATCTGTTTATCGCATTTAAAATAAAATAAAATTTAATTGTCACCATTGTAGAGAATCATACACGGATTCTTGATGTCTTTGCAAGTCTAATTAATGCTGTAGATTTAAACATTTTGTGCACAAAAAATAAAATAATTAATTGTTCAATTACCACAAGAATAAAGAATCTCATGGAAATTTGTATTAATATTTCATTAGGCTCTGCATGACATCAGGGATTCTGCCAATACATGATGATGATATCATCGTCAATGATTAAACAACATCACTTGATGATATTTTCTCTTGACTTTGTGTTCCTTCCCAAATATGTCCCACAAACACAAAACAGCCAGAGAAACATTATATTATAATATTATACAGTCAAGGGTCAAGGGCCCAACTAAAGCAAACACTGATCTCCATCATGGTGACTTCCAACGAAACTATTATTTCCATTAAAAAAGAAATAAAGTCAGTCTGGTTAGTTATAAGTTAGTTCACATATTATTATTATGTTTAGTAACTCCATCTTAATTTGAATCAGCAACAGAAAAGGACCGCCTTTTGTAAATATCCTCCAATCAGTGAATTAGTTCTTGTTGCCAGACAGAACTCCTTGCATGGCCAATCACATCAAAGCAAGACCAGAGTGAGCTATTTTAGCTAATTATGATTTTGAGTTCATTCAACTTGAAATCTTAAGATTATGTATTTTGTAGGTTTATAAGTTATACTAAAATATTTTTTGAGTTTTTGGACTAAACTAGTAATATTTAGTCAAGATTACTTGATTTGTTTAAGTAAAGACAACATTAAGGTTTACAGTGTGTGTGTAATATATATATATATATATATATATATATATATATATATATATATATATATATATATATATATATATCAGTTTGAATATCTGCAGAGGAAAGAGATATCTTTGTCCTTTTAAAAGTTATGGTGATTTCCCATGACAGCGCTAAAACAACTTCCTTGTTTACAACCAGCCCTCATAAAGATAGCCTTTGCATATATTTGCTTGTGGCTTTTGTACATAATTTTGTATTTGAAGTAAAAAAATTAAAAAGCGAAAAAAACGATCTCTTCGTGTCTTAAGACATAATGTGTCGTCACGAGCCGCAGGGTTATACATACAGGGACATTATGGACTCGTAGGTCTGTTTTTTTTTTTTTCTCTCATAGCTCTCATACTCTAAACTGTTCCTATTGACATGCATTATACGACTGACAGACTGCAATGCTTGGAGTTAAAAATCTTCATTTGTGTTCTACTGAAGAAACAAACACACCTACATCTTGGGATGCCCTGGGGGTGAGGACATAAACATCACATTTTCATTTTTGGGTGAACTATCACTTTAATTTTCCATAAACCAAAATCGATTTACTCTGGAACAAGTAATAGATTAATAAGACCAGAGATTGCTTGTTTGATATACCTCAAATGAATTATATCTCATGATTAACATTTATATACTTAAGAGCCAGCAACAAATTCCAAAAGACTGGCTGAGATGAAGCTGTTCTCAGCGGGTACATTAGCGCTGGACGGCTGCTGATGGTCTACAGCTCACTTCTGTGAAAGAATCTAAACAAATTTTAAAATAGACTCTACGTTTACATATGAGTCACATATTTGAGGTCTAAATAAGTACATTCTCACATAAAAAATAAATCTTAAAACTACATTCCGTGGCACAACAGGTTCATAATTAATGCAATAATGCACAATGTATAATTAATTTTAAAAACAAATCATGGTAACGGTAACATTACCAAATTCTTCAAAAGGAACTACTAATTATTTGGATCAGCATTCCAAAGTGAAAAGCATGATAACTTTCTTGTAATGACTGAACTCATTGTAAGCTTTAGAGGTTTTTGTATGTTTTGGACAATAATTCTTCTAGATGGATTTGATAAAACTTCAGTCATAACGAGAGGGTTACCATGATCTTCACTTTGGAACACTGCTCCAAATAATTAGTAATTGCTTTAGAAGATGTAGTAACACTTGATTCATTACCAAAGGCTTACCAAGATCTTCACTTTAGAGCTAATTATACATTATGCATTATTCATATTAATTATGACCCTGTAGTAGTTCTTAGTAGTCCCATAGGGGTATGAGAAATACAGTAGTTATTAGCTAATAGTGAACTACCACATTCCACTAAGCACTATTACTTACCAATTTGTTTATAGTGTTAAGTGAAGTCCTCATTTGTTCCTGTGTAGTTATTCATAAATTAGAGAACAGTATTCTGAAGTGTTACCTAAACATTAACAACAAATCAATTCATAAAAAATATGGTGATATGCATTTAACAAATGATACCTCACTGTAAAACCGTTACAGAGTAGATTTTGTGTTGTTAAGCTTAAGATTTGGGATGTTCATTGCATAAAGCTTATGCTTAATAAAGGTTATTTGTATACTGTTTGTGTTATGATGCTTTAATGTGTTTTAATGCTCTTTTTGGGACTCATCGGATTATCTACATGAAGATTCAGAATTTATTTTTTTGGGGCTACACAGGAAAAAATTGCAAGCAGTAACACTTTATTTTAGAGTCCAACTCTTAGAATTGACTAGTTGCTTAGGATATTGTGTGTTTATTACAGGTGCCCTAGAATGAGAAATTGAATTAACCTTGCCATAGTGAAATAATAAGAGTTCAGTACATGGACATCCCATACTGTGAGTCTCAAACACCATTGCCTCCTACTTCTTATGTAAATCTCGTGAAACCAAAACTCCACAGAAAAAAAAAGTGCTTCTCAAAATAAACCCAACCGTGACGCAAGCGTTGGGGATCATTTATATGCACGCCCCCAACATTTGCATCTGTCAAAACATGTGCATTGTCAGGCGGAACTGACGGAGCGAATCATCAGGTACAAGCTGCTCATAGACACACTTCATGTTCCAGGCTGTGCAGCAAACTTTTCTACCCTTCCCACAGATAAAAATGTCATGGTTGATGTTTATAATCCGATTTGGTTATAAACCAAGACAAAAGTCATGGTTGATGTTTATAATCCGAAAACCACAACAATATAATTCAAGATCGTTCGTTTGTTCGGCCCATTTCAAGCAAGCTTCGCTCAGCGTCTGAAACTGAAGAAAGTGCCAATTACAACTGTATTCCTGCAGCAGTAAGTAGTGATTTATCCACTTATTGACAGCTGTTTAAACAATTTCTGATTAAATTGAAAGTTTCTTAGAGAGACCGCATTGTCTAGATGACGCAAGATGCTAGTACAGTAACAATAGGAAACTCCAAGTACCATACAAAACTAAATAGTGTGTCTAATGACAAAGGGTAATATTATTTTGTATTACAAAATACAACTGTAGATACTTTGCTTAGATCGTTCACTCAATCCTTCTAGCAAACGTCACCTTTTCCACCATATAAGTTAAAACGATAGTCATTTGACAAGGCTATTCATATTGTAAAAATATTAGTTATATATTTATATTTATATATATTTTTGAGAACTGAAGTATGGTGTTTCCTATGATGTTTTTGCCTGTTTGTATTTCAGATTAGGCTACATCACAGTCACTGCGTAACCTTAGCCTACATTGTGACTAACATTATATAAACATGCATTATCGTTGAGGAAAAAGACAAGTCTAAAATGTAGACTGAATGACACTTTTAGAAGAACATCTCAAATGGAGATTGCTGGAATGCAGCTTACTTGTTTATTGGTGTTTTCAGATCATCTGCGTGCGAGAGAGAGCTTGCGTGCATATGGTTGCCAGATTGGACATGTTTAGGTAAAACACAGGATGTGTTCTTTTCACAGAAAAGCTCTGTTTGGGGGATTCAATTAATGAAATCTGGCAACCTCACGAATGCGAGCTCTTTCTCGCGCGCGGATGACCTGAAACCACCAAATAAACAAGTAAGCTGCATTTTATCAATCTCCATTTGAGATGTTCTGCTTAAAGTGTCATTCAGTCTGTCTGTGTTCTGTCAGGAACGGTCAGAAATCACGAGCCGCTTTACTGAACTGCTGTGAGCTGTTGAAATAAGCCAATCAGAGCAGAGCTCAACATTAATATTCATGACTTTTCCAAATTAGGCAAAAACAGAGCGTTACATCTTAGGGACAATTTATAGGGTTGTAAATGGACCTGTAAAACTGTATCTGGACATTTTTTTCCCTTAAATAAGCCACATACCCTCTAAGTAGATATCAGAGAACAATTTAACATATTGTTTCAAATCATTCTACGGCACCTTTAAAGCACATAGTAATGCTTTATTCTGCATGAACATATTCTACATCCATTAATCCCAATACATAAACTTTAGCACTACCTTACTAACAATTAATAAGCAGTAATTAGGAGTTTAAAAAGTCATAATTAATAGGTTAATAGTGAGAATCAGACCCTAATTTAAAGTGTGACCATGCACTGCGTGGACATGAACAGCATGAAGGGTAAGTAAATAATGACCAAATGATCCTTTTATATTCCCTTAACTTGTTAAAGTATAGGATCAAAATGTCCTTTATCCCGCATGAGTTCTGCTGTTCTCATCACATCCAAATTAAGCCTCAGCTGTTTTCCTTGCAGTTCTGAAATTTAATGGGGACCAGCTTTTTCACAAGATGCTTTACTGGCTTTTCAGCTTCATTGACTACATTTGCCATAAATGCAATAAGAAATAGTTCCATTCAGCGCTTTAAAACATTCTTCCTGTTTTACAATCAGTCAAGGTAATTATATGAAAAACTTAAATTGGAAAGCTCAAATGATATAAATGAAGATGAGAGACTTTCCACTGCACACTTATGGCAGACACGTCCTATCATGTAATTGTGAGGCGAAAGCTATTTGAGTCTATATTATGCATATTACGAGATATTACGAGATATGAATGCAGCAGATCTAATTTTCAGGCTAACTTGTTTCCAGGCTCTGTTGCAGTGAGATGAATTAGACGTGGGCTGTAGTTCCCTCACAAACGGCTGTCTATATGGTGTCAAATATTGTCTGTTTCTCTAATTGCACTGATATTTGTATTAAAGTGCTTGTACGTGGAACAATTAGGCCATATTGATGCTATTCATCTAATCGGATTGCACTCGTGACACGTTTACTCAGGGGATGCGTGGCGAATGTGTAGTGTTATTATGAACATATCAAAGTCACGAGGACAGTTTCTAAGAATAATTCAAGGACACTGGAGGTAAGACGGCTGAATGGCCCCTGGATATTTCTTAAACAGTTTCCTCCTGGCAGTGGGTTTGCGTCAGTACTACATACTGTATGCGCTAGACAGATGGGGCGAGTGCGAAAACAGAGATGTTTTGGATAACAGGTGTGTGTGACATAAGTTGCTAATGTATGTACATATTCCAAAAAATATTCATGGTTTATAAGAAAAATGTAACCTGGGAATTGAGTAATTTAGTCGCCTTCATGTTGTTTGCACCCTGTATGACTTTTAGTGGAACACTAAATTACTGATTTTTGATATCTCTTCCAGATAATGAAAGCGAAAAACTCAATATGACAAAAATACTTTTCATATAAGTACATGGCTTGTCCATGATATTCCCAATCTTCCAGTCATGATAGGGTGTAATGGTACACAAAAGTAGCCTACAGCAGGGGAGAGAAAACTAAATCTAAAATTGCTTATTTTTTATTAATAAACAGTGGTTTACTGAATAAATTATGTCTGTCCTTAAATTAAAATAATAACTAAACGTTTCTTTATTATTATGATTTGATAATGATGTAAAGTGTAGCCTATAGGGAGCACTTTAACAAGAGCCCAAATTACCTTACATTAATTTATTTTTAGATATAATAATCAACACTCAAATAACACAAACATATAAAATGTAAGTTACTTAAGACTATTTGCATTAACTTAATCTAAAAATATAAAGTACGGTTTTTTGATTTGTTGTTGAAATCTAAAAATGTACACAGTGGCTGTCATTTTCATTACAGAATTATATAAACACATTTTAAATAACCAAGACATTAATAATAGTAAAATATAATGAATATAGGCCCTATTGTTAATATTTTATATCTATTTAGCGAAAGAGTTGATTTCTCTAGTGAACCAAAAGCTGTGGACATTAAATGGCTGCCTGAGGTAATACTGTGACATAGCAGAGTTGTTTTTTAATGACTTCCCGAAGTTGAAACACTGATTGAGCGATTACTCGACATATGAGAAGTTTCAGTAAGTTGAAACGAATCCTTAACATACCTTCAGGTGTTGATTCATTTTTAGTCTTTGATTGAAAAGATGATAACGTGCACTCGCGCGGCGACAAGCATATAGCCAACATGTCACTTGAAATTAAAGACCGTCAAAACGTCTTTTATCATTTGAATTTCGGGATAAAATTGACAGAATAGGCTACCTAAATTGTTCGCGTGGGAACTCGGATTGAACTTGATGTACTGCTCGCATTCTTACCGTTTGGTATACACACGTGCAGTGCGCCGTACCGGAAGTCCTGTCCCGAAACGGATCTGTACCGTTACAAAATGCAAACCAAGAGAAGATCCATTACTTATTTTGTTCTGTTTATCACCCAAAATAAATGACTTCAGAATATGTGGAATATAGGCTAGTGCATGATTCATATCATATGAATTACATTTATGATGCTTTTTAAGACTTTTTTTGGGACTTGACAGGTGTGGTGATTTGTATGGAAAAGACTACAGTAACAAAAAAAATGTGGGATTGGAAAACATTTTTTTTAAATCTCTTCTTCTCATAAAGCCTGCATTTATTTAATAAAATGAATACAGGAAATGCCTGTAGCCTGTTTAAACAGCCTAATTTAAATTGTAATTTATTCCTATGAAAGCTGAATTTTTAGCATCTACTCCAGTCTCCAGTCCCATGATCAAGTACTGTACATGATTCAATACATATTACGATTTTGTTATATTTCGTTGAATACGTTTTTTATGGAGTTTTTTTTTCATGATTATTAGATGAATAAAAAGTAAGAAATTGAAATATTTTTTAATATTATTTACCTTAAATTTTGATCAATTAAATGCATCCTTGCTGAATAAAAGTATTAATTTATTTGCAAAATGTTTTGAATGGTTCCACGAAGAAGAAAAAACAACACTTTAGGGAAGCGTGCATATTACTAGGATATTGGTTGTTTATTAGTACTTATAAAGCACAAATTAATGGCTCATTCCTTATCTTACTCAATACCTAAATTTAACAACTATCTTATTAAAGGACAACTCCGGGGAATTTTTAAGTTTATCTTGATCGTTATACCTTTGTAAGTACACTCTATAGAAAAAAAAAACAGGATTGGTCCTTGCAACACAGAGTTATTACAGTTAATGCCCAGAACCCCCACTCAGCTTTGGGGGCATAAACGTAAAGGGTGTCTTTGTGCCTCTTAACAGACACAAAATGCAATTAAAATGTCCAACATGAACAGGGCCCTTACATGACAACAAGATGCGTTTAGCCACTTAGCCATTGTTTAAATTCACCTAAACAGTGTGTTAGACGGCGCGCTGAAGTCCCGTGGGAACTCAATGTAGCCGGAAAAAAAAGGCAAATAGTCCAGTTTGGAGGAGTATTGTGTGTGTAAAGCACAATTATTTTATTACTGCACATCTTTCCTCAAGCCATATGTGCCCAAATTGAAGGATAACTAAAGTTTACATTACCTCCACAGTGGCTGCACTCGTCTTTAACCACAGAACGGCATTTTCTTCAACCGGCCGTTGTGTAAGTTAGTCAAGTGTTCGCTGCAAATTTTCGCATTCTGTTGCCACAATTCGGAAAGGCGCAAACATGAACCATTTCTTCTTCACTTGTGAGCCCGATCGGATCATCACTCTATGATGTCTGGTTCATGAACTTATCGGTTATTTTTAGTGAATAATAATATGGTCTACGGTCGTTCTAAACGGTTCGCGTCTCAAATCGGCGCTGATCCCACAAGTTACTTTAGTTACTCACTTTCTGACATGAGTGACAGTTCCTCCGAATAGAAATAAACTAATATCTTGAATTATATGTTGTAACTCCAACCGTTCACTGAACTGAGACATGTTTTGCTGAGAGATCTGATGAACTCACGAGCCGCTGATTACTGAGCATGCGCGAGTAACTGAACGAGCAGTGGTCCTCGGATCACCAGTACAGAATCGAAAACCGTTTCTCTTGGACACATTCGATACTGAGAACCATCGAGCCGATGAGCAGAGCCTCTTCATACACACAACGCTCTTCCACACTGGACTATTTGCCTTTTTTCCGGCTACAACAGAGTTCCCACGGGACTTCAGCGCGAGATACAGCTAGCCGCCTAAAACAGGTGAATTTAAAGAATGGCTAAGTGGCTAAACTCATCTTGTTGTCATGTAAGGGCCCTGTTCATGTTGGACATTTTAATTGCATTTTGTGTCTGTTAAGAGGCACAAAGACACCCTTTATGTTTATGCCCCCATAACTGCCGTTTTAGCTGAGTGGGGGTTCTGGGCATTAACTGTAATAACTCTGTGTTGCAAGGACCAATCCGGTTCTTTTTTTTCTATAGAGTGTACTCACAAAGGTATAACGATCAAGATAAACTTAAAAATTTGCCGGAGTTGTCCTTTAACTATTAATAAGCAGTAATTAGGAGTTTATTAAGGCAAATGTCATATAATTAATAGTAATAGTGAGAATTGGACCCCAATCTAAAGTGTGACAAATGTGTTTCAAATGATATGAGTAAACAATGACTGGCTTTTTTTTTTCTTGGTTGAAATGCCTTTATCTCAAACCGCAGCTCAGAGAGTTATTTAGGATGCAGCAGCCAGAGTCTGATGGGTTTGGAGGCCAGTGCGATCAACAGATTGACTGATGGCTCGGATCAGCATCGGTCGGGTGGTGCACTGTTTTTTAGGTGGTGTAATGCAGTGGAAGTCAGCTGTCTCTTCCCCAGTCTCTCTGCTGCCTCATGGTTCCTTTTCGAGGTCCTGTCACAGCCAGCTGTGGGGACGGGACTCCAGGCAGGGCAGCTCTGAAAGCCGTTGATTTCCCCAGGGATGTTGAAGGGGAAAAGACAGAGCGAGAATGCTGTGCCACCTCTCCGATTACTCTGCAGGGCAATAGACAGACAGGATGTGGGCCTAAAGAATGGCACCGGTCCTACTGCCATCAGGTTTATTTTTAAACTTGCCTGAACAGGCCCTTGTCCTCTTTCAAAGGCTCCTTGTTCTGTCCGAGTCATTGTCAGGATACTTTTCAGAGGCAGGCTTAGTTGGATGAGTCTAATGTAACTGGTCAAGAACATTTTGCTTCAAAATAAAAAAAAAGATTAAAGGTCCCTTTCTTCACGATTCCATCTTTCAAACTTTAGTTAGTGTGTAATGTTGCTGTTAGAGCATAAATAATACCTGTAAAATTATAAAGCTCAAAGTTCAATGCCAAGCGAGATATTTTATTTAACAGAAGTTCCCTTTCAAAGTCTACAGTGAACGGCCGGTTTGGACTAGGAAGGAAGTGGGTTAGCAGGAAGTGCAGGGATGTAATGACGTCACTAGAACCGTTTGTTGACTAACCCTCCGCCCACAAGAACACGCAAAATAGGGGGCGTGGTCTTGTTGCTCTCCCACGTGGAGAAGAGCGTGCATTCAGCGCTTCCATCTCCCCGTTATGGTAAGAGGCGGGACCTTTCCGGGCAAAGTGCGCTAAGCTGCTGTCCAATCACAACATGGGAAGCGCTGGCCCAATCAGAACTCATTACATGTTTCTGAAGGAGGGACTTCATAGAACAAGGAAATCATCAGGCCGTTTTTAGGACAGAGGAAACACCGGTATACAGATAAGTCAATTGTGTGAAAAATACTGTGTTTTTTTACACGCGAAACATGAACTCATGTTATATTGCACACTGTAAACATAATCAAAGCTTCGAAAACACGCGAAGAATGGGACCTTTAAACTCAAATCGAATAAAAAAAGCAAATGGTTGGATTTCAGCAGTGTAATGCAGTCACTCAAGCCATTTTGGCAAGTTGAATTTATAATGTTTTAATTGTCTTATAAAAGGGCATTTAAAAAAATAAACTAAATGTTGTCAAATATATCGTCTTTTCAATACATATCAATACTGATATATCTGAAACACTTTGGAATATCTGAATCTCATTTTTCTTAAAATAGACACAATACCTCTCTCTCTCTCTCTCTCTCTCTCTCTCTCTCTCTCTCTCTCTCTCTCTCTCTCTCTCTCTCTCTCTCTCTCTCTCTCTCTCTCATGCCTGTCCTGTCCTGTCTCATGTGCACATGTGGTTTTTGTTATAGTGGCTATGTGCTTCTGTCATTGTCTTGATCCCTCCCCTCTTGTTATTGTGTATCGCATTCATCGTGAAGCGTGCAAGCATTTCAAACTACACTCACTTCTTCTGGAGGTGCAGCAGGAACACGAATAGCTGGTACCGATCCATTTTCAGGAGCAGCTTCTTAGCCAAACCTGCATATTCCCATATTTGACCCAATATTTGGGTGAAAACAATCTAGCATTTTTATATACAGTATACACCTGCCCATTTTTCCTGCTTCAGCACATCAACTTTGAGGACCAAATGTTCACTTGCTGCCTAATATATCCCGCCCACTAACAGGTGCCGTGATGAAGAGATAATCAGTTCAATTCACTTCACCTGTCAAAGGTCATAATGTTATGCCTGATCATTGTACATAAAAAGACAATAACACATTATAATTTTCCGTAATGGATTAAAATGGGTCAATTCAAAGTACCTTTATTTATATAGCGCTTTTTACAATACAGACTGTTTCAAAGCAGCTCTACAGGGATAAATGAATGCAACAAAGTTGTTTTGGCCGTACAGCAGCTCTAGAAGAAAAAAAAAGCCATTGTCCAGTTTCAGCATTGATTCATTTCTGATGTAGAAATCATTTGTTTTTCATTTAAGGGCTGTTTACACTGTCACTGAAAACAGAAAACTTTTTATGCTTTCTGGCCGTTCATGTGCATGACAATGGTGTTTTGGTTGTTAAAATGGATCTGTCAACCTGAAGTAGAAGCCCTACTGTTGATGCAGATACCAGTGTGTCTGAGAGCACAATGTGTGTCGAAATGGATAGGAATGGAAAATAAGATATAATTAAGAGATTTTGATTTCTTCCTGCTGACGTTTCTTTCTGAAGTTGAGTTTTGTTGCATCAAGACCTTGTACCCGGTGTAACATTTTATGACACACAAAATTACTCATCCTTTAAAGCAAGAAGAATGTCTTTATGCATCAAAAGATATGCTCTCGTAAACAAACTACTTCACGTTCTTCAGGATGGATTGATTTTCTTTCCCCCTCAAAAATAAATAAATAAATCAAATGCACACTTTGAAACTTTCAAAAGTGAGGAGTAAAGGCAAGTATTAAAAAGAAGATGGGCCTAATGGAGAAAGGTTTCAAAAACAGCTTTTCACAGAACAATTGGCAGAGTCTATAGCATTCGTTTTTAGAAATGCACAGGCATCTATTTAGTTGCCCGCTCAAGTCATCTTCTCTTTCCCACACAAAGCATTTTTGAAATGTAATTGCATAAGTGCTATAAAGGGAACGTAGTGACAGACGAAGGAAAAGACGAGTCTTTATACCAGGTCTGAGGAACAGGAAAGCATTCCAGTAAATGGCAGGAATATAAGAGGATTTTGAAATAGATTTTTTTTTCTTCCATCATTATGTCCATTTCTCCGTTGTTATTTGCCATTTCTTGGTGATTATTTGTTTTTTTTTAAATCCTAGCAATTTCTGAGCAAAAATAGTTTTTACACCAAATTTTCTAGTGCAACCACTTGTTGAAAATTCATAGGCAGGTGTGCTGAAGCAAGTTTAGCAATAAACTTTGCAGGACAGTGCACTCTTAGAAGAAAAGGTTCTATACACTTGTAAGGCCGCCCAAATCGTCCCAATGGAGGCTAACGATCGGCGGTTGAAGGTCGCTGCGCGTTCGGTCTTTTCAGCGGGGCAAAAGGGATTTTATTCCAATTCCTCGTTAATCTGACTCCATTTAATTATAATTTAGAATTTAGGTTAGAATGCCATTTGGTTATTTGGTCATTATATTTAATAGTTTAAATACACATTTAATTATTCCGTTTAACCCTTTGTTGAAATTATACCCAACCTGAATAATTCCAGAGCAAGTCAGAATCAATCAAAGTGTAACAATTTATTAACAGTCAGGTAAATGTATAATGCCAATTACATAATCAATTCAAAGGTAATCCATATAACATCAAATACTCTGAAGTAAAGAATGAAATATATACCTGACTTCTGAAAATTACATAATGCTGGCTATCTTGAGACATCCAACATTACGGGCTGACCGGTTTAAAGTGTCAAGCCCTGAGCTCTTTGCAACATTTCCTTAAATACCCAGAAACAAATGTAGAAACTCTTTCAAATGTAAACACGAGTTCACACTGGGAATTTGCATTGATCAAGACTTGTATTGATGCAACGGCCAAATGGCTGAGAGCCACACCCACCATAGTAATTCAATATATCTCTAAACTCTTAAAACATTGATTATCTTTTGGTTAACTACTGTGGGGATGAGATCTTTGTACCAGTCGCACTGAGACATTTCAAACGATATCAAACACATATAATACTGTATCGTGTGGATTGATATTGTAATATAGAGATTCTGTGTGTATTTTCAGTGATCTCAGCATGAGAGAGGGAAGGAATTGGGGGAGAGGGAGTCAAAAGGGAAAGATGTAGATTAGCTGATACTAAGGTGAGACTTGCGTCTCCAGTGGTGTGTGAGGGACAGTTCAGATGTTAATTTCCTTTATTTTCTCAGAAAGTCCTTGTTCCTCATTCAGACATTTCGGCATATACTAGTTTTTTCAGTCAATAATAATTCAGGTCTTCAACTGAAAATTTTCAAGTGAAATTTTCAATTAGAACCTTTTCTGTGTGGGTGTGGCTCCCCAAGAGCAGGGTTGAAGACCTCTGCTTTACAGAAATTGCTTTTTAAGGACTACACCAAATGCATGGTAGGGACTACAGTGAGCTTCTTCACGGGTTAGTGACACTAACTCTAAAATTTACATAAACCCTGCCCCTGGGAACACGCAACAAGGCCATGTTGAGAAGAGGAAGAGTTGTTAGGCGAGCACATTTAGGAGTCTGCTCAAGCTGTCATCCGTGTTGTCACATTTATTGCAATAGAAATGTAGTCGCATGTCATACAAGCAAGATGACAACATAAGCCATAATTAACCATAAACAGAAAGAAAAAAAAACCGGAAGTAATCCGTCGCCGTAAACAACTATTTAAACTAAATTATACCTGTTCTATCTTCATGCAGCATATTCTTACAACAGTTCCCACACAAGCAATTTATAGATTAGCACGACAGAACATGCTATCCTATGTCTTGAAGATAGTTAGTTCTGCATGGTGAACATTTACAATTCGAGATTGGGACGTCTCCGACATTCTTCCAATCAGGTTCAGTCACTCTTGTCTTAACACACCTCACACCACAAGAACATCTGATTAGATAATGAAGACTTTACGTAGGATTGTCGGAAGGTGAGAAATCAGCCCCAAATCACCCCGATTATTTTTTTGTGTGTGTGTACCCAGCATAACACAAGCTCTTGAAGCTCCACCCTCCTCTAGAAATGTGCATTTAAAGGACACACACAATGTGTTTTTGCTCATCCTCAAAAAGGAATTTAAACATGCTTTAAAAATATATATTTGTGGGTTATTTCTGAACTTAAACTTCTCTGGGGACATCAGAGACTTATTATACATCTTGTAAAAAGGGGCATTATGGGATTCCTTTAATAGATTTCATAACCATTATTGTTATAAAATGGATAATATTTCTGCAATAGTTTGTCAGTTTTTTGTGGAAACCTTGTGATTTTACTGCTTTGATGTGCATGAAACTTAAGCTCAAGTAAGATTAGCCTAAAAAAAAAAAGTTATTATTATTCCTCCATAAAGACAAGCAGCCCTTCAGGTCAAGGATGTGTCATGTACAAGGAAATAATGCTCCAGTTTAATAGCTACACACCTTCATAATATTGAGGATTATATCTTATTACATTTAAACTCCATGGTCAAAGCAGTACTCGTGCAGAAAGGGGTCAAATCTATTTTGAAGAAGTGTATTCTGGATACGTGACAGAGAATCTCTGTCTTTATCTCTCTCGTCTGTCGCATTCATTTGAGAACTTTGCATTGCATTAATCTTAATGAAGGTCTACGTGGACCGCGTCTCACTGGTGCAGATACGAGGTGTCCTTGGCAGCGCGGGCAGCAGTCACTCACTTTATTATGCTAACTTTGCTCCATTGTGGCTCTTATCTGGAGATATCCACTGATGCTCAATGACCTTCCCTGAGTCCTAAATCAGATTGCAGAGTATAGCATCCAAAAAAACACTCACTAACCCCATCATCTGGAGAGAGCTGTGTTGTGTTAAAGCATGCCAAGAGTCACGAAAATGAAATAAAACTGTGAAATTTTAATATTTTCTGGGCTCCGAAAGGTTTGAGGAGGCCCTCAGAGCCTCCATATCAAAGATCAGCAATTTCACCCGTTTTAAGCTTGTTTAAAGGAATTTTTCACCCCTGAAAAAAAAAAAATTCTGTCATCATTTATTCACTCTCATGCAGTTCCAAACCCAAACAGTGAGACGGAATTGTGACCACAGCTCTCCCTGGAAAATACATCTACATTCATTTATTCAGAAAATGAAGACAGGATGCTGCAGGTAAATCAATCAATCTATCTATCTATCTATCTATCTATCTATCTATCTATCTATCTATCTATCTATCTATCTATCTATCTATCTATCTATCTATCTATCTATCTATCTATCTATCTATCTATCTATCTATCTATCTATCTATCTATCTATCTATCGTAAAGAACATTCTAAAGAACCTTTTGTGGAATGGAAAGGTTCTTAATAGACAGATTTATTGCTTCAGCAAGTAGCCACTTGAAATGCTCCCCTAAATTAGAGATAAGCCAAAATATAGACTTTGGGTGCTAAAATACTTTAGAATATTGAATATGGTGTACCTCATCCCTAATACCTACTATTCCTGTTTCTATGAACTTACATTTTAATAAACATATAATAAAAAAACCATTTGATATTTCTGAAAAGCCCACAAAAACAAAGTCCTTTACAGAGGACAAAAGTGAATTTCAGGTCCCAGGGGGATTATGGGTCCCTCTTGAGGCTCTTTGAAACGCAGATGACTTAATATGAGGAAAGAGAAAATGAGAGCAGGAAGAGGACATCGAGTCAGATCCTGCACAGGTACAGTGCGCTGAGGGTTTACTGTTATATCTGTGACAGCTCAGCATGAGAACACTTGCCCCGTTTCCTGTTCCGCTCACTCTTTGCTCTTCAAGGAGGGCGCGAGACACCCTTGTGTTCTCTGTTCACAGAGCCCTACTAATGTCTGTTGGACAAAATGTGACATGAGACTCTTTGAAGGTCTTTGAAGAGCGTAAATGCCAAAGCCTTTTCCTCTGCTAATGTGAGCACATGGGAAACCGTACGGCCATCTGTGTTCTGGATGCCGTGTGATGGTAGTTTGAAATTTGCTTTGACAACAGGTTTGTAGTGGCAAGGTTATTCTCAAAGCAAGTGAAAGTCAGCTGTGAAAGAGAAATAGGTTTGAAATGAAAGGGAGGAGCAAGTTGAGAGTGATGGGATAAGGCTCCTGCGGCTTTTGGGTATTTTTTTGGAGTTACCCTATATATAAATCTGTTAGTCTGGTGAAAAGGGCACCTCAAATTTCCACACTGATGCAGGTTGGTTAAAACTAGTTCAGGCTGACAAACCAGCAGTTTTTCTGGCGAAGATGGTTGACCAAAGACAATCTTATCAATCTTGCGTAAATGTAGTCTGATGGTGTCCAGAGATCCACACAGGCACTTATGATGAAATGGATTGATAAGTGCAGTTGTATGTATTTCCAGTGCTGATGCATTTTATAATGATTATATCAAATGTCTTGCATTCATAAAATATTATTTGCTAGTTACAGGCATTTGGTTGGACTGTCCACAACCGAAAGCACCAACAGTGGCATGTCAGCATCAGAACTGGACCACGGAGCAATGGAAGAAGGTGGCCTGGTCTGATAAATCACGTTTTCTTTTAAATCACATGGATGGCTGGGTGTGTGTGCGTGGCTTACCTGGGGAACACATGGCACCAGGATGCACTATGGGAGGAAGAAAAGCCGGCGGAGGCAGTCTGATGCTTTGGGCAATGTTCTGATGGAAAACCTTGGGTCCTGCCATCCATGTGGATTTTCCTTTGACACGTACCGCCTACCTAAGCACTGTTGCAGACCATGTACACACTTTGATGGAAATGGTATTCCCTGGTGGCTGTAGTCTCTTTCTGTAGGATAATGCTCCTGCCATATTGCAAAAATGGTTCAGGAATGGTTTGAGGAGCACAACAATGAGATTGAGGTGTTGACTTGGCCTCCAAATTTCCCAGATCTCAATCCAATCGAGCATCTGTGGGATGTGCTGAACAAACAAGTCTGATCCATGGAGGCCCCACCTCACAAGGACTTAGAGGATCTGCTGCTAACATCTTGGTGCCAGATACCACAGCACACCTTCAGGGGTCTAGTGGAGTATGCCTCAACAGGTCAGGCCGTATTTATAGGGAAGGACACAATATTCGGAAGGTCATCATGCCTGATCGGTGTGTGTGTGTGTGTGTGTGTGTGTGTGTGTGTGTGTGTGTGTGTGTGTGTGTGTGTGTGTGTGTGTGTGTGTGTGTGTGTGTGTACACCACCACTGAGACTGACAGAAAGGCCAACAGATTGCTTTCTCCAAGTTTTACAAACCTCCTTGGTTTGAGCAAGCTTCCCATGTTGATCCAGCACGCTCTCCGTGTCCTTCTGCATTATCTGCTCTCTGCAAGCAATCCATAGATACTAATGAAATGTATCTCTAATTAATGTAACGCATTAGCCAGTATCTGAGCCTTGATGAAGGGTCCGATAAAAGTTTGCTTAAGCAATAATGAGATTCAGAGAAATTCCAGATAGGGCTTCTTTCTCATTAGATGCTTTAGTCCCTATGGGGAGAGCAATAGCATATCAGTATGTAATCTACAATTGGAGACGCGATTTACATAATCGCACGCACCTAAAAGGCTTACTTACACACAGTGTGAGTGAGCCACTGCTGAATGGATTTACAACATCCTCAAAAACAAATGAAAAGACTAATTTTCATAACAGGGCTCTTTCTTCCCAATCAATACTAATGCTGAAGCAAATCTCCGAGAGGGAAGGCCGTAAATCCAGAAGTGAATCCATGATGTGTGAGATTTACACTCCTCCTATAATTGTAATATCAGTGTTTAATTATGAACTGTAATCATGCAGTTAAATGATTGCTCACTCACACCACCTGAAAACACAGTACAACTTCTCCATTCTCAGCCTCTCTACTGGAGATTTAATTAAAGCTTAAGTTACTATCACTCATTTAAAATACAATGACAAAAGACTTCAATCAACGTCAGGTTAGAGAGCTTTTCACATCATCGCAGTGGATTCATGCAACAGGACATTTTAAACTAGATCAAGACAGTGTTTTAATAGAAATATTAGCATTGCATTGGTTTATGAAGCTTATTTCCCCCTCAAAAAAAAGGAGGTGATTGCACCTTTTTATCATCCAATTCTGACTTGTTTTCCTTGTAATTGCAAGCTTATACCTCACAATTCAGAATTTATTTCTCAGATATGTGAGATATAAAAATAGCAACTATAAAGTCTGAATTGTGCATATGAAAGCTTTCCCAGTTAAAAAGATGAGGTCAATGGCTATGTTCACACCACAAACCCAATTGCTGTTTTACACTTGAATCTTAAATCTTATTTCATATATCTGTAATATCGCAGCCTATTGTTATTTTATGAAATTAGAAGCACTTTATATTTCCAGTCCCATTAACATTTAATTTCTGTTTTCACTGTTATGCATCCATATATATTTAATTTAAATACATTTTTGCACATTTAATGTATTTTAAATAGTGCAACTCATACTATTCTAAAGGGGTGATGAATTGAGAAATCAACTTTTCCTTGAGCTTTTGATATATAAAAGTTCAAGGTAATATAAGATTATCCTGCAAGTTTCAGAGCTGAAAACTTCCTTGTTAGTCAAAGAAAAGCTTTTATAGACACCAGGCCCAGAAAACGAGTGTTTGTTTCTACTGACGTCAGTGAGTGCCGAAACACCGCCTCTACAGCACGTCTAATCCAGTAGCCCCGCCCACCGACTCATGGAGGGCTCGTGCTAGCTGGTCAACAACAATACATATGCAGAGGAAGATTAAGATATTGTGCTATTCCTGGTTGTGGAAGAACACAGTCGCGACATCAGCTTCCTTCGAATCTGTGTGGTTGAACTTTATTTTTAATGAAGTTCCAGCTCACGTGGGGAAGACATGTTCACTTCAGTTCACTTTGGGATCGTTTGTAAACAAATCTCCGGTCGATGCTAGATTTGGATCCGACAGGAATGGTGCAACACACTTATGTGAGTAAAACGTGTTTTTATATGTAATAGTGTTGCATTGTTATAAATCGTTTTGCTTATGTGGACGTGCCATAGCATAACTTTAGCACGCTGTACTCAGACACATATGGGCCAGGGCTCACAAAGGCCGGCAGGCAGATCATTCTCATTATATTCTGTTCTTGTTCTGCTATTCTCTCTCTCTCTTTCTTTCTCTCTCGAGTTGACATCTGAAGGGCGGCACACGCACCGAACATGTAAGTGTGTGCGCGCGGTTTGCGCTTATATCGTCCAATCTTGCAGGCTATGAGTAATATAAAAATAATAGTCCAATCAATCGCGGGTGGATGAAAAATAATTCAAAAATAATTAATAAATAAATTATTGTGTTTGTTTGATAAAGACGTTTACGTGCCATTCCGAAAATCCAAAACCGAAAATAATTCCGGTTGCTGCTTCTCCCTCATCTCTCTTCTCTCATGTGAACTGAACTGACAGCGGAGCTGAAGCTCATTAAATATGCAAATCTTATCCAATCCTATCCGTGGGCGTTTACTTCCAAGTCTCCAGTGCGGCACGGCGAACCCAGTGTTCAGGAGAGAGCCTCAACACCAGTGTAGAAAATAGCCTATTACTTATTAGTTATGATGTTTTTGAATGTAAAAACCACACAAACATCATTAGTTGACCTCAGACAACAGTATATAAAAAAAGCCAGTTCATGACACCTATCATACCAAGGTAAATAAACTGAGAAACATTGTGTTAGATAGATGTAACATTAAACACATGACACTTCACAATGAAACCAGTGACATTGCCAAAAATCAGATACAGATATGATTTATTTCTGCATATGAAAATGTTTCAGATTTGACAATATCAGATTGTAATTTTTTCTGATCTGTCACATTCATTTTTGGTGTGAACGTAGCTCATGACAACTGAACCATCTCAATCGAATCTCTGGGAAAAATGAAGGAAAATGAGGCAATATTCAGTATTTTAAGTGAAACTCAATCTGTTTCACAAGGAGACAAAGAGCGATATATCTGTCCAATGGGAACTTATTGTTTTATTTTTGTTTAGGGGTTTTGTTCCCTTTAATAGCACAACCTTGTGATATTAAGAGAAATACAGTAGGAACATATGTGATGGGTGATTCTTCAGTAAGAGAACATTTTATCTCGCATAGAATGGGAAACAATACAATGTTAAATGTTAGATATCTTTAGAAGCTTTTTTGTTTGTTTCTATTTAATTCCCTGCTTATTTCTTTTCTTATGATATCATGCAATCTCATATTATGTTTCTATGAGTGTGTTGGTGGAGGAAATATAAACTTGCTGTCACATGTATTGTGCAGTCAGAAGAGATGGACTCTAAACAAGCAATGTAGTATTCTTAAAATTCACTGAGTCCAGAATTAAAAATAACTTAATCTCACATGTATGATTTTTACGATGGAAAAAAACTTCATTGAAGGCCAAACATTATCATCACGTTTCATTTAGCGGCAAACAAATGCCTGTCATATCTTCATTTAGATATTAATTCTCCAATTCACAAACAGACCATGATTTCTGAGCTGTTATCTTCTGACATATTTTTTGTGGGTATAAAACCGTTTTATGAAAAGAGGATCATAAATAGAACTCATTCTACATGCACTGAACAATCACGTTCATATGCAAATGGTACAAATGGCAGAGCTGGAGATTTCTGATTGAAAGATAGAGCTTGTTTTGAAAATAATCATATTCAGCCCCTGGATTGGCATCAGTGGATTTGGCCACTTGAAATATGATCAAATCAGGAAGAAACTGCCTTTCGCCCCTATTTTTATACAGTTGCACGTGCACTATACGCTCAGCCATTGAACCGGTTTCAAAGAGCAGACTCAAGTGTTTACAACAGCTCAAATCATTGAAGAGAACATAGACTCAGGCTGTGGATGCTTGCTTGCTTGCTTGCTTGCCAGTGTGATCCTAAATTATTCTTCTTTGATCTGTCTATGAAATCTGACTTGCCTCACAAAATATATATATTGCGCAATCTGACATTAAAATGTTGAGCACCCCCATTTGTAATTGGGTTATTGGTGCATGTTTGTCAAAAAATGCACTAGAAGAGGTGCACAGAAGAAAGTGATGATCACCACGATTTTAGTATATAATTACTCAGATATAGTGGGGGGCTTTTTTCAGTGAAATGAAATACTTGATAAATGATCGGTGAGAGTTGTGTGACTGCACTCTTGGGCTTTAACAGGAGTTATGATGTACTGCTTTTGTAGTAAATTCACCAAAAAATTTATTCAACTATCCTTTTGTGTCCACAGAAGTTTGGAACAACATGATGGTGAACAAACCTAGCATTCACTCATAAAATGTTTGTGGAAAATTTGCGTTCACTTGCAAAATGCTTGCATTCCCCTGATAAACTTTGCGGTCGCTCATAAAATGTTTGCGTTCCATCAATACACTTTACAATCGCTCACAAAAAGTTGTATGTTTCTCTAAGAAAATTTACGCTTGCTTGGAATATGTAGTTTTCCCTAAGAAACTTTACATTTGCTTTTAAAAATAAAAATAAAAAAATAATCCCCAAGAAACTTTACGCTTGCTTGAAAAATTTTGCATCCCCCAAAGAACTTTACATTTGCTTATAAAATGTTTTTTCCCTAAGGAACTTTACATTTGCTTATAAGTGGTTTGTTTCCCCTAGAAACTTGACGTTTGCGTGGAAAATGTTTTTTTCGCCCAAGAAAATTAAGCTTGCTTGTAAAATGTAGTTTTCCCTAAGAAACTTTACATTTACTTGTAAAAAAAAAAAAAAAAAAATCCCCAAGAAACTTTACATTTACTTGTAAAAAAAAATCCGCAAGAAACTTTACATTTACTTGTAAAAAAAAAATATATATATCCCCATGAAACTTTACACTTGCTTGAAAAATTTTGCATCGCCCAAAGAAACTTACATTTGCTTATAAAATGTTTTTTCCCTAAGAAACTTTACGTTTGCTTGTTAAAAAAAAAAAATTTGTGTTCCCAGAGAAACTTTACGCTTACTTGGAAAATGTTTCCTTCCCAGAGAAACGTTACACTTGCTCGTAAAAGATTTCTGTTCCCCCAAGAAATGTTGCTGCAATAAAGTTCTATGGGAAGGAGGAGGTGGGAACATGCGAACGTTCAAAAGGACTAATAAATAAATAAACTAAACAAAAGTAACGCACATATATAACACGTATAAAGTGCATTCATAACACACACATAATAAAACAAACATAATAAAACACAACGTCTCTGAGCTCCCTAATGTGAGGACTCGAGAGCGCTGTGACTCGCAGGTGACGCTCGTTGTCAATCACGCACCGGTCTCGCTCGCTCCTCCCACGTCTCTCGCTCGCAAAACGTTTGTGTTCCCCCTATAAACTTTACATTCATTTGCTAAATGTTTTCGAGGAACTCAAAGATTTTGCAAGCAAATGTAAAGCGTCCTGGGGAATGGAAAACGTTTGCGAGAGAGCACAAAAGCACTGAAATATGTTTTATCCTCCCATCTCTCATTTTTTTCCAATCACCATGCCCATCTAGGGGCTCTGTTTAAAAGAGGTTACTGAAGGTAAGTAAATGATGTCAGGTTTACATTCTTGGGTGAATTAATTCTTTTAACTAAAATCAAAGCTTTGAATGAGTGATGTTTAAGTAAATGTTTCAAACATGTTCAGAGCTCTACAGTCCAAACCTGCACCGTTGTGCGCTGTGCGTGTTCCTTTGCATCTTAATTCGCCAAACGCTTACTTGCGGAGTCTCAGGATCCGCTCAGCAAGTTTCATCTTGACCTCTTTTTAGCATGCCGAGAGCTCTGCCCAGGGAGCAGCCGTCCAAATGGTTGGCTCAACTTTACAGGAGTTTTGAAACATGCAGGCTTTGGATGGCTGGTCTCGCCAGCACCTATTTTGCATCGCTAATCACCTGCTAAGCATTTTTGCTGTGTGGAGGGCATTAGGCAATTAGATGGAGGCAGGTGTTAATTGGTCTCTGAAAACAGGGAGGTTGGAGACTGTGGCTGCCAAACCCTCACGGGTCTGTGAGTCCAGGCTTTGATCTGACAGTTGATTTGCAACATCAAAGCTTGTTATCAGAACACTTATTAGCATACAAACCTCTTGACCTATTATTAATAAAAATAGTTTGGCGAACAGGCTCAGGCAAAATAATGCACAATTCAAGCATTTGTTTCTCTTTTAATGCAGGAAGTCTGCATACTTATATGCATCCTTCCCTATAAAGCATGGAAAATGCAGTGTTATATATAGGTTATATTTTAAAGTGTATACTACATGGCAATGGAAGCTAAAGAACATGCAGATTTGAACATTTAAAAAATAAAAATGCACTTTTTTAGCACTTTTTAAAAATGCTAGTGATACCAAGAAAGTTGTTCCTCATGGTATTTTTTTGTTCTTTTTTTATAAGATGATCCCACAGGTCTATGAACATCCGGGTCAAAGGACAATGCCAACATGGCAGATGTAATCCAGGAATGTGTTCATATACACACTTCATCAGGTCAGTTCTTTCTTCAAATACATCACATGAAGTGTATGTGCATGTGAATTAAACATACAAGTGTATGTTTAAGTGTATGCAATAAAGTCATTAGACTAGCACTTTTAAAAGGTGTTTTTTGTTTGACAAAATATGTAGATATTTCCACCCAGATATTTTAAATACATTTTTTCTTATTTACCTAAACATATTTATATTTATATAACATTTATCTAAATTAAGCTCATATAATGTATGAATGTATGAATTTAGTGCTGTCAAATTAATTAATTGCATCTAACAAAAGTTATTGTTTATGTGTGTGCGTGCGTGTGTGTGCGCGTGTGCGTGTGTGTGTGCGCGTGTGCGTGTGCGTGTACCCTGGACCACAAGACCAGTCACCAACTTTTTATTCAGATTTATGCATCATCTGAAAGCTGAATATCTTTATCATTGAAAATCGCCTTTAAAATTGTCCAAATTAAAGGGATAGTTCTCTTTAAAATTAAATGTTGATATGTTTTAGCTTACCTCATGGGCATACTTAGCAATGCATATTACAAATAATGATACATGTTTGAATTAAAGATATTTAATTATATATGCATATATATATGCAAAATATCTTTAATATACTAATTATTTTTTTAATATAAAAATTGATAATTTTGTCCCATACAATATATTGTTGACTTATGACTGGTTTTGTGCTCCAGGGTCACATATATAACATATAAATATAATAAAGTACATAAACACACACACACACACACACACACACACACACACACACACACACACACACACACACACACACACACACACACACACACACACACACACACACACACACACACACACACACACACACACACACAAAAACTTTTATGTTAGATGATTAATTGTGATTAATAGATTTGACAGCACTTATTTATTTAAATATACACTACCATTCAATAGTTCAAAAAAAATGTATTCACAGTTTTATCAAAGATTTAAGCAGCACAACTATTTTCAATATTTTCAAATGACAGTAATAAATAAATGTTTATTAAAAACCAAATCAGCATGTTAAAATAAGTTTCCGCTGTATTTTTGATCAAATAAATGCAACCTTGGTGACCATATAGGACACTTCTTCCAAAAACATGTAAAAATCTTTCAGACCCCAACGGTAATATGTGTGTATGTGATGTAATATTTCTGGAAATATGCATGTAATAACGCATTTGTTGTTTAATTAATGCACAGCGACTTTCTTTCAGTGTAAAGTCTTCCTTAGATGTTGAATTACATTTCTGCGTGTTGTTCACATCAACTCAAATTCTATTCAAATTCAGGAACTGAAATGTAATGTAAAAGGCGTTCTCAGTGTTGACCTCTGACACGACCCTGATGCTGAGGGCATCCACGTAAGAACATACTAGTGGATTCAGCTCTGAACGCAGACGGCCAGAACAAAGCGCCCGATTGATCGCACTAACAGCTTGCCATTTGATCTCCGGCATGCGGGAAGGCTTGGAAATCTTTTGTGTTTCTGCAACTGCCAAGCCCACATTTATAAGACTTTAAATATAGCATGAATTATTGTTTACATGTGCCAGTGGGATGCGAACAAATAGATCTAGCTTAGATGAATTATGAAAGCAAACATATTTCAGAGTATTAGCATGTTCCTCTTTAGAAAGACAATCAGGAGGAACACCAGATTTGTGCCAAGGTAAGCACTAAATTCCCATTGTAGCCTATTGAGTGTTTTACTGTGGCCTATTTTAAGAGAAAGAGGGTTTCTGCAACTGCAAATAAAGTGGGGAGAGAAGCACTTTGTGCCGCCAGAACTCTACAAAATAAGTTCAAATTATATGAAATGCTGTGATCTGTCATAAGGTAAGTCATCATATTTTTCCAGTTGCAAATCAAGGCAGAATAACTGGCCATTTCATCTTGCTTTTTAGCTCTATGGCAATGTGACAGTATCGTAACTCTGTTTTATCACATTCCAGAGTTTGTTGCATTATTGATAGCAAGTGTTCTTTGGTTCCAGAAGGAAGGCCATTTTAAATCACTTAAACCGGTTCTGTGTGCCGCCGCCGCCGCCTTGCCGAGTTTTCAGACGCAATCTCTGACAAACTGCAGGTAAAGCGTCGAGACAAAGGCGACATTGTTATTCTGATGAGGAGAAAGCTCGGCTTCGACTCTCATCATTTTCGGGCCTCCGGAGGGCAAACGCAGCACAACACAAACACCAAAGAACACAGCGGTGTGAATTAAAGTGTGACTAAACAATTGCTGGATTTTTCAAGGTCACTCCAACACAAGTAAAAAAATAAAAAAACAGGCCAACATGCATCTGTGACAGAATTAAACCTGGAAAATTAGTGTCGTCATGCTTTTGACTCTCCAAAAAAATCTCCGTTTAGGTTTTTCTGTCCAGCAAATATAAAAGAAAATGATAATAATGCATGTTTTAACCTGTACAAAGTAGATTAGACGACCCATAGAAAAGAATCATTTATTACTGTAATTATTTAGCAGGATAGAAAAGAGATTAAACGTAGAGTTTTATTTTATGTACACTGTAAAAAAATACATTATTGCCAGTAAATTAGCCAGTAATTTTATGGAAATTTCCGTTAACCCTTAAAGCACGAACTAATGCAATGTGTTATTCAAAATACAGGTAAAAGACCTGTAAAAAAAAAAAAACGAAACGGAAAATTCATTCATATTTATACAGTACATTGTGCCCTATTTTTACTGACTTTCTTTTTACAATGTAATAAACAGATTTCAATTTTGTCAACATAAATGTGTATATTTATTTATTTATTCATTTTTTTATTCATGCTGAATAAAAATGACCATGCTATTGATCAAAATGACATTTTTAACATTCTATTCATCAAAAGAATCCTGAAAAAAAAAATCTGTACCACAGTTTCCACAAAAATCTGATGATTGAAATGATCAGAAAGGTTTCTTGATCAGCGAATCATCACATTAGAATGATTTCTGAAGGATCATGACTGCAGTAATGATGCGGAAAATTCAGCTTTGATCTCAGGAATTAATACATTTCATAATCTATTCAAATAGAAAACAGTGTAATTATATTTCACAATATTCCTGTTTTTACCATATGAATAAATGCAGCTTTGACGAGCACAAAATATTTAATTCAATATAAGAATAACTGACCCTAACAGTTTTTTTGAAAGTACTAAGTATTTGCATCTGGATCATGTTTATGCCATCACATCATTTAACGCAAACATATAAATATTCTGCTGCAGTGTTGATGTCCTCATACAGTCCTTAAAAAAGATGTATTTTTTCCAGCAGGCGATGCTGGGCGAGCTGTGTAAATCTGATCTAATGGCATAAACACAGAGTGAAGTCACAGATTAAAGGATAGAGCCTGCGTGTCAACAGCTGTCGTGACCGCGACCACCGTGAGTAACCCAGCTGTGCTTGGCACGCTAGTGGATTTGTGATAAATCACATTTTCTCCTTGATGTTTCCTCTTTGGAATGGATGGGAATAATGCAGCTTAAACTATGTGGATTTGTGCTGTTTCGCTGGGACGAGATCTCATTGATCATTACACACATTTTGTTCTTTCAGACTCGTGTCAGTAGCAGCATGGGATGTTTCGGCAGGACTAACAGAGATAGGTAATGCATTGTAAGTAGCATGCATTAGGCTGTGTGAAGAGCTGAGTGCTTGGAAATAACTAGAAAAGCCTAATGGAGTCAAGCGGTAGTTAATGGTGCTAGCAACATTAAGGTCATGGGTTTGAGTCCTAGGAAATACTGTACATGAAATGATAAATGCATCTTAAATTAAATCTACAGTAAGTGTCTTTGGAGAAGACTGACTTTTTTTCGAGAGTAAAATTAGCAATATTGTGAAATATCATTCCTATGTAAAAAATAAATAAAAAAATATCAAAGATCAAAGCTGATTTTTCAGCATCATAACTCCAGTCTTCAGTGTCACATGATCCTTCAGAAATCATGAGGATTTTCTTCTCAAGAAAGATTTCTAATTTGTATCAGTTTTGAAAATATTTGTGCTGCTTATTATGTTGGTGGATGAATAGAAAATTCAAAAGAACAGCATTTCTTTAAAAGAAACCTATTATGCCCCTTTTTACAATATGTAATATAAGCCTCGGATGTCCTCAGAATATGTCTGTGAAGTTTCAGCTCAAAGTACCTCACAGATCATTTATTGTAACATGTTGTAAAAGCCCATTTTAGAGTTGGCTGTTTTTGTAGCCTAGAAATCTAGACGCACCCTAGCGGCAGCAAATCTAATCTGCCGCGAGTGTCGTCTAGCAACTCTCAATACCCTTATGAGCTGTAAATGCCAAACTCTGGTCGGGCCAATCACATTGTGTATAATGAGTCGGTGGGCGGGGCTTAACATAATGACAGCCGAGTTGCTCTTGCGTGCTTCTAGTAAACACAGAAACTGGTGAACGGCGGTCTTTCGAATCAGCTTTGACCGCGACTCTGGAAGACTTGGAGTTAAGCTTTTCTCTGAGAAAAGAACAAAGAACGGCACTGAAGTCATTCTTAAAGCTACACTGTGTAACTTTTTTAGTTTATTCTTAGCTAAAAACACTTAGTTCTTTCAAAAATATATGTGCTCATTAATGTATATTTACTTCTTTCAAGTAATAAAGTATTTACGTAAGTTTATAATATGCCATTGAATATACATACGGGTGAGGGGTTCGAATGCCGGTCGCCATGTTGCCCCTCCATCTTGAAAGTACATTAGCCAAAGAGGGACATACCCGTAAATTCAAGCTTCGCCTTTCGCGTTTTAACACTCGATGGCACCGTGTCGAATGTGAAGAGGGGGATTGCCATGTTAATCTTGGACTAAATCGGCCACCACAGGAGTTAAAATGAAATCGGAATTAAGAGGAACAGAAACTAATATTCACTGGATGGTCATATACCTTTACACGGCTAGATGGAGGAAAATATCACACAGTGTAGCTTTAAGAAGAGAAGATGTGTTCGGAGTTTTGCCGACCGGATACGGTGAAGGTTTAATCTTTAAACTAGCTCCGTTTCATCTTCGTTGCTCTGGTTGGTGTAGCGCTATCCTATCGCGTGCAGAGGGAGTTTGAAAGACAACCGTTTATCCCGCTCCTCAGATTGAGCTGTCAATGGTGAGTTTCCAGACCAAACATCTTGATGTGGGTCTGGCTTGTCAGGCTACTGTTTTTGTGCATCTATCTTTTTTTAAATGCAAATGAGCTGCTGCTGAGCCTGAACAGTTTGTGCCTCAGATACTCTGCCGAAAACTAAAACATCTGGTTGGTTTTTATTATCTCTATTGCGACCACACTCATGTGTTCATCATCATCATCATCAAAGTTTTTTATTTGCATGCACATTCTGTGAGTATTAAATTAAGTTCTCTTTCACATCTTATTGCGCTTAAACTGGCAAATAAACACAAGGTTATGTCAAAAACACACAAAGTTTACATAAACACAGTTGGTTATGCCTGTGAATGTAAACAGTAAGTAAAGAAATTGGATATGTATATTAGATCTGTGAATTAAAGTGACAGCAGCAAAATATACAGGACCTACTGATATGCTATATATAAGAAAAACAGAAAATCACTCACTGCTCAACTGAATAACTTTAATAGCTTTAATAAGAATCTATTTCTTACTTGAATGCTGGTGTTAAATGCTCCGGCGAGGAGATAAATACAACTGTGTACAGCTCACTAAGGGGCGGGTCTATGCTAATAGTGCAGAGTCTGTCATCAGCCGTGGGCGGGGCATAAGCATATGCGATTGAGCCTTCAAATTCCTGAAGGGCTTATTACACTAGCCCTTCAGATTTTTGGGGAAAACAACAAATGGGGTGAATGGATTTTTACCACAGTAGGGTGGTTGTGTACAGACTGCAGACGCTCAAATTAATATAAATGTGAATTTTGCATAATAGGTCCTCTTTAAAATGGAAATCTTGGTTTCACTTTATTTTGATTGTCTTTTACCACATTCTGTTGACCATAAGTAATGTTGCATCTACATGTCTACTAGCTCTCATTAGTAGTGTAGTGTTATATTATAAGTAGACTGGGAGGGTTAGAATAAGTTGACATACTTATAGTCAGTAATGTCGTTTGGAGGAGTATCACAATAAAGAGTTATTAAGCAGACAGTCTGCTAATACTCTAATAAGAGCTTGCTGACATGTTGCAAAGTCACTTTTAGTCAACAAAATGTATTAAAGGAAACATCAAAATAAAATGTTACCGAAATCTTTTGTAAAAATGTACAGTAAAAACCTTTACTGACACTTTTGTTCGGTTTAATGCTGCTGAATAAAAGTATTAATTTCTTTCCAAAATATTTTGTTCTCGAACCTTTAAATAGTACTGTGCCTTCTCAAACAAGTAGTTTATTATCTGAAAAATAGATTTAGAAGATTTTTTCTTTCTTTCTCATAATCAGGCCCAACATGGCTTCATTTGATGTTTTTCACATTTACTGTGCTATAGGAAATAATTGCAGGTAAAAAAAAACTGCTAAAGTGATTACAGTTTTTCTCAATTGCTAAAACACTATTTCTGAAACCTTGCTCCATTTTCTGAAACCATTAAACACAAAACCTCCTCCTCAAGCACTATTCACAAAACCTCTGGCTCCTCTTGCAAAATGAAACTTTCGCCTCAAAACAGTTTTACCTGTGTTCAAAATCAAACACTGCTCTCAAATCATAAACAAAGTGATCAAAATGATAAACACTATCAAGCAATCAGTAAACAATACAGCAAAAAATAGAAAACACATTGTTCAAAACAGTTCTCAGGCAGAAGAACATTTTTAATCTGAAAACAAATTTCATATTTTTCTGTCATTGTCTTGTGATCATAGTAGCTCAAAATTGGTCAGAAATTATTCCTACTCTGCTTTGCTTTGCAATTTTTTGTTCTTCCTCTTGCTTGTAGCCCTATTTTTACCAACTCATTCTCATGAAATGCATATACATCACAAATTGTATTTATTGTGCGATTTATACGGCACAATTATTTTCTACGTGCATATGATTTGCATTGCCACCCCATTGGGTAGGTTGAGTTGTTTGGAGTACGTGCACATAACACAATATAAAGGACATATCATATGCACACGAAAACTGCATGCGTAACATATGCACATAAAAACTAATTTTGGCATATAAATCGCACAATAAATACAATTTGTGCTATAGATATGCATTTTCATTAGATTAGGCTGATTTTTACAGTACTGTACTCTGCATCTCACAAACTTGTCCTTTGTTCTTTGTTGATATGAACCTGCAACCAGTCAAAATCTATTGAGCAGTCAGATGGAAAGTATCATGTTCAGGGCAATATGATTTGTTCATTGTACAGTATACAGCCTACAATGCACTGTACTTATATTGGTTGTGTCTCATCATTTGAAACAGGTTAAATCAGTTTTGAGTGGTTGTGGTTAATCAATGACATTGTGTTCTCCATTTGTATTTGATTGTTGCCACTCGAGCTAACCCGTATGAAGGCATGTGCATTAGAGAGCAGAACGTGTCTTGACAATGAGAATGTGTTTAGAGATTTGCTGAAAAGTCTAAGTGAGATCTGCAAATTGTGTTTTATGATGTGAAATGGTTTAAGGTATTGAACACAGACTGCACAATTAGGTAAATGAGTTCAGACAACTGAGAAATTTGTTCAGCCGATGGGTTTTAGTGTTTTAGCAATTGAGAAAAACTGTAAAGCAAACAATAATTTTCCTCACACTTATACAAGGAGAAATGCGATGCTGGCAGTGCTCTTTCATATGCTATAAGAGATGTGAAGAGAAATATATGTATCAGAGAATGTAAGCACAGACCCTGGTATCAAACCTTGAACACAGCATTTATGATTTTCCAGTCAAGCCACAACCCGGAATCATGGCGGCTTTAAAAGTCGTCTGTTTCATTCTGTGAGGCTTTGAATAGTGAGCTGTGAGGAGATGGCAATTTACTGCTTTCTCCAAACAACTTTTCAGTATAAGGAAAGCCATTAAAATAGGACTCGAGCTCTGCTCCAGCCTTGACTTTAGCAGTAAACGTGTAGTGTTTTATTCTGTGGTACAATTACAAGCGAGAGACCTCTCCTCCGCTGCACTAGTTTCCTTCTCCAAACAAACTATTCTATTCTATTACTGGAAGTAAAGCTGTGTTCTGATTTCACATACTAAAATAACCCAGTTAGGAGTAAATTCATTGTAATGTGTTAATTATGTGGAAATGCAATCTATGTCTGTCTTGAGTCTCAATTAGCGCAGGTGGTGGGATTATATATGACAGGATCGCAGCAAGAGTGAATCAGAGAGAATCGCACATGACTCTGATTTTGATATCAATATTAATGCCTTCAGTATCTTGGCATACACTGTTTGTTCTCTGGAGAACGGCAGCAAAAAATGGTAACAGTTTTCTCATGTTTGCCTAATACACGACGTCTTAAAATCAACAGGCTCCGTGAAGCATTGCCTAAATAATTCAGAGATCGTTCCTCATATCTTCGCTGTGAAATATGCCGCACGCAAATATCACACAGTTCAATCAAGGCTAGTGTTCAATTATAGGAAACCTGGCTGTGTGCGTCAATTTCTCCTGGTTCCAAGATCCTTTGAAACTCATAAAAAAGTGAGACTAAATGCCCGGTGCACGGGATAAAAAGCCTAAAAGCATTTTGAAAATGCATCTGTCATTTCTCATATCTTTGGCTGTTGGGCCATAGCCTGGAAGCCATTTTGCAGTTAAACAATATATTTAAAATTGGTCTTTGAGACATCTGAAGGCTTTTTTTAATTGGACATTGCCTTACCATGGAAATGCTACTTCAAAACCTTTTAGGGGACTACATTTTCTTGATATCTACTTTAAAACACCACTGAAGTGCCTTGAAACATGCAGCATTATTTAATGTGTTTATATAATTTGCACTGAAATGGTAAGACAGGGCGGGGCATATCGAACATCTCCTTCCATTTTTTTTAAATAGGCAATAGCGTTTAGTTGATCTTAATAAAGCCACGGTTTCCTCCTAATCTCTAACCGTTTCTCCTCCTAATCTCCTCCATATTTCTTTAAATTCATCATTCTGTGCAGAATTCAAACGGGTCCGATACATTTTGTGTTCTGTGGCGACTCGATCATATGATCCGCTCTGTGCTATCGTGTCTCTGGACCGGAGCTGCAGAGATCGTATCCGGTTGTTAAGGCTGAGGTCACGCAGCAGCTCTATCTTATACCACAAGAAAAACTACAAACGGTGCTAATATACACACATAATGGGCCCTTTTAACGATCTGAAACGCAAGTGTCAAAGCGCGAAGCGTAAGTAACTTTGTGGGCGGGTCTCGCCGCTGTTGCTGTTTTCCCAGCGGGATAAATGGCTCTTGCACCCGGCACAAATCTAAAATGGGTTGGTCTGAAGTAGCTTCATTATTCATAGGTGTGGTTTGGGCGTAACGTGAATAAACCAATCAGAGCGGCATCCAACATTCCCTTTAAAAGCAGGTGCGCAAGTTCCATTATGGATTGCTATTATTATGGCGTATTTACCAGGCGCACGCCAGGAGCGGTTCACAGCCGAAGAGACGGATGTTCTTGTAAGAGCAGTGAAAGACAGATGTCCTTATATACATATATGTCTTGCCACTATTGGGTAAATAGGTCTGATCCTTAATTACTACAATTAGCCTGAATAATTTGTAAGCTAGATTTATGCCTATTTTTTCACATCTTCGTGGCACACCACAATGATTTCAGTCATGTCATGTGTTAATATTTTTTTAGTGTAACAATTTATGATTTGCAAAAATAACTGTTGCATCTGTGTAGATTACATGAGCAAAGTGTATGCGCGTTGTGCACGCTATACATTATGCTCAAGCATGCGCCCTTAAAATAGCATAATGAACATCCGCAACGCGCCACTGACTTTAGACTATTTCTGGTCAGTGGCGCAACTGTTTAATGGAACAGCAAAATAGCACCAGGGATTGTTTGCGCCGGAACACGCCTCCTTTTTTTTGAAGTTCATTCACTAGTTTAGCGACGTGCTTCTGTAGAGGGAAAAGCGCGCTTTGCACGGGTGCAAAATAGGAATGACACATGCGGCGGTGTACAAAGTCAATTGCGCTGGGTGCAAGATAGGGCCCAATGTGGTGTAATACTACAAAAAAAGCTATAATCATAACCTTTTTCTCCATTCCAAAATTCCAGATGGACAGACAGTGATTAATCTTTTATAAATCGTTAAAATATGAATGTCTGTAACGCTGTGACCATAGAGAATGTTGTGTAGACTGTAAGTATTTAAAATGTTTAACTTTTTTAAATGTTTGATGTTAAATATGAAAAAATAGCGCTCATAAACGGGCGTTAATGGCATTCTCAAGTGAAACGAGTTGAGGCTTGGACCCAGAAATGGCGTTCCTTACGTCAAGACTTAACATTCGGATATTTACACTGACCGTTCCCTGTCCCCTATATAGTGCACAATGTGCCATGACCAATTTTAACTGCATCTCAAGCATCTGTTTATAATGTAGGGGGCAGGGCACACACAGCTTATAGATAACAGTTAGTCTAGCATAGTCATACTGAACACAAGATTTTTAATGGGGACTTTAAATTTGGAACACAACTTGGGTAACATGCATTTAACAAACACCAGCTTTACAATATAATAATATTATGTATAAGATAATAAGAGTGGATATTATTGTATGCATCAATATAGATACAGGATGAAAGCAATTAGATTACATGGTGAGCAAATTACTTGTGTAACCTATTTTTTATTTTTTAAAAAGGCTTCAGTAATCTCGTGCGTCTCATCAACTGTGGACAGATTTGCCATGAAACCAAAGTCAAAGATTTCCATATGAACTTGAGTGCAAGTTATTGTTCTGTTTAAGATTAAAAGGCGATGTGGCAGGAGACGTGCCGTGATCAATGGTTCTCTTTCAGGTAGTTTTCCTGTGCCTGCTATTCCATGCTATTTTGATCCCATCACTTGTGATGTATTCAGAATCAAGAGGGAAAGAGAAGAATGGGAGGTTAAATATTCTGAATTTCTGCATGCCATAAATTGCTTTCTGTCAGGGAAATGTAAATCAACATGGCATGAGCAGATTGATGGAGGCGCCCTGGCTGGATGCTTTTATTTGAGGCTTGGGCAAAATGCTGCATTTTGATATAGATGGAGAGGGCTTTTATTCACTGCATTCACAGCCATACCGTGTACAAAAAGCTAAACTAACCAAACTAATTGTTTGTATACTTACTTGAGACTTGAAATACGTCAAATAATGTATAATATACATTTATTAGATACAGTAGTGTCTATGTCCATAGGGGATATTTGTTTTAATTTAATACCTCTACATATTCAAATTAAGCCATACAAGGAAAATAAGAGATAGGAAATAGGAGAGTCAGTGGTAGGAGAGGGAAGAACAAAAATATCAGACAAAATTATTTGGCGCAATAAAAGGGGGGGGGGGGGGGGGGGGGCTAACCTACATGCAAAAAATGTACAGGAAAAATTATAGATAGACTAAAAAATAGCCAGTTATTAATAGTTTGTTAGTTGTCTCTTGTCTTTGCATTGTCACCAGATGAAGACCATGAAGAGGATCAAAATATAAACTAGGTTTATTTAAACAAAAAGGCAGACAGGCGTAACAATGTAAGCATAGTACTAGCATACACAAACAATGACCAACAAACACAAAGTGAACGGGGAGGAACTTATGCTGTGTTCATTTATTTATGCTGGGTTTTTTGAGCCCATAAGTAACAACTTCAAACCACGACTCACGACTTTGTAGCATTCCATGCAAAGTCAGTCCAAACTGCCTGAGCGTGAGGAATTGTGGTCGCTAGATGTAAACAAAGCATGCCGGACCTTGCGGTGCTTATGCTCATTTACAAGCATTTCTATCGCCAAAGGGTGTCTACTCAATGTTTATTTGTTATTATTAAAAACGGCGCATATTATTAAGAACAAGCGCGCAAAGCGGTGACGTCCTCAAGCGTGGAGAAACTCATGGCTATCACAGATAATGATCCAGAATCATTTGGAGGCTGAAATAAATTGAACAGGAGAAATGGCAACAGCAGGACGTCCGTCTCTGTGGTATGTACTGTATTTAGTGGCCTGTCAACAATTTGTGTGTCTTTACTCGCAGTTTATGAGGACATGATTCGGTTTATGGACTATTGTATGTGATTAAAACTTAGCAGTAGCAAGCAAAACGGTTTTGCACGTCAGACTAGTGTAACGTTATACAGAGAACAGCAATGGAGTAACCGTTAACGCATTTGAATGACGAAGCACGCGATCGTGTCGTTTACTGATGTTTACTCACGCGACGGTAGCCAACAGCACAGACATTTGAAGCAGTTTTACTCACCGGCTGCTTCCAAAGCAGGACCGAACCTTTATTGCTGGGACCGCTCTGTCAAAAACACACTTCTTTGGTATGATTTGGTGAAGTCCTGACAGCAGTGAACGGTGGAGATCCACTTTTGCCTCGCGACTGAAGCGTGATGTTGTGAAGCTTCCCTTCATTTCTGCGTTCAAATCGGGTCAAATGCAGCGCTGCCTTCCCAGAATGCTGTGCTGAAGCGTTGAAGTCGCTTGATGTCACCCATAGGAATAAAGTGGAGCGCGCCGCCTGGATCGACTGGATCTGCACTTGAGTGTTTATGGGCGTGCATTTCCTCTCTCACTCTAGTCACGCGCGCACCCTACCGGGAGAAGAGCCCGTACGGCCCATACAAGGACCTTCCGCTCTGTCAACGTCAAGCCGACCCATGCTCGAAAAAAACCCTCCGAAACTTGTGAGAAACCGGAAGGAGTATTTCTAACACAGAAATACTCCATCAAACGTCCAACATTAGTTTGTCTATGTTTAGGATGGGAATCCAAGTCTTTAACAGTGTAAAAAGCTCAGTGCTTTGCATGAAACAGCATTTCCCCCCCCCACCCCCCTTCCATCAACAATGGCAAACATTGTGCTACTATTGATTCACATGGCTTTATGTCATTGTAAATCATCGGCATCAAGACACATTGAAAACAGTGAATCCAATGCATTCATGCAGTTTGCAGTAATTTGTATAGAGGTTGATTACAAACGAGCAGCAGCTTTTAGCTCCATTAGCTGCTCTTTAAAAAATGGCAAACCTCAAGTTTGTGTTCATCTCGTTGACTCCGCCCCCAGCGCCTGACATAATCGGTTGTTAATTCTAGCCCAGCAATATTTTGGTTCTACTTAAGAACCACTTTTCCTGGCTCGGAGCTGGTGCTTTGGGTGTGGAAACATAAAGAACCGATTTGAAACTAGGCTCTGGCTCCGAACTAGCACCAGCACTGCCTTGGTGGAAAAGGGGTATAGGAGATGGCAACAGAAGATGGTGAAGGGATGGTAAGACTGGGCGGCGACAGAGAAATATGGACATCTGGACAACAACAACGACGTCAACTGGGGTGCGACTGATTGAGGCGGAGCCGAAGGGCGCAGACTATGGAGAGCCTTCCTAGCAGAGCAACATCACTGGCACAGGAGGACTAGGTTATGCCATGGCGAGGAGCATATTCGTTGGAGCCAAAGTGCCTGAGGACTGAGGCGATGCTGGTGTGATGAAGGACTGAGGCATACCTGAAGTCAAGGAGGAGCCCGCTGCAGTTGTAGGTGTGGAGGAACAGAGCATAGCGGAAGATCTGCAAGTGGGATGATGACTGACCAACTTGGAGCTGGAGGGATGAGGGAAACCGGTGAAGTCGTAAGGCTGAGGGTGTTTGGTGGAGCTGAAGGTAGGAGGAGCCAAGGCAAAGCCAATAGGCGGAGCGAGGTGATCAGAGGCTGGAGGCGGAGCCACAGTGATGAAGGCAGATGGATATGCTGCCTAGAAACAGTGATAAGGGTTCAGAGCAAACTGATAAAATTACAATCCACATGGTTCATAGTGCTGCTTACAAACAGTGATGCAGTTTAAGATACATGGCGAAATAGGGTGGGAGACAATACCTCCATGCTGAAGTCATTCAGCTCTATTTCCACCAGTGTACCCTCAGTAACAGATGTCGTGGGCTCACTGTACACTTATCCTCAAGCGTTAGCTGACAGAAGTTTTCAGAGAAAAAAAATACAAAAATCAACGCCCTCCTGGGCAATCACTGCAAACTTAGCAACATAATCCATTGTTAGGTTGATCGTTCTGTAACCAGATGAAGATGAAGATGGACTGAATACAGGATTAAAAGATAACCATGGTTTATGCAAACAAAAAGGCAGACAGGCATAACAATGTGCCCAAAAACATAGCGCTATCATACGCAAACAACGACCACATTCTCACATTATCAGTTTATTCCCTATAGTTTAGAAAATGGTAATAAAATATGACAAGAACTTAGAGTTAAACTGTGTCAGAACAAATTCATCTTGATAATGTCAGATAACTTTGATAGAAAGGTGTGTAATGTATTACAGTCAACCAATCAGCTGTCAGTTGGTCAATTTAAGCACACGATTAGATCATATTAATTTAGGTCAACCAATGAGCAATGCTTCATTTTGTTCAGTCTGTGGTGTCAAAGGTTGCATTAGCAATTAAAGGGTCTGAATAATTTTGGTTTATTTTGCTATCCTCACTTTTATAAATGAACCATAGTGTCTGAATAATTGTTGGTTTGACTGTATATCTATAAAATTATTTTGCTTCAGTTTGCCTTGTTTTGAGAAAGATTTTAATTTAAAATTGACTGAAAAACAACACAAAATCCAGGTAAATAAATGTTGTTTCAGTTTATTCATTGAATGTCTGCTCCGCTCCTGACATTACTGTGACCCCGAGAGGCTGTTCTTCAAGCCTGCAGTAACACGGGGACGGTGGTCTGTTGATTTTTCCGATCCCATGTGTGTGAAAGCGTGGTGTGGTCTCTCCCATCTGCTGGATGCAGCTCATTAGGATGCCATAGAGATCCCTTCCAAAACAAACCCGGTCTGCGCTCAGAGAATGGGGCTGGTGGTAAACACCAGCGCGACATGACAGCTTCACTCTCACTATCGATAAATCCTCTCGGCTTCACCAGCCTCTGTGCGCACACCTGTAAGAGAGAGACAGAGCGAAAATGCAAGCTGTCCCATGACTCAATGATAGCAGATGACCTGGAACCAGAACAACAGTGAAAGATGATCAATCCAAACATCCACCATTCCACCGGCAGTTCCTTTATTCAGCTTTAGGAATATTCTGTTTCCTTTTTACATTATGTTAGGAGAGGTAATTTAGTGCTTGGGTGTCACTAGTCATGCGGTAAGAGCTACAAAATGAATTTGAATGAGAAAGAGAGTTCACGTTGAGATATTGGACTTTTGATTACAGATTTTGATGTCTTGGCAAATCTAGGCCGGTTTGAGACGCTGAGATCTATCCTGATTCTCTTGAGCAGACACATGTGAGTCACTCCATTTAATCTTATTTATTTAGGATTAAAGATGGGACTTCCTATCTGATTGCAATCCATGAACTGCACTGCAAAAATTCAATTTTAGACTGTATTTTTGTCTTGCTTTCCTCAATAGAAATCAAGACAATATAATAAAAGTGAAGGTAACAGTAGATTAGGGTCCAATTCTTATTATTAATTAACTATTAGCTTATTAATACTTAGTAAGGTAGTTGATGAGTTTGTATATTCGGTAGGATTAATGGATGTAGAACAGGGGTCGGCAAGTATATTTGGCCGCGGGCCAAATTTTTTTTTGAGTTTATTGAAATTAAAAATTTGAGTTGATACAATGAAGGAAATAATAAATAGAATACTCTAATTAATAAATAGAAACTCAAAATATTATTGTGTCTGAACCAGACAAAAATGTGATAAATCATGACAATAGCAAATTGTGGCATGTTTCACAAATTACGTTATCACAAATAAAACACACACAATTACCCAATATGCTTACAAAATATTTATAATAATAATATTATATATATATATATATATATATATATATATATATATATATATATATATATATATATATATATATATATATATACTACATTTTTTATTTTATTTCAATGAACTTAAGATTTTAAGACAACCAGGTAACTTATTTTTCAACTATTTTTTTTAACAGTGCAGTGTCTTTTGTAACTGGTAGTGAACTGTTACTCTGTTAAAAATTGGACAAATGAATAAAGCAGTAGTGACACGTAACCTGGCAAGTGTCTTCATTCACCAAGTTGTAACATAGACCGTCTTGCTAAAACACACATATGTTGGCGATGGATGGATAAAATGGATAAAAATAACAAAAAATAAATAAAAGAGGGCTTAAATAAGCCAATTAATGGCATGTTTGAGTCATTTTCTTAAGGAGGGTGGGGGGGACACTCACTTTCAGTCAATCTCATGTCAATCTTGAGTACCTATAGAGTAGGATTGCATCCTTCATATCTCCGAAAAGTCTTTAGTTTTATTATATTTATAAAATAAAGCTAGGCTGTACCGAGTCTTTCTGAAAAAAACGAGCGCCTGGAGGCGTATCGTGTGGGCGGGGCTAAAGGATGAGGAGCGCGCAGCTACTGCACGAGAGCTTTTGAAAGCTGACATCGTCATGCATGGAAAAGAAAACGTTACCTTAATTAACCATGGCTATCAATCAGATTTAACTAATACAGATATGATCCAGAATAGGATCCGGAGGATGAAATTAATTGAACAGGAGAAGCAACAAAAGCAGGACGTCCGTCTCTGTGGTACGTACTGTATTTAGTGGCCTGTCAACATTTGTGTGTGTTTACTCGTGGTTTATGAGGACATGATTCAGTTTATGGACTATTGTATGTGACTAAACCTTAGCAGTAGCAAGCAAAACGGTTTTGCATGTCAGACTAGTGTATAAAAAAAACAACCAATGGAGTAACGTTAGCGCATTTGAATGAAGAAGCACGTTTTGTGTGAACGTCCCCTAGGTTTATGTTTGGGGTGGTTTTATAATAAACAAACTGACACCTACTGTATATGGGTCAGCTAAACAAATGTATTTAAACACACACCATATATTGATAAATAACTATACATGATCGTGTTGTTTACTAATGTTTACTACTCACACGACGATAGCCAACAACAACAAGCAGTTTTACTCACCGGCTGCTTCTAAAGCACGACCGTGAACCTTTATCGTTGGGACCGCTCCGTCAAACACACACTTCTTTGGTAACATTGTTATTTTGATGAAGTCCTGTGACATCAGTGACCGTAGAGATCCACTTTTGCAACACGACTGAAGCGTGATGTTGTGATGCTTCCCGTCATTTCTGCGTTCAAAAGCAGCGCTGCCTTCCCGGAATGCTATGCAGGCGCGTTAAAGTCGCTTGACGTCACCCATAGGAATAAAGTTGATAAAGTAGTGCAAAGTGTTGCATGGACGAGTGGATCTGCAGCTTGAGAGCAGTGTTTATTTGCTCTCTCGCTCTGGTCACACGCACCCTACCGGGAGAAGAGCCCGTACGGCCCATACAAGGACCTTCCGCTCTATCGACGTCAAGCGGACTCGTACTCGAAAAAAACTCTCCGAAACTTGTGAGAAACCGGAAGGAGTATTTTTGACACAGAAATACTCCATCAAATTTAGTTTTTGAAACGTTCTCTATGTTTAGGATGGGAATCCAAGTCTTTAACAGTGTAAAAAGCTCAGTATGCATGAAACAGCATGACCCCCCCTTTAAATGTGTACATTAGTTAGCTTGTTACACAATGGAGCATAACCTGAGACTTATTCCTTGGCCTCCTCACATACTAAACTGCACTGTTTAATTGTTTGCATGCTGGTGATGCGCGATCATTACATCGCTTCAGCTAGCACTGTCAAAGCGTCTAAAGAGGAAGGTCAACAGCGAAAATAGGGCAATTGCACGTCCATATACCCGGTTTTGTGAATGCAAAGCTGGTGTGTCTAATCTGCAACGAAGTTGTAGCTGTTTGTAAAGAATTTAATATCAGAGGGCACCATGAGACGAAGCATAGCACCACTTTTTGTTGGTTGTCTTGCTTAAAGGTCTTAAACTGTTTGAACCCAGATAAATGCTGCTTGCAGCTTTAATGATCTATTTATTTGTATTATTATATATTTTTTCCCTCTAGTCAGGCTACAAAAGCGAACAGAAAAGAGAAATTACTTTCACCAAAATGTACATTTGTTTTATTAATGAAATGTCGGTCAAAGTCCATAAAACATGCCGAACAAACCAGCTTTTCTCAGCAGAAATGGTTTTTGAGCTGGTTTCCTGACGCTCTTGCTGGCTAACCGGGAAGTTTTGCTGGTTAAGCTAGCTAAGAAGCCCAATGGGGACACGAGCATCCCATAATGATGACCAGAGTCCAAAACATAACATGTTGTCAGCATGGTGGATATGAATTAAACAGGCCTCTGAGAAACTATCCATATTTAAATGAGTTCTCTGACATTAAAACATGAGAACACCACCTGAATTCACAGCCCAACTGAAACCTCTGAGCCCAAAAGGAATATTTCAACATTTATGAGCACATCTTCACTTTCAGGTTTGTACATCTGCTTTTCTGTTGTCAGCTCTCCAGTTTCAGAGAATCAGCATCACACGCTTTAAAGAAAGTGCATTTCTTTGAACAGGATGAAACTCGTGCTTAAAGAGCCCGTGCAATCCTGAGCAAAACGGGATTTGTCCTCCTAAACCCCATGTAATGGAAACGGACCTCCTGCTGTCCGCAGGTGAAACATGGTTAACAGCCGCTCAGTTAAAATCATCATAGTCAAAGCCACCTGCTGTCAGCCACTCTTATGTAATTACAATAGGTTTGAACGCTATTTTTAATCTTTGATTTCATACAGTACGTCTGAAGTTTTTTGCAGAACATTGTTTCATGCTTTTGCTTTTTTTAGAGGTCAAGCTCCTTTTTTATGTGTCTTCCGTTCCTCCTTCTGCTCGACTCCATAAAACTGCTTGCAAGAAAGTTATGAAATTTGACACAGAGATAGACAACCCGTTCTCACTCCCAAGGCGTCAAAATCCGAAGCATGGTCAAGTGCCTTCCGCGTCACAATGAAGACACTAAAGGTGCCCCTAGGCGTCATTTTTCGATGCGCTGGGTCCTGCTTTCATTTCAATGAGAAACCTTTGGCGTCATTCACAGACGCATTTAATTCTTTGCGTTTGTAAAAGCAGACATGATTTTATTAATATATACTACTATATCTACTTTTATATTTTGGAGCAACTAACCCAACTCCTACCCTAAACCTACCCACATCTTAACAATATAAAACAAATAACAGGCAAATAAATGTACAGTCACAAGTTTTTATTGCAAAATCTGACCAAAACAGTATAAAAGTATTAGCTCATGTTGCATTCCAAGTCTTCTGAAGTCATACGATGTCTTCATGTGAAGAACAGAGTTGATCTTGATGTTTTAATCGCTGAAATGATGATCCCACTGCCCCGTGAACGAACTCATTCATAACTCATTCAAATAATTCAAAAGACTCCTGAGCATGACGCAATCGGTCACAAGACACACGAGAGCCAATGACATTGGTCTCTTGACATTGACGCAATTGGTCACAAGACATAGGAGAGCCAATGCAATTTCACAATGAAATCTGACGTAACGGGCGGCAATATTTGAAATTTGATGTGTTCATGATCTTCGGCGGATTGAGATGCCTATCGCTTTTGGGGATTTTTTTCATGCAAATCAATCGTTTGGCCTCAGAAAACATGGATTATTTAACTTTTTTGAATAACTCGTGGATGCAGTCGTATATCCATATCATGTTCACAAAAATGGGTAGGTTTAGGGATGGGGTGGGGTTGGGTTACATGTTAAAACGTGTCTAAATAGCGTAAATAAAATAAATTGAGAATCACACTCCAACATGTCATAATGGCAAAATTATAAACCAATAAATAATTTTTAATAAATAAATCACTAAATTAATTTCACCATGACGATAATATTCCCATACCCAGTGCGTCTGTATGACGCCAAAGGTTTCTTATCGAAATGAATGGAGCACCCAGTGCGTCGAAAAATGACGCCTTTAGCGTCTTCATTGTGACGCAGAAGGCACTTGACCCTGCTTCGGATTTTGACGCCTTGGGAGTGAGAATGCGTTGAGTTAGAAGACAGTCTGAACTGTCACCATAGCAAATTTAGAGTATCAAACTCCATCTAGCGCCAGCAACTGTCCAAAGTTGCACTCACATTAATAACTTTTGAACTGTATAGGGGCTTGACTTCAAATTAAAATCTCAAGACCATTCAATTGTCCCTGAGGTCAGAACACAACACCATGCTATCGGCCGCTCTGTCCGATCTTACGAATAATGCGTTGACGCAGCACAAGCTTCCACTAGACATGTTCTTGTTTCCAATGAATCATTTGATTTACATGCTGTAGTCCTCATGGGGCGTCGTAATAGAATGGCCGAGCTTTCCACGAATCACAGTGACATTTAAGAAATAGGTTTTTGGGTGTTGGGTCGACAACTGCTCAAAGCTACTCAGAAAATAACCAAGCAGCTCAGTCACCCACGGAGGAAGGAATTCATGAGAGGACAATAGCTTTCACTGTTCCACGAAAAAACAAATAGATCTGGATCACCTACTGGGAATTTTGACAACTGCATTTTCAGAATAAGTTCTATAATATGCAAGTTCTTTGTCTGGTTTGCCATTAAAAACAAGTTATCTTGAAGAGCATTGTCTTTTATCTATTTTTATTACATCTAAATTTAAGTTAAAAAAAGTCAAAAGGAATATCAAGTGAACAGCGTCTTCCAATTGCAAGACAAAATATACATTTTCTTCAAAGTCTTAAAGAGAGAGTTTACCCATCATCATTTACTCACTCTCATGTCGTTCCAAACCTGTATGACTTTCAAATTCTTCTGTTCTGTGAAAAACAAAGTGCTTTTGTTTTTATATTGCTCCATAAATGGCTTCTTATAAATATTATTTCGTATTTGTATGCACAGGAGAACTTCTCACGAATTCAATCTCCACCTGATTCACAAAACGTTCCTATGCGCATGAATTTGTTCTTGACCTCGTTCTGACGTTAGTGAATTTGGAGTGCTCTGAATGAGCGGCCGCGTGCCGTGCACGTCCACATTATCTTCCAGCTGCATCTCTGACGGATCCAAGACCATCACGTCTCCCGCACGCGGCCGAAAAAGACAGTATACTGTTATTGTATCCTTTATTCATTCATTCATTCATGAGTTTATTTTGTGCTGATTCACCGATAGTGTGAGGATGTATATGAAGTCATGTAGATGAGTGAATTGAATGTACATAAATGGCATGAAATATTTACATTACCAGCACATAACTCAAAACTGTTTTGAAAAGTGTGAGACTTATGTATTTGTTTTAATGTACGTAGTTTGTATTTGTATTCATGTAAAAACAGCGATGAAGAAGCATCGTGAGTGGATGTTTATTCATTTAATCCTTTAGACGAGTATCACGGTGTTGAACTCCATTATATCGCCGCGATGATAATCATCCTGTCTAAAGTGAACGCAACACCACCGCGTTTTCTGAAGCAGATGCAGAAGTGAAGTCCTGTCTCTTCATCTGCGCAAAACCACCCAGACAGGGAAGATATCACTGTCCGTTTTCTTATTGGGAAACCTTTGGACACGATGTGCTGACAGGCTAGACACAATAACTGATGATGATGATGATAAACTGACATACAAAACTACCAAAAACACACAGACTCCTCCTGAATACCAACCTAGTCTGCACTGAGCCAATGCAGAGCTCAGCAAACAACTCCCTCTTGTGACGTAAAATGACACAGTAAAAGAAAATCCTTTTTACAAACAGTCACTTTATCTACTAAATGTGTGCCCTTATTTTAAACATTTTAAATCCTGCACTTTTCAAATGGTATTTTCATACAAGGTTATATATTCATTTTGAAACATTTTTACCTGCAATATGCCCTTTAAGAACTCCTTCACCGCTACGAGAACAGCCGGGAATCACTATCGCAGTGGCCTTTCGCCACCACGGAGCCATGAAGCACAGTCAGCACCAAACTCAAGCAGGAAGGAGTCGCACCAGCAGTGCGCGTGTGTTAAGTGTGTGTGTCGACTGAACTGGTCCCAGGTGCATCGGGTCATGGCACCAACTCCGATAAGACTCAAAGTCCTTCAGGCGATTTGTCCCAGCCTGTTGCCATATGCATCCTCTACGTTCCTTGGGGTCTGTCCCACATGGTGCCGTCGTGGCATGCAGACTCAGAGGATGTAGAGGACACGCTGGCTTCACTGGTCACGCTGATATTTGTGTTGCCTGCTGTTGGCCTCGCACAACACACACACACATACACACACACACAGTGTCATTGTGTCGGGCCGGTGATGCAGACTGACAGAGCTTCACTATGCATCTGGCATCAAGGTGGGTGAGAGAGAATTCAAAGCACCTTTGACAGTCCACACAGACTGTCCTTCCAGGTTAAATGTAATGTGTTCAGAATACTTCTGTCCTGCTTATGTGACCCCCACATTGAGATTGGACCACTACATACTGCACTACTATGGTCTAGTCTTATAATATACTACGATATACTATTTATAATGACAAACGTTTTAAACATTAGTATGCTACATTGTTGTTGTCATCATGTCATCACCTCATCATGTTGCATGTTTAAAAGGACAGTGAACGGTGAACGGGATTTCACTGAGTACAACATGTTTCTGACCTGGATCAGCATCTTTGCAGACCCTGGAACAACGCTCCAGTCAACCCATCAGATCTGAGAGCTTACAACTAGGATTAGATGTTTCTACTGTACATCATTACTATTCAACTATCAGTTCCCTCTTAGTATGGACTTTAGTATGCAGTGTGACAAGTGTCTGAAACACAAAAAAAAGAAGAAGATAAAAATCAAATATTTTAAAGTTAATGCATATGACACTTTTTTTGTCTTATCATGGTTTTCAATGTGTCACATGATCTATCCCGACGCTGTAATACATCTTTCCATTGTGAACTGTACACTATTTTTTTCTCAATGTAAATAAGGATTATAGGAGTGTGTTTAAAAGACAATACTGTATCGAATTTATACTTAGACATTCCGGGCCCTATTTTAACGATCTGAAACGCAAGTGTCAAAGCGTGAAGCGCAAGTAACCTTGTGTTTTAGTTTACCTTTGTTCTTATCTCTGGTTATTGTTTATTTTATATGTTCTTTTGAGTTGAATATGACGAGTGAAAACTGGGTTTGATGGAAATAGTAAGTTTGACAATAAGGTTTGAGTATGTGTAAATCTGTGGAGGGTATGATGAGTGAGTAAGGGTTTTAACAAGAAGGTTTCTGAGTAAAAATCAGGGAATAGTGATTAAAATGGATGTTATGAACGTGTTTGAGAAAGAAATGAATGAGAGGTGTTCTAATTAAGATGGTACATGTATGTAGGCAGTAAACTGAAGAATGTTTATTTTTATATCAGACCATTATTGTGGATCTGACCATTTTCTTTTATCTTATTTTTTTATTTTTATTTTTTTTAATTTTTTAATTTTTTATTTTTTTTATTATTATTATTATTTTTTTAATTACTATATCTTTGCGACTGTTTTAACTATGCTTGTTTTTAATTCTTTATTCGTCCATATGGTATTCTTTTTTTTCTCATGCATTTGTTACCACTGTTTTAATTAATTTCTATGTAAAGCACTTTGAATTGCCATTGGGTATGAAATGTGCTATACAAATAAACTTGCCTTGCCTTGCCTTGCCTTGTGGGTGGGTCTCGGCGCTGTTGCTATTTTCCCGGCGGGATAAATGGCTCTTGCGCCCGGCGCAAATCTAAAATGGGTTGGTCTAAAGTAGCTTCATTATTCATAGGTGTGGTTTGGGCGTAACGTGAATAAACCAATCAGAGCGTCATCCAACATTCCCTTTAAAAGCAGGTGCGCAAGTTCCATTATGGATTGCTATTATTATGGCGTATTTACCAGGCGCACGTTCTTGTAAGAGCAGCCCTTACGACACAAAAATATATTGCAGGATATTAGAAACTTTCATGCAATACATTAGGCAATATATTCACATATATGGGAATTATTTTTTATATTTTTCAATGTATTGCAAAATATTGAAAGCAGCAATCATTTGTATATTTTGCAATATATTACATGAATATATAATATATTTTATAATACCATCAATATATTATTCCATATATGTACAATATATTAAAATATATTTCAAGTAATATATTGGTGAATATATTTTCCTTTCGTAAGGGAGTGAAAGACGGATAAGTTGTGTTGTATGGGGATGGGAGAAACCCACCCAAAAACCCTGCTATTGGTGAATATAAATATTAAATCCCATATATGTGAATATATTGCCTAATATATTACATGATATGTTCCAATATACTGCAATATATTTTTGTTTCGTTATGGGGCATCTGTGTAGATTTCATGAGAAAAGTGTATGCGCGTTGTGCACGCTATACATTATGGTCAAACTTGCGCCCTTAAAATAGCATAATGAACAACGTGCAGCGCGCCACTGACTTTAGACTAGGTTTTTTCTGGTCAGTGGCGCACTTGTTTAATGGAACAGCAAAATAGCACCAGGGATTGTTTGCGCCGGAACACGCCTCCTTTTTTGCGCTGAACCGCCCAGGGAGCGCAAGTTCATCCACTAGTTTAGCGACGTGCTTCTGTGGCAAAACAGTCTCACCCCTACTCGTCAAATGTTGCCGAACGGTCAAGGGACCCTGACGTGAGCTGTTGACGCACAGGGTACCCCTAAATCGCCATTTTTCGACGTACTGGGTAATCCACTGATTTCAATGAGAAACCTAGGACGTCATAAACAGACGTGTTGGGCATGTGAATGTTATCGTCATGATGGAATATATTGGGTTATAATTTTTCCATTATGACATGTTGGAGTGTGATTCTCAATTTAATCAGCCTGCACAATTGTATTTACATTTATTTACGCTATGATACACGTTTGAAACAGCAGTCAAACCCCACCCCGCCCTAAACCTACCCATTTGCGTATTATATGATATAAAACACAGACTGTAACAGACAACAGGCACACTTTATTGAAAAAGTCCAACTATTCCGAGGCCAAACGATGGAATTGTGTGAAGAAAAGACCCAAAAGCAATCACCGTCTCTATCCGCGCCGCGCGCCGCGCCCCGCGCCCGGCGTCACACTGAAGACGCCACAGGTAGACCCCTCGGCGTCACGCGATGGACGAACTGGGAACCCAATTGCTTTCAGTGGGAAACCTTTGGCGTCAACATTAGACGGCAATTCTATCGGTATGAAATCGCGCTGAAGAAGTCTCACTCAGAACACATCGCGATGTTTGGCATCAGATCACGTGTGCCACATGTTGGTGAGTAGTCATACATATTATGTCCTAATATTTGATATAAAGTATTTTCTGCTTGTCGTTATCGATCATGTTCAGTCACTGCATTGTATCTGTCATCATCTCCACTGAGGCTTTGCATTTCTTTGCTTTCTAAATAAACACACCTTGCTAATAGGGTGATTAAACACTGTCACGTGACGTGCTATAGACCTTTAAACAGTTGTTAATATTTAATAATAATTACTACTGTAGTTCCAACGTGGCATTTGTAGTAGAAGCACAATAATAAAAAAAAAAAAACACTTGCCATGCGTTTACCACAGTATTGGTAGTTTTAATGTGATATTTGTTGTAAATAAACAGTAACCACAACAATTACCATGCTTTAAATGCATTTTAATGTAAAATCCAAATATTGTTATTTAAATAGGATACTTTATAATGCTATATATTATATATTATGACTTTTTTCTCTCTTTCTTTTTTTTTTTTTTACCTGAAAAGACCAAAAGGGCCTCTCGGACTCAGTCAACCCATTCTTGTTTGTGGAGAAGTAACGGAGAAAACCGAAAGCTGCAACAGCAAATATTTGTAATGGTATGTATGAGTTGGTTTGAACCCTTTATCAAACATTTTATTTAGCATTTGTTGTTACTTATTCTTACAAATCCCATAGCTCAATCAGTAAGAACATATTCCCAAAGTCTTAATAATTCACAAGATTTAACAAGTTGTCAAATTCGTATGATTCTCGTACATATAGCTCTGAAAAAAATTAAGAGACCACTTAACATGGATTTCTAAATGTTAAGTGGTCTCTTAATTTTTTTCCAGAGCTGTATTTGTATATGAAGAGTTCAGATGCAAAAGCCTCAAAAAGCCACTTCGGTCACATGACATCAGATATTCGATTATTTTTTCTTAATCAGATCAGTTGCACTGTTTATAACGTCCCGTTTGCATGTAAATAATTTATGTGATCACAAAATCAAGTGAGTTATCTACATTTTCAGAAAAATTCTTATGATATAGCTTGCTATTATATACTTTTAATAATGGGAATCACACATATCTGTGAACTTACTACATAAATGTATTTAACATTTAATTATGCATCGTTTTTTACAGCTAGAAACAGTTATGTATGAACTCACAACTTGCATGCAATGTAATACAATTTCCTCTTTCTTTCTGTCTTGCAGGATTACTTGCAGATTACTTTTATTTATTTATTTTTGTTTAAAAGATCTCTACAATATCAAACTCAACAGCTCTTTTAAGAGTCAACCCTCACAAGAGCTTCTAGTGATTCTCTGCAGCGAATCTTGCCGTAATCAGCCCTTCACAGGTAAAGTTGAATATTATCAGTATATATACTAAAGTATATACAGTTTTTAGTATATATACTCATCAAATGCTCACCTTTTGGTAATTTAACTTTATTGTAACTGTCTTAATTTATATGTTTTAAAAACAATAGTATTTGCACAGAGTAAGTGAGACTTTCTTGTTTTACAGAAGAGAAGAAAGACCAGACCTTATATCGAAGCAAGCTAAGAAAATAAGTCCTTTGTTTAGGGTGAGGAAGGAAGATGGACATCTTGTGCCCGAAGAAGACAGAAAAATTTGCAAGTCCATTGGTATGTCTTGTATTGAAGCAATGCTGTAATATACAACATTTGATGTTGATCTCTCAAAGGACTATTCATTTCAACAGTGATCATTCTTTCTACTCTGATAAAATACGTACCATTATTCATGTCTAAATCTTTTAATAACTCCTAAAAAAAGCAAATGAGGTTCTGTATCTTGGATTGATTTAAAATGGTAAATATTTGTTTTCCCTTTTTGATACAATTATTATTACACTTTTGGCCTTCAGTTCTTAAAAACTGCACCGTCTTTTTGTCTTAGATAAAAGCAGACAAGTGTGGGAAAAAGCATTTAGTTGTTATAAACTCCATGTATTTCTCCATTGTTTTGTAGACCATGGATGGTTCTGGGTAGCTTTAGAAGATAATGAGTTGGGACATATTAGGAATCAAATAGTAAATGTTCTTTGAATTATGTGAAAGATCTGGTTAGTTCTTTCTAAAAGATCTACTGTTTAAAAGGTTGCTGTTGATATGGGTAAATTAGTATTTGTTCAGTACTTGGCTAATATTATGGGCTGCAATATTATACATAATGCTTCAATGTGTATATGCCCATTTTGAGGTGGAGAGTTTACTGAAGAACATAGGTTAACCTGACTGTACATTAAACTTAATCTGAATTTTGTTTGTTGTTTTACTTTTAGACCAGGACTGGAGAACGCCGGATTATACGACTTCTTACTCTGGTTGAGAAAAGGCTACACAACATCAGTGATCACATCATCTGTACATTGATTATACTGTAGGGTACAAGTGGGCGAACTGTTTAGAAGAAGAAGAACAGGAACATGATAGAGGGAAGAGACAGAAACCAGTCTAGTTGTAATAATGAATCATTATTTTCCAACACTATATCAAATCTGTTTTCTGTATCATAGTTGACTGGATGGGATTATGTAGCACTCATTTGTGTGGCTTCAGCAGCTGTGAATGGATTAATATGATGTTAATGTGTTTTTTAAAACCCATTTTTATTTATCTTGAATCTTATTTGACTTTATTCTACTTTATCAACTGTATACTGTATCCTCCAATAAAGTGTTGAGTGATAAAGTATGGTGAGTATTGTGTATGGTGTGTGGTACAGTAAATACACATTCAACAAGTTTATTTAGGTTATCTTATTAATTACCAAGAATATTTTACTTGAGAAGTAAACATTTTTTATCTGGTTATATTATATTTGGTACAATGCTCCAAAAAGTTGTATATACTTGCATGCTGTGACAAGTATGTCAGTTTTCAGTGAAATAAAGGGAAGGATTACACTTCAAGCTTAACTGAAGATGATCCATGTTGATCATTCTGGTACATCTACTACTGCAATATAAAATTAAAGCATGCACATTTTCGATGCCAGGTACGTGAAGAGGGTGTAGATGAAATTGTGACAATGTCTCTTGTTATTTTACTTTATGGTCCTATATTTAATGGTAATAATGAAGTGTAAATAATATAAATAGTTTTTGTTTACTCTGGAAAGTGGATAATGGCAAGTTGTTGCAGGTTAATCCATTATATATATTAGTGTTTATCCATAAAAGAAAATAAAACTTAATAATTATTATTTTACAACATTTCTTTCAAATATTTCTGTATTTCATCAGATGGTCTTACAATATCAAAACCTAATGCAAGCATGACGTTAGAATAGAAAAGACACAATACTCTGATATTTAAATGTGACTCAAAGTTTGTTGTCCGTGATGAGGAGAATAGATCTGTGTATGTTGTACTGCCCTTACATCTCCAGGGACCCAGTAGTTGCCCCTGGAAGAGCAAAAAAAGCATATTTCAAATGGCTTTAACTCAAAGTCTGGTTAGCGTATCACAGAGAAAATTGGCAGGACAACTGTATATGCAATGTTTACTAAATAATGTTGGCCACAGTTTTCAGACATATATGGAAAGCTGCCATAAAGGTTTTTTTAAAAGTGCTCACAGTAAAATATACAATTTCAGCTTGGCCCTCATATATGTCTTAAAGGTTTGCACAATGAACATATTTTAATATCCAGCTGTCCATTAAATATGTAATTTACTTAACATTTATTGTTTCATTATGAAACCTTTTAAACTACATTACCCATATATCTGTCATTGTATCAATGCAATGGGAAACATGGCGCTGTAGTTCTTAGAAGTGTGCAGAAATGCTTAGGGTTAGGGTTGGGTTCTCAGTAAAGGAGTCATTTCTCACAACATAGCGACACTTTATAGTTAGCTTAACGTATTACTGACGTAATAACACCAAAACATACTTTGTAACATAAAAACGCCGTTTTATATGGGTTAAAACAGATAGTCCAATCACAGCGCGTTCTGCGATAAAGTCACAGCCAATGACAACCCAGCTGAACAGAGGCGTCACACTTCCTTGTCCATTTATGGTAAATTATATCACATCTCATCCGGTTCAACTGAAGGGGTAGATTCCTTAAAGATTTAATATTTAGGCTGCTAAATATTTATTTATTCTAATTAAATAATAAAACTCACATTTTAAAACGAAAGTCTTCTTTGTGTGGTTAAACTGATGCATAATAAATATATTTGAAAGAGAATCCTTTTTCTATGCAATGATCTACAAGCATAAACTTCTTTAAGCCATCCTTTATAATCTGAACTCTTGGAATTAAAACAAATATAACAAAAGCACAATGAATGCACACAATTTTGTAAGCATATTCCAATATTTAATGTCAAACAGTTTAAATACAAATGTAGTGCCCATATATATATATATATATATATAGGCAAAAAAATAACATTTTACATTCTAAACTTTAATACTATATATTTGCGATTATTGTTCACTTTTATTGTAACTAAATTAAATGCCAATTAAAATAGTTGATGATTATTGTAAATGTTAACCATTTTTAGTAAGAAAATACTTCTATAAAGTACATTCATGTTACAGTTACATTAACAAGGTAGTGATATAATGATAGGTAGTGAAATAATGATAGAGGTAGTTATGGTAGACATGTACTATAGTGACCATTGTAATAAAAGTTTTAATGAATAATTATTGATTTCAAAAGGTATTAACTCTCACTATCTTCATTTGTTCAAACAAACAACAAATGCAGAAATATACATTGGACTATAGCATCATGAAGTCAATGCATGACTAGAACTAGTGGATGGCAATAGATGTCCTTCACTAAAACTCCTGATGATAAAGGCATAGGCAGACATCAAGAACAGTTTATGAATATTGGTTCTGCATATATCAAAGAGATTATAAGACTCCACAGACTCCACGTGAAGACTTTGAGACACTGTAACTGAGCAAAGGGTGCATTTCACTGGACATGTCCTATGCATGCCCAAACAACAACACCCAAAAACACTTATGAAGTGGACACCACCAGGAGGACGCACGAGACAGGGAAAACCAAGGAAGATATGAGACAGATGTTTCACGAAGACCTCAATGCCGGTGTTCCATGAGAAGATGTGAAAACGTGGCCACAGATCGAATATGTTGGAGGACACATGTTGCCCAATGTGCCCAGGACAGGACATGATGATGATGTTGTCAGTTTATACATAACTATAGGATTTATTTCTGTAAAAAACGATGCATAATTAAATGTTAAATACATTTATGTACAAAGTTCACAGATATGTGTGCATTCCCATTATTAAAAGTATATAATAGCAAGCTATATCATATGAATTTGTTTGAAAATGTAGATAACTCACTTGATTTTGTGATCACATGAATTATTTACATGCAAACGGGACGTTAATAATAAGAAAAAAATAAGTGTTCATATACAAATACAGCTCTGGATATACTATACTATTTAAATAACAATATTTGGATTTTACATTAAAATGCTTTTAAAGCATGGTAATTGTTGTGGCTACTGTTTATTTACAACAAATATCACATTAAAACTACCAATACTGTGGTAAACGCATGGCAAGTGTTTTTTTTTTTTTTAATTGTGCTTCTACTACAAATGCCACGTTGGAACTACAGTAGTAATTATTATTAAATATTAACAACTGTTTAAAGGTCTATAGCACGTCACGTGACAGTGTTTAATCACCCTATTAGCAAGGTGTGTTTATTTAGAAAGCAAAGAAATGCAAAGCCTCAGTGGAGATGATGACAGATACAATGCAGTGACTGAACATGATCGATAACGACAAGCAGAAAATACTTTATATCAAATATTAGGACATAATATGTATGACTACTCACCAACATGTGGCACACGTGATCTGATGCCAAACATCGCGATGTGTTCTGAGTGAGACTTCTTCAGCGCGATTTCATACCGATAGAATTGCCGTCTAATGTTGACGCCAAAGGTTTCCCACTGAAAGCAATTGGGTTCCCAGTTCGTCCATCGCGTGACGCCGAGGGGTCTACCTGTGGCGTCTTCAGTGTGACGCCGGGCGCGGGGCGCGGCGCGCGGCGCGGATAGAGACGGTGATTGCTTTTGGGTCTTTTCTTCACACAATTCCATCGTTTGGCCTCGGAATAGTTGGACTTTTTCAATAAAGTGTGCCTGTTGTCTGTTACAGTCTGTGTTTTATATCATATAATACGCAAATGGGTAGGTTTAGGGCGGGGTGGGGTTTGACTGCTGTTTCAAACGTGTATCATAGCGTAAATAAATGTAAATACAATTGTGCAGGCTGATTAAATTGAGAATCACACTCCAACATGTCATAATGGAAAAATTATAACCCAATATATTCCATCATGACGATAACATTCACATGCCCAACACGTCTGTTTATGACGTCCTAGGTTTCTCATTGAAATCAGTGGATTACCCAGTACGTCGAAAAATGGCGATTTAGGGGTACCCTGTGCGTCAACAGCTCACGTCAGGGTCCCTTGACCGTTCGGCAACATTTGACGAGTAGGGGTGAGACTGTGTTGTCTGTGGAGGGAAAAGCGCGCTTTGCGCAGGTGCAAAATAGGAATGACACATGCGGCGGTGTACAAAGTCAATTGCACTGGGTGCAAGATAGGGCCCTTCATGTTTATTTCAGTGCATTGCTTGTAATTTCTTTGTTATTATTTGTAACATTAAATGTGCATTATGTAGTATTTTTTGTAGTAAAATATCCAAAAACCACTAGGCCGGTGTCATATATTTTGTTCAGTTGAGTACTTACAATATCCCAAATGTTTCCAACTATTTGTAAATTGTGAGAAAATTGCTGTTTTAACCAAGGACCGGGACGTTTCAGCATAGCGGCTGAGGAAGTCGCCTGTCAATTGCGTCATATCTGCGCTACCCTCGGTTTTATTCTGCAGAAGCGCTTTTCTCTTAGCAGTGTGAACATGTCACAGCAGCGCCGAGCGAACGCACAGAGTAACGTCATAACATCATTTTAAACACACTTAAATGTATCTAATATGATAAACAGAGCTGCTTTACCTTATACTCATGACCGGAAAAGCGGAAGTGCGGGCGCCCGGCGACAGTGTCCCGTTCCGTCATAATAAAAGTCCCGGTGCTCGCGAAGCGGGTATTTGTATAACAATCGCTCCAGCAGCCGTGCTCAGCTCCACAACACTCGGTCCTGCTCTGCTTTACACTACAGTAATGTTAATAACCGCATCCATGAACCTGATTTCTGTCCGAGTCCTATTTTCCACTGGCTGTGAGGTGAAGACCACATGTCCCAAGATACTGCGCTCAAACTTGGCGTCATCAAACTACGCCCTGTTTTTGAAAAGGTGCCCTCCAGTGGACGGAAAGTTGCATAGTGCCCCTTTAACTAGAAATTATAATTCCTACATCAATTTTTTTCAGTGCATTTTGTGTTTCAGTTTTAGGAAGCTACAAAAAGATAATCAAATGGTTGGAACACTATATATATATATATATATATATATATATATATATATATATATATATATATATATATATATATATATATATATATATATATATATATATATATATATATGAAAAAATGCTTTAGGATTTATAATTTCTAGTTAATGTCACAAAAATATCACAAAGAGATCTTTTTTTTAAAAAGCCAATAGTGTTTAGTATACTGTAATTAGAATATCATTAAAAAGTTTATTTATTTCACTAATTCCATTCAAAAAGTAAAACGTGTATATTGTATTAATTAATTACACACAGACTGATATATTTCAAATGTTTATTTATTTTAATTTTGATGATTATATCTGAAAACTAAGGAAAATCACAAATTCAGTATCTTAGAAAATTAGAATAGAGACCAATAAAATAAAGGATTTTTAGAAAACTTGGCCAACTGAAAAATATGAACATGAAAAGTATGAGCATGTGCAGCACTCAATACTTAGTTGGGGCTCCTTTTGCCTGAATTACTGCAGTAATGCGGTTTGGCATGGAGTCGATCCGTCTGTGGCTCTGCTCAGGTGTTATGAGAGCCCAGGTTGCTCTGATAGTGGCCTTCAGCTCTTCTGCATTGTTGGGGTCTGGCATATCGCATCTTCCTCTTCACAATACTCCATAGATTTTCTATGGGGTTAAGGTCAGGTGAGTTTGTTGGCCAATTAAGAATAGGGATACCATGGTCCTTAAACCAGGTACTGGTTGCTTTGGCACTGTGTGCAGGTGCCAAGTTCTGTTTAAATCTGCTCTAAAGTTGGTCAGCAGCAGGAAGCATGAAGTGATCTAAAACTTCATGGTATACGACTACGTTGACCTTGGACCTCAGAAAACACAGTGGACCAACAACAGCAGATGACGTGCACCCCAAACCATCACTGACTGTGGAAACTTTACACTGGACCTCAAGCAACACGGATCGTGTGCTTCTCCTCTCTTCCTCCAGACTCTGGGACCCTGATTTTCAAAGGAAATGCAAAATTTACTTTCATCAGAGAACATAACCTTGGACCACTCAGCAGCAGTCCAGTCCTTTTTGTCTTTAAGTCAGATGAGACGCTTCTGACGCTGTCTGTTGTTCAAGAGTGGCTTGACACAATGAATGCGACAGCTGAAGCCCATGTCTTGCATACGTCTGTGCGTAGTGGTTCTTGAAAATTCTCAAAATTTCCCCCACATTTGAATGGTTTTTGTTTCACAATTCTTTCCAGGGTGCGGTTATCCTTATTGCTAGTACACGTTTTTCTTCCACATCTTTTCCTTCCCTTCACCTCTCTAGTAATGTGCTTGGACACAGAGCTCTGTGAACAGCCAGCCTCTTTGCAATGAACATTTTGTGTCTTGGCCTCCGTTGTGCAAGGTGTCAATAGTAGTCTTTTGGACAACTGTCAAGTCAGCAGTCTTCCCCATGATTGTGTAGCCTAACTAGACTGAGAGACCATTAAAGGCCTTTGATGGTGTTTTGAGTTAATTAGCTAATTAGAGTATGGCACCAGGTGTCTTCAATATTTAACCAATTTTTAACCTATATTCAATATTTCAGACAATATTCTAATTGTCTGAGATGCTAAATTTGGGATTTTCCTTATTTGTCAGATATAATAAAAGAAATAAACATTTGAAATATATCAGTCTGTGTGTAATGAATGAATATAATTATGCAAGTTTCACTTCTAGAATGGAATTAGTGAAATACATAAACGTTTTGATGATATTTTAATTATATGACCAGCACATAGGTGTCTGTATTTTTGCTTAAGTATGCTAAATGTCAGGTACTCTTTACAAATCTGTGTATATTGTATTTAAACGTGTTTGTACATGCAAATATTAAAGAGATAACCAATGCAATATTTGACTGGACTTCCAAAAGATATAGCAAATCTTCCATCCTCCCCCAGTCTGCTCTTGCTCTGTTCTGAGTCTTGCTCATGAGGACTGTATGCAGGACTGCATTATTTAGCAAGCCTAAACAATACAAAGTGTTTTCTTTTGGTTCTTGTTTTGTTTCTTCCACTTGACATCCCATGGAAAATGCAGAGACCTTGAGAGCTATAGTGGTTTGTAAGTATGGCGGGAGCTACTGCTGTCTGAATCAGTCTTTGTGAAAGCAAGTGCAAGTACAATACACTCTGTCATCAGCTTTTTCTGCTCAATGTCAAAGGCACTTGTTCAGCCGACTACATTTCCACGAATCGAAATTGATTTTGTGTGTACTGTGCCGTTGCCATGACGGTCACGACAAAAGCAGAGTTTTGATATCCTTTTCTTCTATTTATATATATATAAATAAAAGCACTGCTATGAGCCTCACATACATGACGTCTTTCATATATTGCACATGCTTACACTTGTGCTTGCAGGACATCTGCAAACATTCGATACCCCCACCAGCACCATATTGATTCCTCATTGTTTCCTCTTTTCACGTGAACTCTTGTGCTATCTCCACATCTGCGTGTTTGTGCGCATTGCTGAAATGAAGCCCACCCCGAGTCAGCCACTCTCAATATGCAGTGGTTAGTTTCGAGGCCAATATTACTGTATGACAAATACAAACAGGAATTAATTTTCCCCTGCAGACCACCGCTAGATTCAGTTGCTGATTAGCCATACGCTTGTTCTCGCCTGCTTTTATTACATTAATGACAAGGGAATTAATTTTGTTTTATTGCGTTGATGAAACAAGGAACATTAATTAATCAGGCATTCAGAGGCGGGGGAACACAGCAAGCGTGTTTGGATCCACAGTGAGCACTGGGATTGTTTCCATTTCTAAAAGTAGGGATTGCACATCGAGATTTGGCCTGGAATGACATTCAGGTGAACAGGATGAATTCATCACAGATTTGTGCAAAACTTTTGCCATATTTTCTCAATTGTAAGTGACAGCTTATGGCAATTCGTACATATTTTAGATCTCACTCATATGAACGTTTTTTGCTAAATTGTACGCATTTGACGAGTTGCCAAATTCATATGAATACGTACAAATTATCAACCTTAAACCCCGCCCCTAAACCTACCCATCACTCGGGTTTAAACAAATAGTACAAATTCATACGAATTAGCCACCTAGTAAAATACATATAAATTTGTAGTAAGAAAACATTTTCCATAGCAGTTTTGCGAAATATACCTTTTTCAAATTGCCTGAAAAACCACCTTATACGAGCTTAAAAACCTTATAGGTTATTGCAAATTTTACATGTTTACATTGGCTGTATTTTCAATTTCAATTTTCTAAATTTGAAGGGTAATGGAAGCTTTTTGACTGAGTTCACTTTATAATTAAAATTTCCTGATAATTTACTCACTCCCACGTCATCCTTGATGTTCATGTCTTTCTTTCTTCAAAATAATTTAAGGTTTTTGAGGTAAACATCCCAGGATTTCTTTTTGACTGAAGAGAGACAGACATGAACATCTTGGGTGACATGGGGGTAAGTAAATGATCAGGAAATTTTAATTCCAAAGTGAACTACTGCTTTAAGGCTACATTTAAACTTGCCTTTTTTAATAGCTGTTCACATAGTTGTTTTAAATGTGGCCAATATCAGATAAAGTTAAGTTCCAGCCAATCGCCTTCCATGGAAAAAGTGTTCAAAAATGCCTCTCGCAGTTCAAGATGCCTACGCTACATCTGATGAGCGTAACTGGTAGTGTAAGCATTTTGAACTGCAGAGGCACTTTCAAAAAAAATTCCAGAAATTGAATACAGAATGTCAGATGCACCTAGAATGAATTGAGGGTGAGTAAATCATGGGCTCATTTTCATTTTTGGATGAATTAACACTTTAAGTCTTCCATTGTTAATGGTGGTGGTTAAAGGGGTCAGATATAGCCATTTTTATACAAGTTAATATGATTAGTGTCTAAATGAAAACTTCGTAATATACTTTAATTAAAAATTCTCATTATTATTGTAAGAAAACACTCATTTGGTCAAAAACAGCTCTGTTTTCACCAAGCCATTTCAGGGAATACGGCTTTAAATGATAATGAGCTTTGCTTACCCCGCCCCTCTGTTCTGTGGGCCCGGCATGAGGAGTGCTGCCCTTGACAACAGTGTTAGAGAAAGAATGGCAATGAAAAGAAGTCTCTGACGACGCATCTGTGCAACTCTATCAATTTGAACCGGAGTCGGACCCGGGACAAGATGACAGCGCCAACGAAATTCGACATTTAAGGCTAAACAGGACGTTTCTGAATGGTTGGTTAACGTAATGTCACTTTGATCTGTCTTTATGTACTGGCAGGGTAATTTTAGTGTAGTAAGATACCAATGCTATGTGTTTACTGATGTATACGTTAGTTCATTGATAGATTGTAACAGCTGATGCCAATAAAAATGTCGGTTAGTCAGTGATGCGTAACGTTATCTGTGCATTGTAATAACTGTTACAACACGATTTTGACAGTAACAGACACCGTTGTAAACCATCTACATAATTAAGCTTAATATAGTGTTACCACGTCCAGGTTTACTTTAAAACCAGCGTACAGTTTGTAATAAAACATAACCATAACGCATTGTTCATTATAAACGTGGGATTATGAGTTATATTGAGAACGTCATGCATAGAAAGCATGCCGTAATGTGAAGGGTGCAAGCGTTTCAAACTACACTCACTTCTTCTGGAGGTGCAGCAGGAACACGACAGATCTGAATCCTTTGTTCAGGAGCAGCTTCTTAGCAAAACCTGCTTTATACTGACCCTCGGTTATAAAGTGGTTATACAGGAATCATCTCGTACTTATGATGAAAATTACAGGCCTCTCTCATCTTTTTAAGTGGGAGAACTTATATATATATATATGTCAGGGATGGAAATTAGCACCCGCCACCAGCCAAATGCGGGTGATTTTGAGCTGTGGCGGGTCAACTCGCTTCACCTACCGGCCACTGTGGCGGGTAAATAAAAATAGCATACTGTTTCCCCTCTTTGTAAACTTTGTTCAATTCATGCGAGTGCGGCCGTATGTCCGAAAATGACCAGTCGTTTTCACCGTCATTTCCCAGATATAGTGCCAGAAGGCGCGAATAAGAACTCGCGCACGCTGAGAGAAGATCCGTCACTGCGCATCAACCGAAAGCGCGCACTCGTCTCACAGCGCGCAAATATTGAGTTCTTTTTCAAATCTTGCGCTTAAACGGACAAACTCACACAAAAAGTATGTCAACATGTCCATCTTGATGTGCATCCAAGCAGACATAGTCTGTATATACCTTAAGTGAACTGTATAGAGTCGAGAAAGACGAGCATATCCTTCTATTAGGTCTTAAAGGGGCAGTAGCCTTTACTGCTCTGTTTAATGTCAAACAAAAGAACATCACGCACTGCTCTTGATTGAATAGCTTTCGTAAGTTTAATAAGGATTAATCTTTCATTTAAACAGTAAAATATGCAGTTATTTTACATTTGATTACTTTATTCAATTTCTGTACCCTTTCTGCAGGCCAGTAGGCCAATACATTATTTAATGTACACATAAGTGAGGTCAAGAACAAAACACATTTTAGTTTGAATTTTATTTTATACTGTTGGTTGTTGCAATGTATTAAATAAAAATTTGCATAATTTGTAATTGATTTATTACTTGAAACTTTAATATTAATTAATGGAATTGTAATGCCTTGATTTTTTAGTAAGGTTACAGTCATAGCATTAGCCATAAATGCAATGGATAATTGGCATAATTTCATAATTTCTAGTGTTTCGGTTTCAGCCAATAATTTTTATTTCGGTGCATCCCTACTGACAATGTTCTGCTCGGTATGTCGTCAACACGCTTCAGAAGATGCCAAAACTAGTAGTTTCATTGTTGGTACTAAAAACCTAAAACTGGAAGCCATAAAAGACCACAAATCATCCAAATGCCACATCCAGGTTTAAAAAAAAAAAGAGCGCACAGAGACCTACTCATTTAATAAAATGTATATCAGTTAATGGTTTGTGTGTGTATAAGAGAAAATGTCAGCATTTCATTGAGACTTGAGATTAAATAAACTGCTTAAGTATTGTAGAGCTTGTAGTATTAATTTTTCACGTGCAGTTAGACATTATCGGTTAAAAACAAGAAAGTGGCTGGTAAAAACATTGAGTGGCTGGTAGATTTTGAAATCCACCAGCCACAGTGGCCGGTGGACAAAAAAGTTAATTTCCATCCCTGATATATATATACATTATATAATATTATCATTATATAATATAATAACCGTTTCGGAAATTAATAATTCAATGAAATTGGACTGGATTGGATTTCTTATCCTTACAGATGCAGAGAAAAGTTGGGAATAGGTTGCAAGCAAAATGTCTCTGTAAGAGTCTAGGATAGGCCTTTGTCCAACACTGAGCTGTTGTCTCATCTGTAAGTGACAAAATTCAGATGCTGCGACATGTTGTTTATGTGCTGAGCAGCACGGCAGAGGCAGCAGGGCTTGCCACAAACTTTTGATTTATTAAACAACTCGCCTTGCCATGGCTACAAATTTCCCTGACATTACAACAACAACAAAAAACAGGATACTGTCGCCTGGCACGGCATAGCCATCGAGCGAAAAATTACAACAGGATGTAGCAGTGAGGACAAACACAGAGGTACAGAATCTGAGCTCACTTTTACAGCATTCACTTCTACTGCTAACTGCACTATAGATAAAACTATATAAAGATAAAAAGATGGACACAGTACAAACAGATATAAGTAATGTGCATATGTATAATGCACACAATTGAAATGTTTCTTTTTTTATTTGGAAACAAATGTTTGAACACAGTAAGTACATTGTACTTATTTTTGATGTAAGTACAATACATAGTACTTAAGGCCACTTAATATAAAGTGGGGCCGAAATGAGTCATTAAATCTTCACTTATCACCAAAGCTCGCTCTATGTCGTTGATAATTAAACCGTTACGCTCCTCAGAAGCCTGTCAAAAATGTTTTGTAAGGTACATTGTGTGCACATGCTGCCTACAAACATCAAGTCAGCTTTCAGAAAGTTCCAAGAATTCGGACATACTACTCGGCTCACATACGTTTTTTCATTTGGATGCATTGTTATGTTCTGTGGGACTATAGCAGAAAAGACCTGCAACCTGTTTTTGGTTTGCGAGCCACCATGAGAACAACTGATATAAAGAACACCAAACAGGCTCTGTTTTCAAACATTAATGGGCATATTAAAGCACATTAAAGTGGCCAGCAGCACGAGGAGTTTGCTGACTCGGACATGTCCTGCAGGGATCAGGGTCCGACCGGAGATCAGGGTCGTAAGATTCGCTCCTGTTGTGTTCGCTATTTACTGCAGCTCTGAGCTCCTGTTTCCATTCTCTCGTAAATCTCCGGTAACAGAATGGGTTCATTCCCACGTGTGTGATTAAACACAGAGAGGATCATTTACTGTGTTTTACACACCTGTCACTGCACACGTTTGCTGAACGGGGTTTATTCTCAAGTAATGTGAGAAACTTGGTACATTCTGTTTGTGTTGAATGTGCTGAATGTCCATCATTTACTGTGTACATCTCCCTAGCAGTCGTATTTAGTATATATATATATTTTTATTTATTTTTTTATTTTTTAATTTGCATATATACATTTGCTGTTTTGTGAATTACATCTCCCTAGCAGTCGTATTTAGTGTATATATATTTATTTGCATATTTACATTTGCTGTTTTTTGATTTTTATTAGTTACACTTTTTTTTAAATACAGTATTTATATATTTGTATTTATTTCAATTTTAGTTTTAGTAAATCGATTTAAACTAAATACAAATTAAAAAGTTCCTAAAAATAAAATAATAGTTTCCTAAAATAAAATAATTAGAATTTTATAAATACAGTAAATAATCATTTAAATTATATATGATTATATAATTAAACTTATACAATATATACATGTGTGTGTGTGTGTGTGTGTGTGTGTGTGTGTGTGTGTGTGTGTGTGTGTGTGTGTGTGTGTGTGTGTGTGTGTGTGTGTGTGTGTGTGTGTGTGTGTGTGTGTGTGTGTGTGTGTGTGAGCCTGTTTATGTGGTTTATGAGGACACAAATTTGTATAACTACATGGGTATTAAACTGGTATTACACTATACATGTGGTTTATGAGGACATATCAAATGTCTTCATAATTCAAATGGCCTTAAAAACATACTAAATGAGGTTTTTTTGAGAAAGTAAAAATGCAGAATGTGTCCTGTGATGGGTAGGTTTAGGGCTAGGGCAGTGTAAGGGGATAGAAAATACGGTTTGTACGGTATAAAAACCATTACGCCTATGGAGAGTCCCTGTAAACCACATAGACCAACATGTGTGTGTGTGTGTGTAAGCGTGTGTGTATATATATATATATGAACTGCTCGTTTTAAACCAGTTTACTGACATTTGTTGCGACATCTCAAACATTGCATTGAGAACTTTCATAATAACTTTTGCTAACTCTAAAAATAAATGAATCCACTTGACCTGCAAATTAGTCTTCTAGAAATATATAGAGGTACCACAGAAACTCAAGTTCTAAAGGGGGTTGGCACTTGTTTCTCTGGCGCATAAGGTCTACAAGAGTTCAAATCCAAATATCAGGTTACATTCTTTCTCAAGCGTTCTACTAGTGCATAGTTTGGTACACCAGTGATCGGAAATTCATCTCACTTTCAGGCTTTCCTTCAGACATGAAGTTAATTCAGCAAGAGAGAAGAGGAGCGGGTGCCACCTGTCACAGCACCTGAGGGTCCCCACAGCCCCCACTGGGCCCTCAGGAGCCACACAGAACCCCATCAGATGGAGGCAAAGCGGCGTGAAGTGTTTACGTTTTTGTGCTGATCAGCCCGTTCATGTTTGTGGTGGGATGCTTATCAAGGGCCCTGGCACTTTGCTTTTCCAGCTCACTGCAGCTGAAGACAGGCGAGGAAATATGCACAGAGCGGGAAGAGTTATCGTCAAATGAATGCTGAAGGAGAAAGGGCAGATAGATTGCTGTTGTCACTTCTTTTTCATTTATTTACCCTTGGCCCTTATCAGGCTCGCCATGCAAACACGGGCGTTCAAATACGACGGTGTCACAATTAGAATCAGGAAGGCCTCTTAATGGAAAAAAAAGGAAAGCGGGGCGTTAGGACAGAAAAGACATGCTCCGCTCCTCTAATAGTCGCCCGAGACGGGATTTACTGCTGTTAGATTGTGTTTATGAAAACCATTCGAGAATAGTGTTCTTATTGTGAAATAATCTGAAGCTAATATTTAATGAAATATAGATTAAATGTCATTATCTACTTGGGGGCACTTCTGCATTCTTAATTTAGAATGGATGTCAAGCACAAAAATGACCAATGTGAGCTTCAGAAAACTGCAACAATAAGTAATTAAACCTGCAATATGTAAATGTTTAGAGTACTTACAATATCCCCAATGTTTCCAACTATTTGTAAATCATAAGAAAAAAATTATTTTAACCAAGGAGCCGGGACGTGTGAGGGAGTCGCCTGACAATTGCATTATATCTGCGTTACCCTCGGTTTTATTTTTGAAAATTTCATTATAACATTTTTGACCACAAAGTGGTGCTGCCCCAAAACATTTTGAGTACCTTCAGGGCATTGTCCTGATGACATTTACTGAGTTAATTAACAATGCGCTTAAGCGTTCTTAAAATACAGCATTTAAAGGAACACTGTACTTTTTTTGAAAATAGGCTCATTTTCCAAGTCCCTTAGAGTTAAACAGTTGAGTTTTAACGTTTTTGAATCCATTCAGCCGATCTCTGTATCTGGCGTTAGCACTTTTAGCATAGCTTAGCATACATCATTGAATCATATGGATCCATTAGCATCGCTCTCAAAAATGACCAAAGACTTTTTTTCAAAGATAATATTTTTCCTAATTAAAACTTGACTAATCTGTAGTTACATTGTGTACTAAGACCAATGGAAAATTAAAAGTTTCGATTTTTATACCGATATAGATTGGACCTATTTTCTCATTCCTGCATAAGAATTATGGAACTTTGCGGTCATACCATGAGTTCAGCGGTGCAATGATATTACGCAGCGCCTGAAAGCAGTCCTCAGATAGGTAACTTCCAATACGACCGGCACTAAGTTTGTGTCGTGTCGTTGCAGCCGGCATATTATGTAGTGGATTTACTGTGTGCGATTAACCATTTGGTTCTGTGTGTCGTAAAGAGCTGTGATAGTGAGTCAAAGGTGTATACTACTAGCATAATACCAACGAAAATCAAGTAATGAAAGAATCAGTGGTTGACTGCTCTGAACCATAGATATTAAAACACCGGTAGATTCAAACAAGAAACTGCGTGTTTGCTCAAAGCATTTGGGACCAGATGACTATTTGGAAAAACATGGATAGTGTTACCACGGTGGCATCTAAAGGATATGGCCAGACAGGGCGAAGTGTATCACCCTCTTGGCTGTAAGTATAACAATATATTTTTTTTGTTAGTTTGAACGACCAGATTGAAAAGCACTGCTGTTGTCTTTAGCCAACCTGTGAATTAAATCACTAAGCATGGGGGTTTTGCGCGGCCATTTACAGTATATAACGTTAGTAGTTTTATTTTTATTATTCTGGTGAGGTAGTGTATAGTTTTGATTAATAGAATGTTTAATTGCCGGTATTGTTTATCTACAGTTTCTATGGTACAAAATACTACGTTAGTGATGTTACGTTCTGTTCCAAGGCTTCGGAGCGTGTAATGTATTGAAAATTATTTGGCGGCCACCAAAAAAATTTTTGTCCCGTCAAAGCCTTATTTGATCAGTTTTTTGTGATTTATGAGTGAGATGACTGAGCGCATGTTAACTGAGTGACAGAGAGAAACAACGGAGAGCGCGCACTCTCTCTGTCTTCATAATTAGCAGTCTTAGAATATTTCATTCACATATTACGTTAGTCAAAATCAATAGGTCGGCAGACCGAAACCATTTTTCCTTGAATTTTGACTCTTCTCTGACTCACCAGTTTGAATCTGCTCTCCTCGTCCCTTCTGCCCCAGTCTGTTCAGACACTTTTCACATTTCAAAAGCTTGTCTTCAGTGTAACTGTTATTCCGGTTCAAATAGATACGGTTCGGGATCTGCACCAAGTAAATATCGTCTGAATAGACCTTTTTCACAAAAAACGGAAATACGTCACTGACGCGTAGGCGTTCTTCCACTTCGCGCTTATACTCGGCAAAATGTATACCGCAGAGTGTTTTCTCTGAGCCTTTTTTGACGCAAATTCCTCCGCCAAGACCAATAAACTGGACAAAGGCTACAAATTTCGCAGACACCATAAATACCATTAGAGGATGCTGATGGATCCCATTTTAAACCACTTAAAACATGTTGTTTTGCAAAGACTAACAATAAAAAGCGTCAACTTGCAATTGATGTGTACATTTTATATTTATAACACAACTGTAATGTTTAGACGTTATTTAAACCTTACCTGCGGGTGGGTGTGTCACATAATCGTGATCCATTTTAGCAGCTGCACCATTGTCATCCGCCTGGGAGGGACAAGCTGATGTTTGTTCACCCTTTTAAAATACAGACTCCCTTTTGAGTGGTACTGTAAAATTGTTCCAAGGAAAAAGGCGTGGGACAACACTACTTTTAAGGCGACTGATGGTTGTTCCACCGGAGTAATCCTCCTTGGCAAAGTGTCTGCTACAGACATAAGTGCTGCCTTTACTCAGAGAGAAATTCGGCCCTTCTTCTCTTCTAACAGCATGAATCCACAAATTTCTTGTTGCTTGATCAGATGGAAATGAGTGAAAAGACAGCTATGGTTGTTTTTGGGTACAACACGAACAACCCGGGACACAATAAAAACTCCTGTTTATTGATTCACCCATTTTTGCATTTCCCGCTAGCTACTACTACGGTAACAGGAAGTGTCTTTGCACGTCCGTAACTAACTTCCGGTTAAAAATGCGGAAGTGTGAAAAAGGTCTATCGTATCACACAAACATCTCCATGGTTACAACGCACGCTCACTAAGCAAGCAGATCGTCATGCTGTTTATGTTGACAAACGTTTGCCTATTAGGCGCTGTGTAATATGATTGCGCCGCTGCCCTCATGACAGCCGCAAAGTTCCTACGCCGGAATGAGAAAGTAGTTCCTAGCTATAACGGTCTAAAAAAAATTAACTTTTCATTTTTCGTTGGTCTTAGTACACGATGTAACTATAGAAGAGTCAAGTTTTAAATAGGAAATATATTGAAAGTCTTTGGTCATTTTTTGATCACTGATGCTAATGGACCTATATGATTCAATGATGTATGCTAAGCTATGCTAAAAGTGCTACCGCCAGATACAGAGATCGGCTGAATGGATTCAAAAAGGGTAAACCTCAACTGTTTAACTCTAAGGGACATGGAAAAGTTAGCCTATTTTCAAAAAAGTGGAGTGTTCCTTTAAGGGCAAAATAGGCGACACCAACAATAGCCAATATTTGAAAATTAGGTATCATTCGACTCGGCACAATGCAAAGAATCAGAAGAGACACATTTTTTGTGAAAACCATTCAAGTTATAAGCAAATAAGGCCATTATTCATAACACATGACCGCCAGTAGGTGGCACTGTGCCAAAATGCTACATGTAGCCTCAAGTCACGGGATAACATGTACCAGGTTTGGTCTGAATATGCTAAGAATTGCAGAGATAGAGCCAACTTGACATGCTCTTTATGTGTTTGCATGTTATTCAATAACAGTTGGATTAATCAAAAAGCTTCAGATGAACCGTCAAGGAGGAGCTTACATTTTTGGTGGGAAACTATTAATGATGAAAAATGACGTCATAGAGCGACTCATATCATCTTGAGCAAAGGAATCAGAGGGAAAACAAAAAAATTCTAGTAGTTAAAGTTATTAGCATAAATGTAAGTAAAAAATTGGACAGTAGGTGGTGCTAGAGGGATTGAGTTTCCAAATTTGCAGTGTCAAATGTCATAACTTTTTACCTTACGGTTATATGGGCTGCCATAGACTGCCATGGAGGAGGAGGGGGAAGAAGAAGAAGAAGAAGAAGAAGAAGAAGAAGAAGAAGAAGAAGAAGAAGAAGAAGAAGAAGAAGAAGAAGAAGAAGAAGAAGAAGAAGAAGAAGAAGAAGAAGAAGAAGAATGTTATATGTCATGGAGCAATTGCGTCATTATATCATCTATAACATCCGGTGTAGAATATATCAAGCTATAAATCTTTCTAAACAATGTTTATGAAGACACGTACTGCTGTTTATTGAAGCTTTTCTCACTGTTTTATGGGTAACATTTCTTCGTTATATGGCTATTAAAATAACTTCATCAGTCAAATCCGCAGTTTCTTTAAAATCCACTCATTTGCTAGTTCTCAGCTCTAGGAATATATGTGGGAATATTAAGTGGGCTTATTTAATAAAGCTTACCTGCTAACATCATCTTTTTTTTCTTTCTTTTTTGTCAGGTGTTTAAGAAGACTCAACAGAGCATCATGGTTTGTTGTTTGATATCCTGTGGATAGCGGAGAGATTTTATCCTTAAAAAAATTCTTGTTTATGGCTCAGCAGACTTAATCAGCTATTATGTTTACTGGTTTCATTGGATTGGTTTCTTATGGATATCTCTTCTGAGCATTTTGAGATTTCTCAGGTGGAAAAAATTAATAATAATAATAATAATAAAAAATATATATATTTAAAAAATATATATATATATATTTTATTTTTATTTTTTATATATGTATATTTTTATTATTATTATTATTATTATTTATTTATTTATATTATTTATTTATTATTATTATTTATATATATATATATATATATATATATATATATATATATATATATATATATATATATATATATATATATATATATATATACATACATATATATGCAAAAGCTAACAAAAAGTTTAATTTTGTCTTCCATTTTAATCCGATTTTTGTACAGGAGCAAATCTATGTGATTTCGTCTGTTGTATTTCTCTCCTTCAGGCTGATCATATTTGTAAATCTAAACTAATAGTTTGCTTATGAATGCATATAAAAAAACATGAATACTTTTCCTGTGGAATTGGCATGCCAATTAAGCACTATATCTGGATATGAGTGGAATGACTCATTAGTCGGGCTTAAAACAGTCTTATTCATGGAGTGTCGGAGCAGAATGGAAGCAGATATATTTGCAAATTGCTCATTCCCTAGAATTCTGTCATATGCATTGGCTCCACTTTCTTATTCTGAGATAATGCAGCTGGGTAAATTATACATACACGCATATCCGTGGACTAAGGCCTTTTCTGTGCTGCGGAGCCCCGCTCTATTCCGCTGACCAAGCGTCTAATGTATATCGTTATTCAAGCTCATTGGCCGGTTCTAACAACTATGAAAATGACTTTTTGCCCATCAAAATCTTCAAAGGTCTCTTATGTGCCAAAGCCACCTTCTTCTCTTCAGACAGTATTCAAATCTGACCTGTGAGCAGCATACATAAATCTCAGCAGGAAAACTGCACAGGAGGGAACCGTTTGCACAGCACAGCCTCGTCTTTGTGTGTGTACGTGTGCGGCGCCTGATGGGTTTTAGTAGTTAGTGTGTGTAGATTTAGAAGTCTATTTGTTTGCTCGATTAGTTTGGCATAAAGTATTTCCATGGCTCTCTTGATTTCATTTACCCTAATTACCGTCCAGTGACAGACTCAGGGAAGCTTGAAATATCAAGGCCATGGCAAACCAAACAAATGAGCTGATTAATGGGCACTGTATGAATGAGTTATTGGGCCTGCTATTCAGATCTCGTGGGCAGTCGTAAAAAATAAATGTTTCTGCTATATGAAGGTGGATCTCACAGAAACTTGTCTATGCAACATTTCACCTTAAGTGGTGTGCCTTTAACCCCATTGTACCCATACAATTAATTTATGTTTATAATAGCCTTTATTAGCTACCTTTTTTAAATTGTGTATACGATTAATATGGCCTTAATTAAATATCGTAAATATGACGTATTTAATAGATGCCATACTAGTATTAAATCATAAAATTGATTATAATCAGATATATAATTTTACAGGAGTTAAAGAATGACAAACTGTCAGCTAAATATTCAGTATACAGTATATGACGATACATGCTGGCAATGCTGAAGCTTTGAATTCATGTTTGCAATGTTGAAAAAACAAACTACCAAACTACTAATTCCGCGGATCAACCACTGTCTGTAACGTGGATTGTAGTTTGTAATATACCTGTTAATGAGACGACATTCTTTCACTGCCTTCTCCACAGAGAGCGGACACAGCCACAGACTTTGAGCGATGCTGCGGAGCGAGCGGGAAAACACGGAACGCATTAATGGAATTAGTGGATTTTCTAGCAGAACAGAGCACTTTTATGGGAATCCCCTGGGGGTGAGGAAGGGAAGGAGGCGAGAGGGGCACCTTAAGCCCCTTTCACACTGCACGACGGGCCCGCAATATTCCCGGAACATTGCCGGGTCGCCTTCTGTGTGAAAGCAACCACGTCCCGGGATTGATTACCGAATTCGACCCGGGTCGGGGACCTAGTAATATTGTGGGATTCGACCCGGGACGAGCGCTGTGTGAACAAAAGCCGAAACGAATGCCGCAATGTGTACGTAGTTATCGTGCGACTCCTAGAGCTTGTTTTTTCAATAATACAACCCTGCAGTGCCAGAAGAGCTAGTCGGTGTTTTAAACGCAGAGAGTGTTCGTGTACAAAAGAAACTAAAATTAAACAAGCAGAAATGTGTGCAAACTGGACACAAGTCGAGACCACGGAGCTCCTTACTATCCGCGCTGAAGCTGAGATCGCTCGCCATTATACGTCACATCCGGATGTCACGTGTCAGCTCGACCTGGGACCGTTACGGGTTGTGTGTGAAAGCGCACATATTACGGTTTTTCGCTGGCAGTGAGAATGGACCAAATCTAGCGGGAACAAATGCCGGGTCGCAATATCCGTGTATTTGCCGGAATCGCAGTGTGAAACGGGCTTTAGACGATGAGGGCAGAGGGACAGTACCTGGCCACCCCTCTGTGCACGGCCCTGGTCTGCAACAGTGCTTAGGTAGGAGGTATAAGTCAGAATAGCATCCACGTGGAGGGCAGGATCACACTGCCTCCACTGGCTTGCTTTCTTCCCATAGTGCATCCTGGTGCCATGTGTTTTCCAGGCAAGCAATGCACACCTACCCAATCATCCATGTGATGTAAACGAAATCTCATCAGACCAGGCCACCATCTTCCATTTCTCCTCCGTCCCATTTTGGATGCTCACATGCCCACTTTTGCTACTTTCGATGGTGGACAGGGATCAGCTTGAGCACCCTGACTGGTCTGTGTCTATGCAGCCCCATATGCATCAAACTGAGATGCACTGTGTATTCTGACACCGTTTTCTATCAGAACCAGCATTACCTTCTTGAGCAATTTGAGCTACAGTAGCTCGTCTGTTTGATCTGACCACACGGGCCAGCCTTCGCACGTGCATCAATGAGCCTTGGCCGCCCATGACCCTGTGGCCGATTCTCCACTGTTCCTTCTTTGGAGCACTTTCGATAGATACTGACCACTGCAGACCAGGAACACCCCACAAGAGCTGCAGTTTTGAAGATGCTCTGACCCAGGCATCACACCATCACAATTTGGCCCTTGTCAAACTTGATCAAATCCTTACACTTTCCCATTTTTCCTGCTTCTAACACATCAACTTTGAGGACAAAATGTTCACTTGCTGACTAATATATCCCACCCACTAACAGGTGCTGCGGGGGCTGCAGCCCCCCTCGTTATAGCATCAGCCCCCTGGTGGGGGGCTGTGGACTAAAATTATATTGTATTTAAAACATGAAATGAAATAAAATAAATTAAAATAGACTGACATAACATACTGTGTTTTAATGGGATTAAAATAATGGGCCGTGGCAAAGATATAAACTAATTAATAATTATTTTAATAATTCATCAGGAAGTGCTTTCGTCACCATCATGTCACCTCGCTCACTCTCGTTTGGTCATGGTTAGCAATAAGCAGCAGAAACGTATTTGTAGACTTTTTTGATTAACGTTACTACTAACACGGTTAAGAAAAGTAAAATTTGGAAATCTTCTCAAATAAAGTATGTAAACAACAACGACGCTGACAACACCGAAACAAACTCTGTTCAGACATCCGCGAGGTTTGTGAGCTGGACGTTAACATGTAAGTTAGCCTACTCTCACCAGTCTGCTGAGGTCGGGACACGTGATATTTTACAAACGTGATTATGAATCATTATTTCTCCAAATATGTGCACATGATGGACTAAAAGCCCTGGCAGATGCTGGATATTGTATGTAGCCTATGAAAACAAATAAAAATAATGCTTTATGAGTGATGATTAACGTGTGCGCGTGTATGATCCATGGGCGTCGGAACCATTGTGTGTCGTGAGGACAAGACTCACCCACTTTTAAAGACCAATGATATTGGACCCACTCACTTTTATCGTCACTAATTCAACACGTCTGTTTACCTACCCCTAACCGAGAAAAACATATTAGGTGTTTGACTCTTTTTTTCCACTTTTCTAATATTTTCTCAAATGTTATTGAAAATAAATGCCTTTCTGATCTGTGATGTGAAAAGGGAGTAGAGCGAGTTCGGCAAAAGGCAGGGCAAATAACTCAGTGATTTCCGTAATTTTGTCTGGCGCAATCAATAGCGCAATTAACTTACTCCAGCAAAAACAAATTCTGAGACCACCGTTTTGCTTCCGACACCCATGGTATGATCGCGTTTTAACAAGTTATTAATTTTAAACAACAATAATCTGGGGCGGTGGGTCCGTCTGTGCTCTTTGACGGTAAAGGGGGGTTCTACTACAGCACCTGTCTGGTCGCCACCGACAACATAATGACGTCACACATTTTCCGACCCAACTTTGTTTCAGCCCCCCCGGAATTAAACGGCTTCCAGCGCGCCTGCCCACTAACAGGTGCCGGGATGAAGAGATAATCAGTGTTATTCACTTCACCTGTCATAATGTTATGCCTAATCGGTGTATGTATTATTTAATACAATTTTAAATTAAATATTCCTGCTGAAAACCAACTGAATGCAATTCTTATTAAGCCCCGCCCTCTGTGAAATGTGATTAGTCCACAATTATGCTTTACATTTCTTTTATTCTGTGTGGAATAAAACAAATACAGCCATGATATTTACATTCTTGAAAATTAAATGTTTTTGCAATTGGGTTTGGGGGACAAATATGCTTAATTATCATGCAATTAATATCACAGTGCAACAGAATCAAGTGTGTAATTAATTTCTGTGTGACGTTTCCAAAAAGATTTCCCGAACTCTCCTTGTCTGCCATTGATCGGAGAAAGAAACAAATAAAGCAAGGAAGTGTTTAACCACACACGTATTGGCTTTGTCTTGATGCTGCATCACCGGAGGAAAATAAAGAAGCTGTAAAAAGACTGAATCAGCGTTTCTAAAGAAGCAATGTTTTCTGGGGAGGCGGCCAAGGACTGAATGGAAGTCACTTCTTGTTTGTCACTGTTTACTTGGAAAATATTGACAGGGTGAAAGATTGAGACCTTTTGGTTCCCTCTTCCTCTCACAAAATGAAAAGAAAATAGTTGATCTTCAGCAAATATGACTTCTGACTTCAGACCATCAGACAGGCTATCAATCATTGATCAAACCAAACTCACTGTGGATGTTTTGTTTGAGTGTTGTTTAACTTTTCATCTCTCCGTCTTGACTCTGAAACTATCTGGAATACTTAGCAGTTCAGAAGTGAAGATGTAATCCTGTCATTCGCTGACAAAACTCTGCACAGTATCAAGAAAGTTTTTCTGTTTTAATGGCAGGGTGACATAGTAGCACAAGCTTGATGAGTGTTAGTCTAAAATCATATGATTATATAAAAGCAGCGTTTAATCAGATCACTGATTAAGAAACAGCAGCTGGCAGCCTTAAGCCTTCATTACACATGATGATCCTCGATAATCATTGAACCGTGGACATTTAACCTACATTTTCTTAATGCCTTATTTCAGTCATTTATTTATTTATTTTTATGAAAGGCTGATTTAGTGTGTTGAACTTAACAAAAAGATTATTATAGTAATTTGATTACATCATCGTGTATATATATATATATATATTGATCGGACCACACAGGCCAGCCTTCACTCCCCACGTGCATCAATGAGCCTTGGCCGCCCATGACCCTGTGGCCGGTTCTCCACTGTTCCTTCTGCTCTGACCCAGGTGTCACTCACTTAGATCTTTACACTTGCACACTTCACTTGATTCTTGATTCTTCACAAATCTACTTTGTTTGAAGACAAAATGTTCACTTGCTGCCTGCCTAATATATCCCACGCATATTAGTGTTATTCACTTAACCTTTTATAGTGTTTTGACTGATTAGTGTATTTCACACTAATATTACCATTTTCATATAATAACTTAAAGGTCCCATTCTTCGCGTGCTTTCGAAGCTTTGATTATGTTTACAGTGTGCAATATAACATGAGTTCATGTTTCGCGTGTAAAACACAGTATTTTTCACACAATTGACTTATCTGTACAGCGCTGTTTCCTCTGTCCTAAAAACGGCCTGATGATTTCCTTGTTCTATGAAGTCCCTCCTTCAGAAACACGTAACGAGTTCTGATTAGGCCAGCGCTTCCCGCGCTGTGATTGGACAGCAGCTTAGTGCACGTTGCACGGAAAGGTCTCGCCTCTTAGGGTAGATACGCGCGCTCAATGTTATTGCAAAAATGTCTATATTGCCTTATCAATTTGAGCCGGAATCAGACCCGGAGAACACTGAAGAGGATCGATTACAACCTGCTCAGGAAAGACTTTTGCTGGATGTTTCAGAATGGTAAGCTGATCATCACAAACACCAACAATCGATGGTGTCTGAATGAATTACTACACTTTTATATGCTAAGTTTTTCGGATTAGTTTCAATTACCATCTAACGTTAGTTAACAAAGCTAAACAGCGTTGCACTTTGTGTCATGAGTTGCATAAACTGTTAAACGGACCGACTTAAATAATAAAATACACTTACCGGTTGTGGCCCATAAACAACGCCTTCTCCAGACAAAGAGGGAACTGCGTCATCTTTTAAGAATAATCTTTCTGCGAATCCGGCATTAAACTGATTGAGATTGAGGAAGCAGTCCTCAGCAAAATGTGCTGCACATAGTTTTAAATTGTGATTATAATTTTCCGGAACCGAGTTAACCATAAACTGTAGCCATTGATCTCGTACAGCATCCGTGGGAAGGCCAAACAAAGGTGATTTGACTCCGGGATGAAAATAACAGCGTTTCAATGGCATGGCGACAAACACACTCTACAAAAACAACGCTTCCTATTCTCGCCCTGCGAGAGCAAAAGGACAACGCCCCCGAATCTGCGTGTTCTTGTGGGCGGAGGGTTCTTCAACAAACGGTTTTAGTTGCGTCATTAAAGCAGAAAGTGCAGGGCTGTAGTCCAAACCGGCCGTTCGCTGTAGGCTTTGAAAGGGAATTCTGTTAAATAAAATATCTCGCTTGGCATTGAACTTTGAGCTTTATAATTTTACAGGTATTATTTATGCTCTAACAGCAACATTACACACTAACTAAAGTTTGAAAGATGGAATCGCAAAGAATGGGACCTTTAAGGAGGCCATATTAAGAAAATGGCTTCATGAAAAGGAGGAACTTTAAGATGTGTTCTAGCCAGACTGGGGAAAGAGGAGCTGTAAGAATGTAAAATATATTGCGAAACATGAAAACATTTTTGTACGCCCCAAAAACTAAATCAAGACTTCGTAGAAGGGCATAATAGGACCCCTTTAAAAATTTAAACCACCTTTTTTTTTAAACAAATACTTGACTTCTCAATCAAGTCTCATTATGCGTGATGTTGTTCACTTATATGTTTGAGTCCTAAATAGGTTTATAGGTCTGCACAGAAATAAACGGTCAAAGCAAAGGTTGAAGTTCTGATGCAGGTTGCGATCTTTAAATATAAGGAGAAACACAAACCGGATGTGTAATACACAGCAACATCCCCAGTTTCCTAGCAACATTTTCCAAGACCTTTTTTAACATTTAAGGGGTATTTCCACTTCGTGCATTTTTACTGATCAGATAATAGCAAGCAATCTGATAGCAGCTGGATCAATGAAAGCACATGACGTGACTAACGGTCCACAAGAGAGCGAGCTGTAATTGGAGGATATTTTTTTGAACGCAGTCTTTACTTCATGTGCCAAACAGATGTGGACACCAGCGCTGACAGACCGTCATGAAACCAGGCCATTGCATCGTGGGGTCAGACGGCACTCTCTTTACAGCCCTTAAGAGGTGGGCAGCACTTCATCCTCGTCTTAATGAATAAAGTAAGTGTTTTTATGATGGTGGCGAACCGTTAGGATAAAAGTGGTGTCATAAATGCAAATCGCAAATCATTAAAGTTTAAACTTGGAAGTTGAAGGGCTGGTCTGAACGCGGGGGAGATTAAGAGAGATTAAAACTGCTTAATACCTGGCATGATGTGACTGGATGACTCCGTGCAGCCGCGACAGGAAAGGTGACTTCAGCTGAGAAAAGAGTTGAGCTGTCTAGAAGGGCCGCCCGTCCATCACCTGGAAGGAAGTGTTTGCCCTGAAGTGACATAAGAAAGATGCTATGTTAACACTAAGTTGAACTGATTTTATTTATCCTTCTGATGCAATGCAAAAATGTGAAGATATTTATAGCTGTGTAACCATGTTGCAACAAGAATTTCTTTTCGTCTTTTTGGAGCTTGACAGATGTCACTGTAAAAACAGCTGCACAAAGATACATCTTATTTTATATCCTGCTTATAATATCACCATATAATTTTGGAATACCTATAATTCATGAATTTGGGTTGTCGGTGTCAGAAATAAGTATTTTTACAGGTTGGTTTCAATAAATGGTTATTTTGAACCGGGATGGCATATTGAGGAAGTTATCGTATATGTTTTAAATGTTCTACTCACCAAATTATCCTGGAGAAAAAAAAAAATCACTCTTAATATTCTTTTCAGCATTGATAATAATCAGAAATGTTTTCAAGCAGCAAATCAGCATATTAGAATGATTTCTGAAGTATTCAAATAGAAAAAATCTCATTTTAAACTGTAATATTTCACAATAAATATACTTCATGATATGACAGGTGAAGTGAATAACGCTGATTATATCGCTTCATCATGGCACCTGTTAGTGGTGGGATATATTAAGCAGCAACGGTAACTGCAGCTCTTGTGTGATGTTCCCAGTCTGCAGTGGTCAGTATCAAAAGTGCTCCAAGGAAGGAACAGTGGTGAACCGGCGACAGGGTCATGGACGGCCAAGGCTCATTGATGCACTTGGGGAGTGAAGGCTGGCCACATGACATGTACATTACTCAAGCATTGTTGCAGACCATGTACACCCTTTGGAAACTGGGTTCCCTGGTGGCTGTGGCTCTTTCAGCAGAATAATGCTCCTGCCACAAAGCAAAAATGGTTCAGGAATGGTTTGAGGAGCAGAAGTTTGAGGTGTTGACTTGGCCTCCAAATTCCCCAGATCTCAATCCAATCGAGCATCTGTGGGATGTGCTAAACAAACAAGTCTGATCCATGGAGGCCCCACCTCACAACTCACAGGACTTAAAGGATCTGCAGCTAACAACTTGGTGGAAAAATACAACAGCACACCTTTAGGGTTCGAGTGGAGTCCATGCCTCAATGGGTCAGGACTGTTTTGGCAGCAAAAGGGGGACCAACACAATAATAGGAAGTTGGTTTGTTAAAGGGTTAGTTCACCCAAAAATGTAATTGATGTCATTAACTCCTCACCCTAATGCCGTTCCACACCCGTAAGACCTCCGTTCATCTTCAGAACACAGTTTAAGATATTTTAGATTTAGTCCGAGAGCGTATGTAAGTGTATGCACATTATACAGTCCATGTCCAGAAAGGGAATAAAAACATCATCAAAGTAGTCCATATGAGACATCAGTTAGTGAATTAGAATCTCTTGAAGCATCGAAAATATAATTTGTTCCAAAAATAAAAATAAAAAACACGACTTTATTCAGCATTGTCTTCTCTTCCGTGTTTGTTTTCAATCTGCAAGCAAAGGTTAGAACGGTTATGAATCAGCTTATTGATTCAGAATTCGGATCGTCAATGTCACGAGATTTCAGCAGTTTGACACGATACCCGAATCCTGAATGGAACAGAAAAGCTCTCGGACTAAATAGAAAATATCTTAAACTGTGTTCCGAAGATGAACGGAGCGCTTTAAGCATGATTGTTGTATGTCTCTATAGGCAATGATATGATATTTCTTTATTTTTATTTTATTAAATACACCATTTTGGACTAAAAGTTAAAATGGATGATGTCTGTGCATTTAATTTTTTATCAGTTTAGCTTAAGTATTTGATCTCAGTGTTTTAGACAAGATATGTTTTATTAAAAAATGAAATGGCATAAAAATGATAACTAACATTTTATTTGAATGGATTAAATTTAACCTCAGCATTGATTTTCTATCATTTGCTGCATCTTATTTAGTATCCTCTCGTTAAAAAAAATAGTAGCACACAGGTTTGGAACGACATGTATTTATGAATTTGGGTTTCTGACATTAAATTGTTTTTGCAGGTCAGCTTCAATAAATAATTTTTTGGACTGCGGTGGCTGTATTACTGGATGTTTTATAATACTTCATACTCTCAGGAACACTTTTAGGTCAAGGAAAATTTGATTCCCTTTGATATGACCGCTTTGGGATCATAAAAGTGTGTTAAAGACCTGTTCTTGTGATAACAGTACAAGTGGACCTGAGGGGGAAACATAAATAAATAAAGGCAAATAAAAATATATGATATGGACCCTTTAAAGCGCATAAAAACAAAGAGCATATGAGTGATCTCAGTAAGCCATGGCACAAACTGCCTCGGAGATAGACACCATGTTGAGTTATAGTTTCCGTAAACCACACATCCTCAACAAAGTGATTTCCTTCTGGCAAAAATCAATAGTACTCCTGTTATGTTTACACCACGACGGCAGACAGACATGGCCAGATCAAGTCTGAAAACAATCTCGTCTGCTTCGTTTCATCTTCGGTGATGGACAACAGAGCTCACCTGCTCCCGAAAGTTCATTTTCTGAAAAAGAGCAAACCTCACCTCAGGTCACCGGATCGGGAAGCGTTTTCCTCCTCAATGAGGCCTTTGTGTTGTGTCTGCATCCGCGCATTAGTCAGGCGAGACCGGTCTTTATAGGAGAAATATGAAGTCCTGCCAATTGCCTTGTAAATACAATGCTGAACATTACCACGGCTCCATTTATTTGTAGAAAGCGTGCATGGTCATGTATCACGGTTAGCACACCAGCCAAAATGTTTCCATCCTTTATATGACGGATATCTCCAATTTCATAAACAAGTTCTGTGAATGAAAGCCGCAGTTTAATGGAGAACATTGGCTGGTTTAACAGCATCTGTAATATTATTTATCTATCTGTGCTTTATAAGTGGCAGGCAGTAAATACATTTGTAATGTTACAAAAGATTTATATTTTAAATAAGAAAGTAGAAAGTAATAGCACAACTGTGTTCAACATTGACAATAATCATAAATGTTTATTGAGCAGCAAATTGGATCATGTGACTGAAGACTGGAGTAATGATGGTTTAATTTCAGGAATAAATGATAGTTTAAAATATATTCACAAAGTATAAAATATAAAGTTAGTATAAAATATTTTTTAAATTAATGCAGTCTTTTAAATTGAGCAGAATAAATAAAAAGCCTTACCAACCCCAAACTTTAGATCGGTAATGTATTTATTAGTGTATGTTATTATTATTGTGTTATTTATTTAGTTATTTAAGTATTTTTATTTTCATAATATTTTTAAGAAATTAAAAGCAAAGTAGACAATCCATCAATATTTTTCGAACTATGATTTTTTTCAAATTTTTTCACATTTTTATGTATCTATAGGCAACGATACATCATCTTTAAAAAATTATAATAATTTGTAACATTTATATACCGCTTTTCTGGGAACTCAAAGTGCTTTACATGGAGGGGGGGGGGGGGTCTCCTCAACCACCACCAATGTGCAGCATCACCTGGATGATGCGACGGCAGCCATTTTGTGCCAGAACGCTCACCACACACCAGCTGATTGGTGAAGAGGAGAACGAGTGATGAAGCCAATCAGGAGAGGGGGATGATTACGAGGCCATGATGGACAGGGGCCAGTGGGCAAATTTGGCCAGGATGCCGAGGTTACACCCCTACACCCCTTTTTCTGGAGGACATCGTGGGATATTTGATGACCAGAGATTCAGGACCTTGGTTTAACGTCTCCTGAAGGATGCTGTCCTGAAAATGCTGAAATTTCTATATGCTTTTTTATCCTTTAATTTCTATCCTTTTCTTTTCGTTATCACAAAAATGAAAAATAAATATTTCTAATTATTCACTGCACACTTTTTTGTATTGAACTTATCCTAATCGTAAATACTGCTGTGATTTGAGCAAAAGCTTTTCTCCATTTAATACCCTAGCTAACTTCTATAAATAACTTCTAGTGACTTTTTTAATGTTGGATTGCATTTAAACTATAAGTCGCTTGCAAGCTTAAACCCAGCTTCCCCAACACTCTAGCTTTAATATTTGACCCCCTAATAACGGACAAAATATGTGACATTTCATCATTTGTGACAGCGACAAACGTCAAAACAAGCCATGAAATAAAAGACACTCTCTGTAAACTGAAAATGCCCGGCAGTGATAGTTTCGATAACGAAATGGAGGCACAAATGACCCCATTTGACTGTAACCACAAAAACTTTGACCTACTGGAGTTATGCCCTAATGTTACCGTATTGTTTGCAGCCACCTTCGGTTGAACTCGCGCACCGGCAGCCTCCAGTCGTGAGTACAGTAGCAGAGGCGCGACCCCGACGTGACCTCTGTCAACGGCTTCAATAGGATAGTCAGCCAAAGACCCCCCAGTCGCCACCCAACACTGCCCCCGATGACTCCAATTAAGGCGGCCCGACGTGACAAAGACAAATGAGTGTTTTGGCGGGGAGCCGTAATTGCGTGGATACGACCCATTACCTGCCCTTCCCAGGTGTAATTATTAAGCCAGTGGTGCCGAACAAATGAGTGGAGTACAGGTCTGGAGGCACAGCTGAAAACGCCCCAGCGTCTCTCCTCCAGACCAACAGCTGTGAAACAACAACCTCTCCGACGGATGGAGCTCCCTGAGCTAGACAGACGTGCAGATTCACAGACCTCACTGCCCTGAAATAGAGATGATCTTCAATTTGATCTTGAACTCCGCCTCGTAAACGGCTCCTATTAAAGTCACGAACATAAATTAAGAGCACCAGTCAACATCCAAATGCTTTACTTGAGAATCGCGAGCGGCAAGAATTGCTCAGATTTCCAAACACCTGCGGTTCTCCGACTCTCTGCCACAAGGAAAAGTGTGTTGGTCTGCTCAGACCCTGACGTGATGCTAAGCACTTTTCCACAACAAACGGCAATTTTATAAATATCAAATAAAGGGCTATTTCTTTCTTTCTTTCTTTCTTTCTTTCTTTCTTTCTTTCTTTCTTTCTTTCTTTCTTTCTTTCTTTCTTTCTTTCTTTCTTTCTGTCTATCTATCTATCTATCTATCTATCTATCTATCTATCTATCTATCTATCTATCTATCTATCTATCTATCTATCTATCTATCTATCTATCTATCTATCCATCCATCCATCCATCCATCCATCCTAACAGCTTGTCCTCAGGAGGGTTTGTCCTTTATGTATTTATTCTCCAAAGCACTATCTGTCTGTCTCGTTTATTTAGATATGGCCCATAAGATCAGTATAATGCAGACTCTGACATTATAAATGCTTTATTTCATATCAACTGAATACTATGGTGTCTTTCTTGCAAATGGACTATAGATCCCCACCCACTTTAGTACGTGCTGTAAACAGAAGGTCCTACATTCTTCTGAAGGTCTCCTTTCGTGTTCTAGTGAAAGAAAGCAATATGAGGGGGAGTAAATGATGACAATCATGTCATTTCCTTTAATAGCTCTGTTAGTATACACACTAACAATCCCGGCAGTCTGTTGTTAGAAACGGCCGCAGATACTGTCGAGATTCATTTTCGGTCTTTCTAAACAGCGCCTCGTTCCACGCAGAACAGAGCAATGTGCAGCCTGTCCTCTTCCTGAAGTTCCTGTCGTTGGCATGTTTATGTTGTTCAGTGACTTTGTATATTGAGACTGCATGCGAATGCCGTCACAGCACGCCGCATCTGTCTCGGCTTTCCAGGAGAGCGGGGCCAAACCCGGAGCGCTGCAGTCTCTTAATGTATCCGCGAGCGGAGAAAACTGCTGTTTGCTTCCGCTCTCCATCTGTAAAAGGTGTCCAATTTCATTTTACCTGCTGCTGTTGTTGGATTTGGGCCCATCACAGCATACAAAAAGGCATTAACTTAAGCGCTATGCTGCTGGACAGAGACCAATGTCTTTTATTTGTATTATTCGATGCAATTTCTCGCCCCTCATATGTTTGGCGCGTATGTTATGGAAGTGTTTTTTAAATCTCCTTAATCATTTTACAGAGCTGGCTGTAGGAAGACAGGGACATATATTTGAGGCGAATGGCGAATGTAACTTAAGGTGATGCTATAAATTACAGTGGGCCGCCCACATATAATATATGGCAACAATAGCAGCACTGCAGCAAAGGGCCAAAACCAGAGGTTGAATTTAAAGTCATAAGTGAAGAACACTTAGCACACTCACTATTTCTCCCTGGAGACTATTCATGCAAATATCAAAAATGGGCAGCATCAAGCAACAGTTATCTATTAACTCTAGCATTTAAAAATGTACATTTGACAGAGGTGTTTTTGTTTAGTTTTTTTTAAGCGACTTGCATAGCATTCAACGTACACATTTACATTTTATCATGTGCACTACATTAATGCATTCAATTCCAGAACGGTACACTCTAAAAAATGCTGGGTTAAAAACAACCCAAGTTGGGTTGAAAATGCACCGACCCAACAATTGAGTTGTTTTAACCCAATGGTTGAGTTGTTTTAACCCAGTGGTTGAGTTGTTTTAACCCAGTGGTTGGGTTAAATGTTGCTTAAGACAACCCAATTGCTGGGTAAGAACAACTCAACCATTGGGTTAAAACAACCCAATTGTTGGGTCGGTGCATTTTCAACCCAACTTGGGTTGTTTTTAACCCAGCATTTTTTAGAGTGTACCATTATGCTTGCAGTATGGTTTTTATTAACTAATTTATGCATGTAATTTGCACACAATGACAATACCCATGTATTAGAAATAGGCCAGAATGGTCGACTAGTCATCCAACGGCATAGTTGGTTAGTGAGGTTGACTAGTCTTCTTTTATGTTGCTGTTTTTTAACTGCTAATGCACTATTGTCACAGTAACTTGTCCTACATTTAACATGAGACATTTTCATCACACACACACACACACACACACACACACACACACACACACACACACACACACACACACACACACACACACACACACACACACACACACACACACACACACACACACACACACACACACACACAGTATGAGTTGCAGTCAGACACAGTTTTCCACACCCTTATTGACAGGATACCATTGGCCCTGATCATAGGCTGTTTTTAAACACTCGGCCAATAGCCAATAGTGAAAATAATATTTCAGTCTTAGTAATTTTAGAACTTCATCTAATAGTTTTATTATTATTTGGTTGGCGCTTGGTTGAATTTGTTCAAATCCTAAACGGAGAGCTTGTTCGTATATGCATTCACCTTCACTATTTCTCTCTGAAATGATCATGTTGGTAAGTACTCTATGGATCCTTAAATATTTTTTTTTAAATCATCGGCAAAGATCGTTTATTCCAGCGTGCATGCAGACAGGGTTGTTTTTAGTTATCTGGGGGGAAAAAATGGCATTTGGGGGTAAAATGTGTGTTATTTTGTCAAGGTTGCCTGCTAAAATTGGTATTATTGGATCTATATATCACATAATAGTCGCTTCAACCCATGGACATGGAAAACATCCCACGGGGGAAAAAAACGCAAATTTGGCAACACAGTGCAGTTGAGCTCTGTTGAAATTTGACAACTAACGTTATGCGTCGCTTCGTTGCTCTGATTGGTTGTAGGTCTATCCAATTGAGGTCTTTCCTGGTTCGGTTGAAACACCCCATAATCACAGCCCAATGGAGCAGTTTCAGACTCATATTCTGACTAGAATTGAGTATGACCACGTCAGGCTAGCACTGAATATTATTACTCATAAACTAGAAGAAAGCACACATATGTCACAAACTATTCGTCACAATTAAAAATAAAGGTTGTTTATTTAAAAAATGCTCTTTAAAAACTGATACACTGAAAGGTTTTTTTTGAGAACCAAAATTGTTATATTCCATCGCTACAAAAACTTTTTGGAACCTTGTTTTTTTTTTAAAGAACATCTTAAAAAGTATCCAATTAATTACATAAACGTGATAGCATGAACAGCGGTCAAGAATATAAGACAAGCGGCTTTTGAAACGGAGATGCATGGTATTTTATCGTCCAGCAGTCTGGACCTTCCCACTGTAAATAAAAGAAGAGAAAGAAAGAAAAACATCACTGCCTTTTGCTGGTGAACCATTTTCTTCATGCTGTCCTGACAGCTCACACAGTTTCATTTTGTGCTGTTGAGACATGCAGTATAACATCAACTTTTTATTCTTTCTCTCTTCTTTTGACAGAAGTTGAAAAATAGGGCTCTGTTTCTACTAGTAAGTGATAGTTTCCCTCATGGCCCACATCAACAAATATGGGCCATGAAAAAATAAAGTTGACTTGACATCACAGCAGAAACCCATCATCTTTTAATGTCCAAAAATTCTTTTATATTAGATTTTTCTTTGTAAAGCTTTGTAAATCTTCTTGCATCTAACGAATCTAACATCCCAGATGAATAAGGCCATATGATAGAAAACAGAATTTTGCTTTTGAACTTTTGAAATAATGAGTTATGATGAGTTTTGTAAACATACTGTAATATTCAGAATTCAAAAACTCCTTCCTAATCCACAGAGAACATTTATTTATAAGCTTCAAAAAATTTAAATTGGCATGATAATGACAAATAAGAGCTCATTACCATACCGTATGACTAATATCAACAGCTATTACATATTTAACAACTGCATTTATGGGAGTTGTTATTCATTACATATTGCCAAAAGTATTGGGACAACCCTCCAAATCATTGAAGTCAGGTGTTCCAATCACGTCCATGGCCACAGGTGTATAAAATCAAGCACCTATGCAGACACTTCTACAAACATTTGTGAAAGAATGGGTCGCTCTCAGGAGCTCAGTGAATTCAAGTGTGGTACCGTAATAGGTACCATATCACAGTAGGAAGCCCAATCATGAAATTTCCACACTATTAAATATTTCACAGTCAACTGTTAGTCAGGGATGCAAACACATGTATGGTCAGAGAGAGAAGAATTCCAGTTATTGTGCGTGTGATGCTAATGAATACTAGTCCTTGTGTTGTCACCCGATAGCGAGTACAACATCGTTCAGAAACAGCTATAAACTCAAATCCACAGCCCTTTATTTACAGATCAAGCATTATAATGGGAATATATGATCTTGGAGAGTTTTACCTGCTGTCTGGTGTAACCGAATGCGACGCACAGTTTGAATGCTGAACGGAGATGATGATTGACAGCTGCAGCAGAGGGAAGATGAGTTAACGATGAAAATAATATTAATAAAATATCCTTGTCCCGCACATTCAGCTATGGAATGGCTTTAAATGACTTTCTAGCAGCAAAGCATAATATAAGAGTGATTGCTGCAGGATCATGTGATGATATATTTCTGATTATTTCATTATCACGACAGGCCGAATCTGAGCAGTTGTCTGCCTGTCTGAGTTTTGTCGATAAACGGAGGCGGCCGTCTCGTTATTCTCTATAACAATAACCTAACCTCCAGTGATCTTACCAGACATTTGCCAGTAAGACGGGAAGGCGCAGCGCCGAACTGGTCTCAGGGAGAAATGTGTTGCAGTGGCAGATACCATAGACGGTAAAAGATACGCAGCCAGAAGAAACACTAGTGGTTCACCCGCGCACATTGGCGCTCAGTGTTCTGATTTACTACGATCATGTTTACTGTTTGGTGGAGGCCATCAAAAATTATTGTCGGTGAAATTATAATCAGACCCCCAGAAGCAATCGGGAACAACAGCAACTCAGTCATGAAGTGGTAGGCCATGTAAAATCACAGAGCGGGGTCAGTGCATGCTGAGGCACACAGTGTGCAGAAGTCACCAACTTTTGGAGAGTCAATAGCTAAAGACCTTCAAACGTCATGTGGCCTTCAGACTAGCTCAATGACAGTGTGTAGAGAGCTTCATGGAATGAGTTTCCATTGGCCGAGCAGCTCATGTAAGGCTAACATCAAGTGCAATGCAAAGCGTTGGATGCAGTGGTGTAAAGCACGCCGCCACTGGAGCAGCGTAGACATGTTCTTTGGAGTGACCAATCACGTTTCTCTGTCTGGCAACCCGATGGAGGAGTCTGGGTTTGGCAGTTGCCAAGAGAACGGTACTTGCCTGACTGCATTGTGCCGAGTGTAAAGTTTGGTTGAGGGGGAATTATGGTGTAGGGTTGTTTTTCAGGGGTATGGCTTGGCCCCTTAGTTCTAGTGAAAGGAACTCTTACTGCTTCAGCAGGAAGCTTCTACTGCTTCTACATTTTGGATAATTTCATGCTCCCAACTTTATGGGGGGAACAGTTTGGAGATGGCCTTCCTGGTCCAACATGACTGTGCACCAGTGCACAAAGCAATGTCCATAAAGACATGGATGAGCGAGTTTGGTGTGGAGGAACTTGACTGACCTGCACAGAGTCCTGACCTCAACCCGATAGATCACCTTTGGAATGAATTAGAGCGGAGACTGAGAGCCAGGCCTTCTCGTCCAACATCAGTGCCTGACCTCACAGATGCTCTTCTAGAAGAATGGTCAAAAATCACCATAAACACACTCCTAAATCTTGTGGAAAGCATTCCCAGAAGAGTTGAAGCTGTTACAGCTGCAAAGGGTGGCCCAACTCCATATTAAACCCTACAGCTAAAGAATGGGATGTCATTACATTTCATGTGCATGTAAAGGCTGGCGTCCCAAAACTTTTGGCAATAAAGTGTACGTAAAGTGGTAAGCTCATTTACATGTAAACACAGGCTGTTTAATTGTAAAGATCAGAGGGTAGAAAATTGCTGTGAAAAACTAAATTACAACTGAATGTAAGAAATTAAATTATAGAAAAGAAATTATGTTAATCTAATAAAATCTAATGTTCAGATATTTTACTGTTTAATATTACTGTTTTACTGTACTTTTGATCATATAAATGCAGGCTTGATTAGCAGAAGAGACATCTTTTAAAACATAACAAAAATCTAATTGGCCCTAAACTTTGAATCAGTATATTTCCTTTTTATTTGTATCACTGTCTCACATTTTTCAAATGATGTGAAATTGATGTGGTCTTTTAATAAATGTTCGCTGTATTCTGAATACACCACAACCTAAACTAGAAGAGCCACCCATGAAGCCCCCTATCAAGTGAGCATGAAACCCAGCTGTTATCCTCTCTTGAGCGTGGCGGGAGCGAGCGCATCTATCACCCTCACAGCAGAGGGTCAAAGGTGATGTGATGCATGTTCTGTATAGGCAGCAGACGCTGGGGATTCTGATCCAGGGTCAGTGGAAGATCTTCATGCAGAAGGAGGGAACAGAGCGGTGAGGTGTGTGCATGTGTGCATCTAATACCCCTCACATCTGTTCAGCGACAGAGGAAGAGCACGCCGTAATCTCACACCTGCTGCGGGAGGACGCGCAAGACACATGCAGCTGCTGAGGATCAATGATGACACCGACACATGCATTCACACATTTACCGATGAAAACACACGCACACACACATGCGCACACGCACACACGCTTCTGAACAGCCATCTGACATATCAGCACACAAACTGTGCTGGAAAGGAAAGAGAACAATATATATATTTATCGTTCATTCTGTCTGTCTGTCTGTCTGTCTGTCTCTCTCTCTCTCTCTCTCTCTCTCTCTCTCTCTCTCTCTCTCTCTCTCTCTCTATCTATCTATCTATCTATCGTTCATTCTATGCATCCATCCATTTTCAATCATTTTTACCATTTATATTAGAACTTTTGTCTAATATCTTACAGTTTCTTTAGCCAAAACAACGTAATTGTAGGTTGTAGGACCTACTTTACACAGTTGGGTGGAAATACTTGACACTGTCTTTTTTAAGTGAATCCAACATTCTTTTGTGTATGTATCTAGTAACAATTTCAAAGCATCTTTCCCAACACTGCACACAAATACTCCGATCAGAAGTGTCACACACACACTTGAGTTATATATATATATATATATATATATATATATATATATATATATATATATATATTGCTCAAGTCAGAAATGATAAAGAGTATAAAGGTAGGACGGGAAATAGCAAGAAACCATCCGCAGGTGCAGTGCCACACTTGATCGGCACCCATTCACTGAGATTACTACAGCGAGGAGAGCGTTATCATTTTATCAAACCATTCCAGCCTTTTCCTCTCGTTCACACTAACCTTTCCTTCACTCTTTCCCTCCCTCAGAAACGCCTGCAGCTCTGGGGAGCATAAAGAAAAGAGAGAGAGAGAGGAAATCAGACAGAAAGAGAAAAGTGAGATATTCTTCATACCGTCGTGGCAGCACATGAACTATGCAGCTGTCCCACTTTTTGGAGCTTCACGATTAATCTAATGTTTCTCCAGCTATCCTGACGCTGGTAATCCTGATCCCAGGGGTGAAGCGACTGCTGGATCGGCCCCAGAGGCAGGGAGGAGGAATTACACGAGACACGACACCAGAGAATAACCACCCATTACTGCAGGTGCTGAAGATTTATCCAAAGAGTCCATGGAGGTGTTCTTGAGAGGGCTACATGTGAACATGAGAACACACACACACACACACACACTGGATTCATAAGTGACAGCCCACCTTTCTAATAGAAATCCAACCAGTTCTGAAGAAGGAATTTAACGTATTGTTCTTAAATGGCAGGAGGGTTACATATAATTAAATGTCAAAATTTGCTCTTGCCAGATCCCGTGTAAAGACAGTGTCAGTGTTGTTTTAGGAAAAGTTTACAAGTTTCAATTTTCACCTAAAAATGTAAAACTTTTAATGCTTTTTGGTGTTAATTTACACCGATCAGGCATAACATTATGACCTAATATTGTGTTGGTCCCCCTTTTGCTGCCTAAACAGCCCTGACCCGTCGAGGCATGGACTCCACTAGACCCCTGAAGATGCGCTTTGGTATCTGGCACCAATATGTTAGGAGCAGATCCTTTAAGTCATGTAATTTGCGAGGTGGGGCTTCCATGGATCTGACTTGTTTGTTCAACACATTTGGAGGACAGGTCAACACCTCAAACTCTTTGTTGTTGTGCTTGCCTTCTTCCCATAGTGCATCCTGGTGCCATGTGTTCCCAAGATAAGCAAAGCATACACAACCGGCCATCCATCAGACCAGGCCACCTTCTTCCATTGCTCTGTGGACCAGTTCTGATGCTCACATACCTACTGTTTACTGCACCCTGGGCACCCTGACTAGTCTATGTACGCAGCCATATGCGCAAACTGTGATGCTCTGTGTATTCTGACACCATTCTATCAGAACTAACATTAACTTCTTGAGCAATTTAAGCTCCAGTTGCTCGTCTGTTTAATCGGACCACACGGGCCAGCCTTCACTCCCCACGCGCATCAATGAGCCTTGGCCGCCCATGACCCTGTCACCGGTTCTCCACTTTTCCTTCCTTGCACCACTTTTGATAGATACTGACCACTGCAGACCAGGAACACCCCACAAGAGCTGCAGTTTTGGAGATGCTCTGACCCAGTTTTCTAGACATCACAATTTAACCCTTCTCAAACTCGCTCAAATCCTTACACTTGCCTATTTTTCCTGCTTCTAAGACATCAACTTTAAAGGCAAAAATGTTCACTTGCTGCCTTATATATCCAGCCCACTAACAGGTGTCGTGATGTGGCCTGAGGAATCAGTGTTATTTACTTCACCTGTCATAACTGTTACCAGTCATAATGTTATGCCTGATCGGTGTACACAACAATGACATTTTGAGGGCCTGAAAAAACGAACTTTTAAAAACAAGTGCAAGTTTTTCAAAGCAGTACCATTGTCTTGGTGTAATCTACAAAAACACAAATTTGTGAAAACGATGACATCATGCGCATACGTATTACATGTTCCTTCTATGGGCGCGTAGTGTTTACTTACAAATAAACATCGCCAACTACTGGCCTGGCATTAATAATTATTGTCATGTAAACATAACCTTAGTAAAATGTATAGGGATGAATAATGGATTAATTTCTTCAGCTGAGGACACTATAGATGCACTCTGTTCGCCATGATGGTTTCGAATTGCTTGAAATATGAATTGAATCACTTAAAAAAAAAAAATACAGTTAAGTATCACATAAAGGCTACATACAATTATAAGAACATTGTAATTAATGTGCGTGGGACATTAACATATTTTAGTGTCTTTTAGTGGTGAGACTTTGGTTTTTGTAATCAGCCTCTTAAAAATATATATAAAAAAATGGATTTAGAGTAAATTTATTTTTCTATGTATTTATTTTAATATTTCAGTACATACATTTCTAGATCTAATATTTATATTATATTTTATGTCAGCTTTATTTCAGTCACAGATGAATTATTTTTAATAGTTTTGGTTTACTTTAACAACACTGGACTGTGCATGGAGCTCCTCCCCCAAAAGTGGAACTTGCCAGTTGTCACACTTTTTTGCTCTTTTCTTATGCATGACCTTTATCTGCATATAATTTCCATATGCATACAGCCATCCATACAAATGATGCTACCTCAGAATATTACTAAACTAGGAAAATGGTGTGCAGAAGAAGTCTTGGTTAAAAATCTAAATTGAGGGCTTTGGTGTAAAAAAAGGCATGACATCACTGCAATCATTGATCAAGCAAATAAAAGATTGCAGTAGCTGTTATTATCACATCTTTTATCAGATGGTGATCGTTCCCTGACATATTTATTATAGTCTTGATTGTTAACAACATGTTATGATCTTTCCCATCACCAAACCTAATAATTGTAACAAATCACACAATTCGTCTTTAGTCTATGAACAACAGAAAGATTGACTCCATCATGTAGATATTAATGTACAAGAACTCCATCCTCCATTCTTTTATTAAATTGATCTACAACCTGGTAAATCAGATATTGCTTGCTTTGGTCCTATAATAATTTAGATTTTTACTTGAGTACTGTACTTAAGTACACTTTCTGAGTATCTGTATTTTACTTGAGTATTATTTTTTCTGTAGTGTCTTTAACTTCACTACATTTGAAAGACAAATATCATACTTTTTACTCCACTAAATTTCTATAATTCTTATCATTTTTTAAACACTGGTCAGTTTATTGCAAAATGGAAGAAGACAGATGTCAAAATGCTCATTTCGGCGAGTATTCACATAAACAAAAGTTGATTATGTCTTAAGTGAATGTAATCAGATGTGTATCAGTGTATTGGATCCGTGCATTCGGTCTTAAAGTGACAGCAGCTTTGTAAAGAGCTTGGTAACAAGTATTTAAATTAGTTTAAGTTAGTCGTATGCTAGCATGTTAGAAGGAGCATCAATGACTGGCTTAAACCATGATGGCATAATGTGCATTTATACAACAATAATAAAATAATGCGTTGACATATAAAAGGAAATTTACTTTTAATACTTACACTCTTAAAAATGCTGGGTGAAAAACAACCCAAGTTGGGTTGGAAATGGACAAACCCAGAAATTGGGTTGAACCCAGTGAATGGAACCATTCAAACAACCCAATTTCTGGGTTGTCCATTTTCAACCCAACATGGGTTGTTTTTAACCCAGCATTTTTAAGAGTGTAAGTACATTTGAAAATAAATACTTCTGTACTTTTACTTTCTTTACAACTTTCACTTGTAACGGAGTAATATTTGACCAGCAGTACTTTTACTTTTACTCAAGTAATGAAGTTGTGTACTTTGTCCGCCTCTGTTAGATTTAATCAATATTTTGACTCTTTACTAGTATTTTCTTTATTAGTATTTGATTATGATTGGTGATTTATACATGGAGGCTAATTTAATTATACATATATCATTTTATTTATTTATTTTATTATTATTTTTTGTACTATAACATTTTTAAATAATGTAGCTCACTCCAAATAAATGTTAAACTGCAAACATGCTGATTAGCATGATCATGGCAAGCTGATTCTACACAAAGCAGAAAGTCCACGACTTCCATTCAAACTGAACAGCTTCTTGTCTCTCTGTTGGGGATCCTGCAATGATACATGTATTCCTTTTTCGTTTTTCTTTCTAACCTCGGAGGCTCCCCCTGGGGGAGGAGCTCTGTTAAAATTCACCCAGGGTGCCCTGCTTTTAAGAAATAGAATAACGTATTGTTAATAATGCATTGCAGATGAGTGAGCTCTGGGCACATTTGGGTCCAAATGTTAAATGTGTTGGGGGTTTTTCATTGGCAGAAGAAGTTCAGAATTATGAGATATTGCATGTGTGTTTCTTTTTATGCTATACACTGTGTTTTGTTTGCTGTATGTGCTTTGTGATGACAGTAGCATCATTACGGTTTTTGCTGATATAACATTGTTTGAGATTTTATGCACACTAGAATTTAAAATATAAAAGTACTAGTTATACATGGTGATTTCTTATCCCACTGTTAATTACGAAGTCAAAAATCATAGGATGTTTGGGTTAAGTAAGCATCTTTACTTTTAATCTATTTCTTCTTTCTTTTCTTTTTTTTTTACAGTTAAATGGGTTTCATTGCTATGTGCATCCCTATTCATATTCATAAAAGGTGTGATAGGCCTGTCATTACTTTGTACATAGGCACTATTCATTATTTTATAATCACTTTTTCAAAGAATTCATGAAAGCCAATGCTTTTTTGAAGAGATTCAGTATCCTCTCCAGGGGACTCATTTATAAACGTTCTTCATTTGATCTAATATAATTTCTCAAATGTGCATACGTGTGATTCAGAGAAGATGAACATATGCTACACACACACACACACACACACACACACACACACACACACACACACACACACACACAAAAAAAGGCACAAATCTTTTTCTGCATTATAGGCCTATATATTTAATAGCCTATAGATTAGCCAAAATAATAATTTACATGTGTGTCATGTGTGGAAGGAAAAATGTGCTGTTTTCATACATGTACCTTTAAATGCAAATGAGCTGCTGCTACCTGTCCCACTTTCAAGAAGAGGGCGGAGCCTGTACAGCTTATTCCTCTGATACCAAATGCTAACCATCTGGGCTGCATTTCCCGATAACGTTGTCTCTTAAAGCGCTATGAAGACTCTAAAGGTATAACTTAACTGAAGGTATACCATTTCTAGGTGTGTTCCCAGAACTATACCTTAGGAGGTCGCTTAAGGTATACCTTCTTAAGTACGACGTTAGCGGGTGCTGTCCGTGGCGGCGGTGCTGAATTGGCTTATATCGATGGCTCAATAATCGATTATTTACTCTATTCAGGGGCTGCTCACTGCGTTATGCGAAAAAATTATGTTCTTTATAAAATAAGCACTTCAGAAATAGTTGAACTTTCATTTATCATAAAAAAATGCACCTTAATTTTACATAATTCTGAAATGAGTGCACGAACAAGCAATCTCATGCTCAACCCCATCATGAGCATCACGTGTCATTTAAATTATTACAATATATTTTCCACAGTGTCTTGATTTACTCCACAACCGGGATGATTGCCCATGTAGCAGCTGCATCACATTATTGTGTAAATAACTAAATTATATTATTAGATGGCCTAGTCAATAAAAACGCAACACGCAAAACATATAATCAGCTGCTACTATATGGCGGAGAAAAAAGAAAGAAAGAGAAGAGCCGCCAGCAGCTGATTTTAGGGCTGAGGGAGTAGCTGTCCCTCAGCCCTAAAATCCAACAACAAGTAGCTCCAACAAGATCTAAAAGCTGCTGAATTTGCTTTCGTGGTAGGTGATATTTCTTTCAATAGCAGCTTCTGACATGGTAGCCAGGGGACTAAAGTTTTCATGTATGAAATAGTGCACATACACTAAATGGCTCCGCGGACGGCGCCGTTTTTGATTTAGCACAATTCTATTCGCTGCCTCGCTGCCAAAGTTTGACTAAACCCTCTTCCACAATCATTCCCTTTAAATAGGCTCCTAAGCCTTTCCTGTCTAATGGTTAGCCAGGTGATGTACCTTTGGATAATAATATCATTAAAAAGCTAACAACCATCAGTGTTTGTAATGACATTTTTTATGACAATTTTAATCCTTGCATAAAAAAAACAACAACAATTCAATTAGCCTTATTGAACACTGGGTGTATATTGCAACTTCGGAATTATATTCGTATAGACTGACATATAAAGCAGTCTATGCACAGTGGTGGCCACTAGTGGAATGAACTGTTAATAGTGATAAGGTATAGCTAAGAGTGGTCCAGACCAACCTTACGAAAGTATGACTTAAAGAAGGTATTCTTAACTAAGTTCGTTTCGGGAAACACATATTAACGTTAAGGGATACCTTAAGGTATAACTTAAGAATGACGTAGAGTTAAGAACGTTTCGGGAAATGCAGCCCTGTTTGGTTATCATCGCTATCAAGCAAATCAAGCTGGATGTCAGACGGTGCATCCTGTGAGTATTAAATTAAGTTCTCTTTCTTGTCTTATTGCTCTTAAACTGTCAAATACACACAAGATTATAGCGAAAACACACCAAGTTTAAATAAACACAGTTGGCTATGTCTGTGAACATAAACAGCAGGGAAAGAAATCACATGTGTATATAAGATCTGTGTATTAAAGTGACGGCAGTGAAATACACAGTACCTACTGCTATATACCGTAATTCCTCAAATAAAGACCAGGGCCTTTATTTACCTGAACTGCCGATGGGAACCGGCTTTTATTTGAAGCAGGCTTTTATTAGGGGCAGGCCTGTATTTCTAATTCCATCTGTTTGAAATATAATTGCTTTATGTAAACTGTTTTCAATTTAAAGTGATCGTTCCAGTGGACAAATATCATTGATTTTTTTAAGAAACATTTGCAAAAATATCACCATACAACAAAATAATATGCATTTTTTGTAATCCCGCGCAAAGCTCCGCATCCGAAGATAAACGAGTTCTCAGCGAACCTAGCCGACCATGACGTCTCACACCAGCCCCCAGTTTGCACATTAGGTGCTTATATTTACTGAATGAGCCTACAAAAGCAGAAATAAGCCATTTTAAATAAAGATCCAAGATTAAGCAGATAAATAAATAAATCACAACATTAAAGTTTTGTGAAATTAGGAAATATTTAAGAGATCGTTAATTTAGTGCATATTTTGTTCTCATGTCACAAGTAATAATATCAAGCCAAGGTTTACTGAGTTTACACGATTCTTTAGTAGTGTGGTTTTTGGTCAGTGATGCCAGTAACGCGTTACATAGTAACGCTATGTAACGCTAGTAACGCTATGCATAGTAACGCGTTACATAGTAACGCGTTACATAGTAACGCGTTACATAGTAACGCGTTACTCTAATCTGACTACTTTTTTCCAGTAACGAGTAATCTAACGCGTTACTATTTCCAAACCAGTAATCAGATTAAAGTTACTTATCCAAGTCACTGTGAGTTACTATTTTAGTCATTTTCCTTTGTAAAAACCGACAGCTTATCAAAGTTCTCAGCCCGAGGGCTGGAGCCGTGTTTTTTATTTATTTATTTTATTTTTTACATTGTTGCAGCCATTAAAATAGTTCAGTTTTGTTTTTAATGTCAAAGTAGTTATTTTTCGTTTCGTTTTTTATTATCCTAATTTTGTTTGTTAAATTAAAGTTTATATAGGCAAGACAATTCAAGAGTTGGTTTGAGAGACTAGGCTATTAAACATGCGGTTAACTCACTGGGTCGTCACATAAAAAAATTAAAACTTTAATTTAACAAACAAAAATTGCTCCAAACATTTTTCTAAATGAACTTAAAAAATAAACGAAACGAAATATAACTACTTTGACATTAAAAACAAAGTAGGCTAGTTATTATACCACCACAAAGGCATTTCTGACGAGCTGAGGCAGCTGATAGATTAGCCTACTGCTCACAACATGCTCGCAACGGTGCTCAAAAAACCCAAAACGGGCTACACAATCTAAACAAACAAAAAAAAAAAGTACAGGCAGGTTGTCTTATAGCCTACCTTACACTTCAGCAAAATTAATATAAATCCGATCTTCAATTCCCGCGGTATATGCTCATTTAACGGAGTTCACATCAAAGCAAAAGATTCCAGCATTTTATTCAGCAGCTCATTTTAAATTCAATGATCGCAATATGAGAGAGAGAGCGACCTAAGCACTGGTAAGATCATTAGTCTCATTATTTTATATTGAAGATGATTGTGTTTTGTGTGACTTATTATAAAGTTTCATTTACGGCCATATGCGTTGGCTTGCTTTACTCATCTGCAGCGATGTTGCAGTAGCACCGTCATATCTATCTGACTACAACATAACACGTTCTCACACATTTATTTTTTAATTATTTGCCAGGAGTAAAATTTACACATGTGGTTTAAACAACCAGATATATTTACATTTGTCCGGTTTAGTTTGAAATGCTTTCATGCACCTTCTGAATTGGTTTGTTTGAGTGATCGGAATTAAATACGTCTGGAAAGACTCTCGGAAGGCATTTAGGCCTATCCTGGTCATTTCGCAATCAGATAGATACCTGGTCAGAGAAAACGAATGAAGGAACCAGTTGTAAAAAGGCCATAACTCTAGCAGCTGCTCTGAAGAAACGGACTCTTTAACCCTGCGCGAGCCATATCTTGACAGTGGCGCAAGCTATCATGGTCTCATGTTGTTTCCACCAGCACATCTCATTGTTCATTTTAATTATTAAAATAAATATAAAACGAAGGAGAAGCCTAAAAAAGGGGGCGCAAAAAAGTCGGGACCGTCAGTCTCGGGCATAAATACAATAAAGTGTGTTGCCAAAAACGGTTGTCATTTCTATTTTGAGGCGGCAGTGGTGTTGTCGGCAACTGCTGAATGTAACTAATAAAGTAACTTGTAATCTAACTTAGTTACTTTTAAAATCAAGTAATCTGTAAAGTAACTAAGTTACTTTTTAAAGGAGTAATCAGTAATCAGTAATCAGATTACTTTTTCAAAGTAACTGTGGCAACACTGTTTTTGGTGAAATGTACTAAAATAAATAGCATCACCTGTGTACGTTAGCCCACTTCTTCTCGACGCGTTGGTTTATAGAACAATTACTCCGAATCGCCCTCTGTCGTTTCAAAGAATAGCACAACGGCGAGCGCGTCAAGTAAACGCCTCGTCCGTTTGGGGAGGATCGCACACAGTCAGCGGAGGCTCGCGCCGCGGAGACAGGTGAAAGTATAAGGGCCCTATTTTAACGATCTGAAACGCAAGTGTCAAAGCAAGAAGCGCAAGTAACTTTGTGGGCGGGTCTCGGCGCTGTTGCTATTTTCCCGGCGGGATAAATGGCTCTTGCGCCCGGCACAAATTTAAAATGGGTTGGTCTGAAGTAGCTTCATTATTCATAGGTGTGGTTTGGGCGTAACGTGAATAAACCAATCAATCAATCAATCAACTTTATTTATATAGCGCTTTTACAATCACGAATGTGTTAAAGCAGCTTCACAGTGTCAAACAGGATAATATTGCGAAAAAATTAGATTTGGCTGTACAGTCGTACTGGAGAAAACAGCTCCGCAATCAGAGCGTCATCCAACATTCCCTTCAAAAGCAGGTGCGCAAGTTCCATTATGGATCGCTATTATTATGGCGTATTTACCAGGCGCACGCCAGGAGCGGTTCACAGCCTGAATAATTTGTAAGCTAGATTTATGCCTATTTTTTCACATCTTCGTGGCACACCACAATGATTTCCATCATCTAATGTGTTATTATTTTTTTTAGTGTAACAATTTATGATTTGCAAAAATAACTGTTGCATCTGTGTAGATTACATGAGCAAAGTGTATGCACTGACTTTAGACTAGGTTTTTTCTGGTCAGTGGCGCAACTGTTTAATGGAACAGCAAAATAGCACCAGGGATTGTTTGCGCCGGAACACGCCTCCTTTTTTTGCGCTGAACCGCCCAGGGAGCGCAAGTTCATTCACCAGTTTTGCGACGTGCTTCTGTGGAGGGAAAAGCGCGCTTTGCGTGGGAGCAAAATAGGAATGACACATGCGTCAGTGTACAAAGTCAATTGTGCTGGGTGCAAGACAGGGCCCTAAATAAGGCTTGAGACGGGGCTGCGCGGATCTGAGCTTCGAGGCTTGGGTGTGACACCCTTAAGACATAAAAGAGTCGAGAGGCTAATATTAGGTGCGTCTTAATCAGCTCCCTAGTTCAGTAGTCAGGGTACTGATCAGGACATACCGGTAAGTCAATGGGCTGACTCCCTGATCAGTGCCCTGACTACTGACGGAGCAGATTGAGATGCACGCATTGTGAAGATCGATATTTGTAGCCTGCCTGACACGGCATTTTCACAGACATCGCATCTCTCATAGACTACAGTAGCCTATTTAAAACGGCACATGCATCCGTTATATTCTCAATTTAATTTACAAAGCAATCCCAGTAAAGTTTTTAAGTTAACTATAGAAGAGACCAGGATTAGTGTGTCGCACTGGTATGACTCGCATCGGGGCGTGTGGCTTCAGGATGGTTTCGCATTAAATTAATGGCATTTAGGAGATTATCCACTCATTTTCCCCCGGCCTTTATTTGAGACCGGCCTTTATTTGTTCATGCTGACCACGCCCCCGGCCACTATCAGAGGTCCGGCGTTTAATTGACTACAGGCATTTATTTGAGGAAATACGGTATGTATTAATATATTTGTTAATGGTGAATCAAACAACCAATTATAGATGCTGTTAAATGCTCTCATGAGGAGAGAAACATGGTGGACTGTGTAACGCTCACTGAGAGGCGGAGTCTATGCTAATAAGGCAGAGTCCATCATCAGTGATGGGTGGGGCCTGTGCATAGTGACATCACATTGCATAGAAACTACAAACGGCTTATTCTGAGACACTGCTTATGATTTATGGGTTTTTTTTAAAAAAGTGGGTGTATTGTTACTATCATAGGGTAGTAGTGTAAACACGCATTTATGTTCAAACACCATGTAAAAGGGAATTTTACCTAATAGTTACTCTGTAATGCTGTGTAATTAACAGGGTTTTATTAGTATTATTGCTGCTTAGATTTTCAAATCCCTGCAGTTGGCCAACTCTCAGCCAAAAGGAAAAGTGTGTAAGTCTGCCTAGACCCTGACGTGAAGCTAAGTGCTTTTCCACATCACAGAACATTTTAATAAATCTGAACGTTGGTGTGGGTTTTAGCGTACACACACTCTAAGATCAAATTTGCACGTTTTATTAAGAAGGCCCCTAAACTGCCACTCAACTGGAGTCTCATTTTGATGATCTAAATGTAGATTTATTGAACCTGAATGAACATTAATAGGCAAAAAAATACCAAATTAAACTACTCCACATTAACAACCATTAAGACTCACAAACCTTTCAGATTACAGAAGTCATCACAAAGACCCGTGGTGGATTTCAAAAATGTTATGAAGATTTATGATGTTTGTCAGCTGTCAGTATAGTGCGTCACTTTGATTTGTATCTCTGAAGACGTTTGCCTTTGATGATCTCTTTAGATTTTTTTCAGAGTGGAAATTACTAACAATATTTGCTGGTTTCTGTGTTGTTTGTGAACTGCATCAATTTGCGTTCTGGCTTGTGTGGTTCAAGTAGGACAGGTCGCAGGCATTACAAGCCTCATTAAGATCAAGCATTTATTATCTCTTCACACAGATAAATGTCTTACCCTTGAAAAGTGGCTATTATGGATCAATCTACAGCTGCAAGCATGTGCCGGTGTGCTAAGCATGTTCAAAAGTTTAGGGTCAGTAAGATTTTGTTTTCTTTAAAAAAATAAAAAGCAAATATAATACAAATATATATTCTATTTCAAATAAATTCTGTTCTTTTGAACTTTTTCTCCATCAAAAACATTGATAATAATCAGAAATGTTTCTTGAGCAGCAAATCAGTATTATACTATTTCTGTAGGATCATGTGACAGTGACACTGAAAACTGGAATAATGATGCTGACAATTCCAATATCATCCAACTGCGGCCAGAAAGGGCTGGGGGTTTCCGTTTTCGCAGACTGGAACGCCCCCTTCTTCTTCTTCTTCTTCTTCTTCTTCTTCTTCTTCTTCTTCTTCTTCTTCTTCTTCTTCTTCTTCTTCTTCTTCTTCTTCTTCACCTTTTCTGTTGAACTGCTAGCTGTCAACATCCGGATTGACATGTTCAACATTCGCCGCTAGTTAGTTTTTCTCAAACAGAAGCTTCAAAATAAGATCTAGCATCTTGCAACATGACATCATGACTTTGTGTAAACATACACATCACTTTCTAAAGCCAAGTTGCGTGTTATCTGCACGCATTTTGAGCTATCCGCGTGAATGCCTACGCCAAAATGAACCATTATGTGTGTGTGTGATTCCGTGTGTATGCCTACGCCAAAATGAACCATTATGTGTGTGTGTGATTCCGTGTGTATGCCTACGCCAAAATGAACCATTATGTGTGTGTGTGATTCCGTGTGTATGTCTCCACCAAAATGAACCATTGTGTGTGTGTGATTCCGTGTGTATGTCTACGCCAAAATGAACCATTATGTGTGTGTGTGTGTGTGTGTGTGTGTGTGTGTGTGTGTGTGTGTGTGTGTGTGTGTGTGTGTGTGTGTGTGTGTGTGTGTGTGTGTGTGTGTGTGAGCCTGTTTATGTGGTTTATGAGGACACAAATTTGTATAACTACATGGGTATTACACTGGTATTACACTATAAATGTGGTTTATGAGGACATATCAAATGTCCTCATAATTCAAATGGCCTTAAAAACATACTAAATGATGTTTTTTGGAGAAAGTAAAAATGCAGAATGTTTCCTGTGATGGGTAGGTTTAGGGGCAGGGGCAGTGTAAGGGGATAGAAAATACGGTTTGTACAGTAGAAAAACCATTACGCCTATGGAGGGTCCCTGTAAACCACATAGACCAACATGTGTGTGTGTGTGTGTGTGTGTGTGTGTGTGTGTGTGTGTGTGTGTGTGTGTGTGTGTGTGTGTGTGTGTGTGTGTGTGTCCACAATGTAAATGGATTCATAAACGTATTAAATTATTATTATTTTTATTTTAAATGCGGAATGTTTCTTGTGATGGGTAGGTTTAGGGATCAGTGTTGGGTGTAGGCAATCGTTATTGGGATTGACATGGCTAAATTAAATGTTTAGAATCAGTTGCAGGGCATTTCCGCTGAACTGGTTTGGGGGGGGGGGTCACACATATGACATCATACCCATGTGCCTTGAGAAACTCATCGCGATTGGTCCATGAGACGCTACCAGGAACGCCCAATAGGCACGCTCTCACTTTCATTTATTGCCTGTTTTCCAATCATATTTTTTTAGAAATTATCATAAATTAGGTATCAATCGAAAGCTTAAAAACTCTAAATGTATCCTGCTAAAACCGTTTTAAAATCAGGCATTGCATTGCCATTGCAACTGTACTTTAAAATATTTTAGCATGCTCCTCCCCCTAGTGGGTGGTGTCATGTCTCATAAATGTATTTTTTTTCTAACCTTAACAAAACACATCAGAAAGTTGAGACTCAAGGTTTCCATAGTTGTTGACTGGTTTGTGATAGAAGTGATATTGGGATATTTATTAATTCGTAACAGGAAAACACATCAAAAAATAAATAAAAATTGAAAGTGGCCTATTTTTTGTATAGCACCTAAACAAAATCTCAATTTTTGTGATATCAACTTCAAATTTGGAACACAACTTGGTTAAACAATGTGGTTTTACTTTTATCACAATATTAGAGAAAAATTATTTTGTATAAAATGTTTAGTACAGAACATTTGTTTTACAGTAAACTTGTTATGCCTATGTTAAAAAACTGTAAACTGTAATAATATTTCACAATTAAATAAATGCATCCTTGGTGAGCATAAAAAAACGCTTTCACCTTACAGGCTTTTTTCTTTTTATTATATTTAATAAAAATAGACGTAAATGAATCAATAGATGAAAGTAAAAGTATGATTGTAGATAGTATTTCCCAAAAGCACCGTTAGCCAACTAACGTCGCAAGTTCTGTCTCTATCAACATAGTTCATAATTCAACGAAAAGAACCAAAGTTCCAACGAACACATGCAAACAGCTTCACAAACTTGTGTGGTCCGAACGACACTTTCTCGACCTGTGGTTAAAGGAACACTTCACTTTTTTTGAAAATAGGCTCATTTTCCATGTCCCTTAGATTTAACAGTTGAGTTTTACCGTTTTGCAATCCATTCAGCCAATCTCTGTATCTGGCAGGTTCCATTTTTAGCATAGCTTAGCATACATCATTAAATCGGATTAGACCATTAGCATCGTGCTCAAAGATGACCCAAGACTTTATTTAAAATTTAAAACTTGACTCTTCTGTAGTTACATTGTGTACTAAGAAAAACAGAAAATGAAAAATTTATATTTTTTTAGACTGATATGGTTAGGGACTATTCTCTCGTTCCTGCGTAATAATCATGGAACTTTGCTGCCGTCCCATGGGTGCGATGATATTACAGCGCAACTTTTTATTTTCTGTTGGTCTTAGTACACGATATAACTACACAAGAGTTTTAAATAGGAAAACTATTGAAAGTCTCTGGTCATTTTTGAGCGCGATGCTAATGGTCTTATCAGATTCAATGATGTATGCTAAGCTATGCTAAAAGTGCTACCACCAGATACAGAGATCGGAGGATTTTGAGGATTCAAAAACGGTAAAACACAACTGTTTAACTCTAAGGGATTTGGAAAATAAGCCTATTTTCAAAAAAAGTGGAGTGTTCCTTTAAAAGCAGAGCTTCTTGTTTGGATGACATGTGGACTCAATAAATCCTTATCTCGAGAAAAATAAGCAAGCTGTCATTTAGAACAATCCCTGTTTTATTTCAAATACATACAAATGTAATTTACGTCTTTTAGTTTGTCAAGAGATTGACTTACTCCTCAGATGCCATGGTCCGTAATTTATAGCAAAAAATCCAGCATGAATTCGATCTCAGACAAATGAATTAAAAGAAGATATTACTCCACCACCTGCGTGACCAACCAACATGGTTGAACGACATTTTTCATGCTTTATAGGGAAGGATGCATACATGTAGGCAGACAGTACGGTTTCGGGAAACAGCTAGCTAGTTGATTTCTTCAACGATGCCTCATACCATAGTTCAGCAGTGAGCTACATCATTGTACGGGAACTCCAGGTCAATTGGTCTCGGAAGAATGTGGTGAGAAATATTTGTGATCATACTGAGATTTTTGATAGCAGACTTTCACATCTCAGCAAACATGAACACAGAAAAGAAAAAAGAAAAAAAAATGGGGGGGGGGGTCTATTTTTTAGTATCTCTTGTTAGCTCTCATTCCCTCAGCATGACGGTCAGTGTTCTGTCTGGGAGTTTGAGTGGGCTGATGGGTAAGAATAATGCCTGTGTTAGTGTGTGGGAGGCCAGGATACAGTCAAAGCAAAGACCATCTGCCACGACAAACCTTCTGATTAAAAATCTGGGGAGGAGTTCAGCGCTTTACTCACTCCTGCACACTCACACACTTCTTCACTCTACATGTTCTTCATTTCCTGACCAATAGGAAGAAAAATCATACAGGACATCTTCATCTCAGCTGTTTTCTCACAGACACCAATGAGATTAAATTGAAAAAAGCAATGAGATTAAATGGTGGGGGGCTCTTATCAACGTGCCAAGATGTTTTCAATCAATATTCAGAGATCTCAATATGAACTCAAACATTTCTCAGCATTAAAAAATGTGCCCCGTACTGGCAAAAGAGTCAGAATCCGCACGGGATAATTGCAAGCTATAGGCAAAACAAGTGAAAATGGTTGCTTTTTAGGTTTTCACAAAAATATGTTCATTAAGCCCTCGTCTAGCCATCCCAATGCTCCAAATAGCAATAAATCATCTAAAAGAATCTTTATTTGTGCATTTTCAGAGAGGAGTACCTTTCCTTTGTCCATGAAAACGGTCTCTCTCTCGCCGACTGACGGATCTGACGCGCACAACCCGATATACACAGAATTACAGTATTTTAAAATAACTGTCATGGCGAGTATTAACACAAACATGTTATGTCTTATGATGAACTTTTGGTTAACTGTTATGAAAAACATCTGATGTGTAAAATTTTGTTTAGATCCATGCGGTACAGTAGATCTTAAAGGTCCCATTCTTTGCGATTCCATCTTTCAAACTTTAGTTAGTGTGTAATGTTGCTGTTAGAGCATAAATAATATCTGTAAAATTATAAAGCTCAAAGTTCAATGCCAAGCGAGATATTTTATTTAACAGAAGTTCCCTTTCAAAGCCTACAGCGAACGGCCGGTTTGGACTACAGCCCTGCACTTCCTGCTTTAATGACGCAACTAAAACTGTTTGTTGACGAACCCTCCGCCCACAAGAACACGCAGATTCGGGGGCGTTGTCCTTTTGCTCTCGCAGGGCGAGAATAGGAAGCGTTGTTTTTGTAGAGTGTGTTTGTCGCCAAGCCATTGAAACGCTGTTATTTTCATCCCGGAGTCAAATCACCTCTGTTTGGCCTTCCCACAGACGCTGTACGTAGAGATCAATGTCTACAGTTTATGGTTAACTCGGTTCCGGAAAATTATAATCACAATTTAAAACTATGTGCAGCACATTTTGCTGAGGACTGCTTCCTCAATCTCAATCAGTTTAATGCCGGATTCGCAGAAAGATTATTCTTAAAAGATGACGCAGTTCCCTCTTTGTCTGGAGAAGGCGTTGTTTATGAGCCACAACCGGTAAGTGTATTTTATTATTTAAGTCGGTCCGTTTAACAGTTTAACTCATTACACAAAGTGCAACGCTGTTTAGCTTTGTTAACTTTTACGTTAGGTGGTAATTGAAACTAATCCGAAAAACTTAGCATATAAAAGTGTAGTAATTCATTCAGACACCATCGATTGTTGGTGTTTGTGATGATCAGCTTACCATTCTGAAACATCCAGCAAAAGTCTTTCCTGAGCAGGTTGTAATAAATCCTCTTCGATTACAACCTTCGATTTCAAGATGGCGCCGCCGTGTTCGGTCGCCGTTCAGGTCGCTCCTCTGAGACTTTGCTTTTATTTGTTATTCTACACTCTTTTGTTCTTGATTTTTACTAATCTATCATCAGCCTTGGTCTGTTACGATAGCAAAACACTTTTGGATATAGGTTATCGCTACACTGACCTGGTTCAAGACGCTTTCATCAATCCTCTGTGGCCAACTGAGATTCTTCGGAACGCCGAGTTGAACATTTGCCGCCCATTCTATCTGCCTAGGGAGTTTTCTTCGGTCGTCGCCACTGTGGTTTATATTCCACCACAGGCAGACACGGGACTGGCTTTATCTGGCCTCCATGATGCCATCAGCGGCTCCACAAACAGCCACCCCGATGCGGCTTTCGTCGTCGCGGGTGATTTTAACAAAGCCAACTCAACGACTCCCGGCGGATGTGGCAGGGACTGAGGACCATCTGTGCTTTTGGAACGAAATCCTCTGCAGAAGTGAGAGCTGATCCGTTGCTTGTGAACGAGTTAAACTCTTTCTATGCTCGCTTTGATGGCAATCGCGGCAGCGCGACTCCGCCGAGTGACGCGTCAGAGAAGAATAACTCAGAGCTGCAACAATCACGTGATCTCTGTCTCGGAGGATGAAGTTCGTAGGACACTCAAACGTGTGGATGTTAGGAAAGCTGCTGGTCCGGATGGCGTTTCAGGTCGTGTCCTGCGGTCCTGTGCTGATCAGCTCGCTGGACTCCTCACATCCATCTTCAATGAGTCCCTTGCTACATCTGTGGTCCCAACCTCATTCAAAAAATCCACCACCATCCCTGTCCCTAAGAACAGTAAACCCTCTTGCCTAAATGACTATCGCCCAGTGGCTCTCACGTCTTTAGTCATGAAGGTCTTTGAGAGACTCATCAAAAACAACATTTGCTCCTCCATCCCTGACACCTTGGACCCTTTTCAGTTCGCCTATCGTCCCAATAGATCGACTGAAGATGCCATCTCTCACGTCATCCACTCCTCCCTCACACACATCGACAGCAAGAATGGGAACTATGTAAGACTGCTATTTATTGACTATAGTTCAGCCTTTAACACCATAGTTCCCATTAAGCTAACTAACAAACTCCTGGATCTCGGACTGAACTCTTCTCTCTGTCACTGGATTGAAGATTTCCTCACTGGCAGACCTCAGGTGGTGAGAGTAGGACAGTTCACCTCCACCTCCATCACCGTGAGTGTGGGAGCTCCACAGGGCTGTGTCCTCAGTCCCCTGCTCTACTCTCTCTATACGCATGACTGTTTGTCCACACACAGCTCCACCTCTGTCATCAAGTTTGCGGATGATACTGTTGTCCTGGGCCTCATTTCCGACAACAATGAGACCGCATACTTGGACGAGGTGGAGCAACTGACATCATGGTGCCAAGACAACTGTCTCCTTCTGAATGTGAACAAGACCAAAGAACTGATTGTGGACTTCAGGAAGAGACAGCAACGGTCATATTCCCCTCTCATGATCAGCGGGACACCAGTAGAGAGAGTGAGCAGCTTCAAATACCTGGGTGTGAACATCTCCGAGGAACTGACCTGGACTGCACATATCCAGACACAGGTGAAAAAGGCCAGGCAAAGACTGTACCACCTGCGCCAGCTGAGGAAATTCCGGGTCTCACCAGCTATCCTGAAAACTTTCTATTCAGGGGCGATAGAAAGTTTACTGACTATGTGGTATGGTAACAGCACCAGTCACGACTGCAAAGCCCTGCAAAGAGTGGTGCGCTTGTCCGAGCGCATCTCAGGGTCAGCTCTCCCGTCTCTGCAGGACATCTACATCAAACGATGCAGAGGCAGAGCTACAAAAATCATCAAGGACATTAATCACCCGGCCAACCCCCACTTCACCTGATGCCTGATGGCCAAAACTGAGAGACTCAGGAGGAGTTTCTTCCCACAGGCCATCAGACTCCTGAACGCTGTCACTTAACAACACGTGACTTCACCTCACTCAGTATTAACAAACTCACATACTGATATTGCACTGCACTTTATTCTTGTGTTCCATGTAACTACTCATTATAATGCTGTTTGCACATTACACTGCTGCACTTCTGTTATCCACGTATTTATTTTTATAGTCTCCAGTTTACTATCTCACTTATTTTATTCCACATCTCTTATTTCTTTTACTTGATTTATTCATAATTCTACATATGAATATATATAGCACCTTATCCTATTCCTATTTTATCCTATTCCTATTTTATAATTTATTGTGCTTTTTTTGTTAATTGTTATTTGCTGTCCATGGAGCGGACCTGTTTACATTTCACTGCCGGTTGTATTCTGTATAACTGTGTATGTGACAAATAAAACTCTTGAACTTGAACTTGAACTTGAACTTGAACTCTTTGATATTCTCCAGGTCTGATTCCGGCTCAAATTGATAAGGCAATATAGACATTTTTGCAATAACATTGAGTGCGCGTATCTACCCTAAGAGGCGGGACCTTTCCGTGCAACGTGCTAAGCTGCTGTCCAATCACATCGCGGGAAGCGCTGGCCCAATCAGAACTCGTTACGTATTTCTGAAGGAGGGACTTCATAGTACAACGAAATCATCAGGCTGTTTTTAGGACAGAGGAAACACCGGTATACAGATAAGTCAATTGTGTGAAAAATACTGGGGGTTTTTACACGCGAAACATGAACTCATGTTATATTGCACACTGTAAACATAATCAAAGCTTCGAAAGCACGCGAAGAATGGGACCTTTAATATAAGCTGTTCGTTACATTAATGTTAATCAAACAATTGTGGTATCATGGGGGAAAAAGTTGAACATATATTTTTCCTATAGATATTTGGTTTTAACTTGGTGTGTGTCAAATTTGTTGTTATTACCAGGGATTATAAGAAATGGTTGCTAGGTGATTTTGTTTTGGAACCTTCAGAAAACTGTAACTCGATTTTTCTCAAAATTGACTGACTTTATCAACTTCAAAAAAAGAGTGGCTCTGTCATTTTCTGTCAGATTCAAACAAATCATACATCATTTTGAAGGTTTTTTAATAGAGAAGGTGAAAATCAGAAGAAACAGATGCTTGAGTCATCGATATCGGACAAACACCGATTTGATCCAACCAAACACACCCTAAGATGATTCAAAGGATTTTGAGTGATTGATAATTTTACTTAAAATAGTTCTCACGGGTTTATTAGAGAGGGAAAGTCTTTTATCACTATCTCATCTTTCTCTGCCTTCTATCTCTCTCTCTCTTCAGGCTGACAGCAAGTTGCAATTTTTTGGAGGTCGCCCAGAAATTAAATGCAGATTTGTGTCTCTTCCCGTCGCCCGCCCGAAGCGAGACAGCACCACTTCATTTCAACATAAATTTATTTGTAAGGCCATTTAAGGGATAAGGTATGGATTTTCTCAAGCGTAACGCAAAATGCAAATCAGGTGACTGTTCGACGGGTTTATTCAGGTAAATTGTTAAATGCATGCTCTAAAGCAAGAGAGGCGTCTTCTGCGTTCTCAAATTAGGTGACAAAAAAGGCACGAGACCCCTTTGGTCCATTTAAAAAGGGAAGTGAAAACTTAATTTTGATGGATTATGCCAAAGCACCTCCGTTAGCATTCTGAGGGGTATCATCTATCTCTGTCAGTTTACATAACATTGATGAACCCTTTAGTCATACGCAGTTGACACATTACCAAAGGAAAAAATGCAAAAGGGAACCATCTATCATGGAAAAACGTATATTCATAAACATTTACTTGTCAACGCAAGATCATGTTGGCTGGCGGCAATGGCAAATGTTCTGCTCTCTTGAGAATTTCTCTCTGAATTCAGTATACAAGTTTTTATTTGTTTTTACTCGTATCCATTTAAAGCATAAATGTTATGCAATAGTCTGTTGTATTTAACCTTAGAATATTCAATGGCATGTAACAGGCTGCCTTATGTCAAAAAAATCACAGAGGCATTCACAGAGTCCCAGTGTCACATTCTAGGTCTTCTTTTAATTAGTACAACTCATTCATTCAAGTTATAGAAACTCAAGTTTACTATTTTTTATTTGACCTTTAAATTGTTTTTGTGAAAAATAATTTCAAAGTTTTGTCTAATTGAGAAAGTGAAAATGAATAAAGTGGAAATTATATATATATATATATATATATATATATATATATATATATATATATATATATATATATATATATATATATATATATATATATATTATTTCCACTTTATTCATTTTCACTTATATATATATATATATATATATATATATATATATATATATATATATATATATATATATATATATATATATATATATATATATATATATATATATATATATATATATATATTTTTTTTTTTTTTTTTTTTTTTTTTATATAAATAGTACAGGAGGGAAAACTTAAGAGAACCTTGCCGGTACGTTCTGAGTATGTTCCCTGAGCTGGGAATCTGCTAAATGTGACTTTAAGGCATGAAGATTTTAAGATATTATATATATATGTATATAGTTTTGCTTATTTTCAAGAGGGCTCATGTGTCCAGAAGGGTCGGCCTTTACAAGCACATGCCGATGTGTCCTTCCCCATCACTGCTTATAGAGTTTGTCCGCACCGGGGGAAGGGGGTGCTAAAGTCCTCGCACCTCACACACAGCAGGCAGGATTGAGAGTGATTGCCGCAGCCCCTAGAGATCTGTGCACACGGCCTCGCGCTCCACGGGAGTTTGAGAGGGAAGTGATTTCTGGGACACGGCAGTCCCCCACAGGGCCCTGTGCTCTACCCCGCAGCGGTGCGCTTCACTCCCGAAGCTGTCCTCAACGCTTTCGAGAGTACTGAAGTCAGAATTACATACATTTAGGGTTTGTTCTCGACAGCCTCAGCTGCAAATTCACTGAGAAAAACTGTTTGATGAGCGCTCCCTGTCCCCATAAACAAAATGAAAGGGGTTTTGAAAAGCCTTTTTGTGCACTTCTAGAACATAACTTTCTTTTCTCAATATAATTAGAAAGCAAGACTTTAATAGTCCATCACAACACATCAGAACGATGAAGAAACAAGAATTTGAGCAGATATAAATAACAATATACGAGTTCTTTTCCAAAACTGGCTCCATGAAGATTCTCACATGAAGCGCATGAGAAAATTAACTTACATTGAATCTAATATAATCTGACAACAAGAAAAAAACTAATTTTCACTCCATTTTAAAGGTCAAATGTGTATTTTAAGTAGCATAAAGAACTGAATCTCCATCTGCTATTGGTTGGACAAATATGTTTCTACCCAGAACAGATAGTAATTCTAGTATTTTTCATCAACACAATATATCCTTTCATTTTAAATTAAATGTATTTTTTCTTCCATTTAAAAGTTTGGGGTCTGCACATTTTGTATGTTGTTTTTTTTCTCCTGCTCACCAAGGCTGCATTTATTTGATAAAAATACAGTATAAAATAACTATTTTTATAACTCAAAATAACCATTTTCTATTATAATATATTTGAATTATAACTTTAATTTCACTTTTGATCTATTTAATTTAATGCCGGACTGCATTATGTCAAGTGTAAAGTTTGGTGGAGGGGGGATTATGGTGTTGGCTTGATTTTATTTTATTTTCAAAAAAATTCAGGCGTTGGGCTTGGCCCCTTAGTTGCAGTGAAAATAATTCTTAATGCTGGAGCATACCAAGACATTTTGGACAATTTCATGCTCCCAACTTTGTGGGGGGAACAGTTTGGGGATGGCCGCTTCCTGTTCCAACATGACTGCACACCAGTGCACAAAACAAGGTCCATAAAGACATGGATGAGCGAGTTTGGTGTGGAGGAACTTGACTGGCCTGCACAGAGTCCTGACCTCAGCCCGATAAAACACCTTTGGGATGAATTAGAGCGGAGACTGAGAGCCAGGCCTTCTCGTCCAACAGCAGCGCCTGACCTCACAGATGCTCTTCTAGAAGAATGGTCAAAAATCCCCATAAACACACTCCTAAATCTTGTGGAAAGCCTTCCCAGAAGAGTTGAAGCTGTTACAGCTGCAAAGGGTGGGCCAACTCCATATTAAACCCTACGGATTGTTAATGGGATGTCATTAAAGTTCATGTGCATGTAAAGGCTGGCATCCCAAATCTTTTGGCAATAAAGTGTATATAACTAAATACTATACTATATACCAAAAAAAAAAATTTTATATATTATGGCATTATACCGTATAAAAAACATAATAAAAGTATGCAATAAAACTCATGCATTACTTATTTCTAGTATTCGGAAGAGAAGAAAATACTGTATAAAACGTTGCCTGAAATCTCCTTTGCGGCAAAACATTCAAATATGACAATACTCATTGAGGTTTGATCTGTGTTCTCACATGTCTCGACCCATTGACATGAGTTACATGATGTCAGTGGGTCTATTATGATAGAACTATTCTTTGCCTTTCAGAAAGACCCTTTAGTCAGGATGGGAAATGAAAAAACATGTTTCAGATTCCAGCTCAAAGCCTCTATGATGGAGGACTATCACCAGGGTAATTACTGTGACATCCTACCTTGAGCGTGAAGGCGGTCCACATCCAGAGATCTCAGAGCAGCCGACGTGCTCCATCTAACTGCAATCTTTTGGCACAAGCTGAGCGTCTGAATGAGGTGCTGGACACACACTTCAGCCAGTGTAAACCTTTAAAAGGACACATCCCAAAACAGGCAGGTTGTAATTGTCATAAATCAGTCTGGCCTAGACAAATGCAATCGTCTGCTAAGACTGGAAGACAGCCAAATTGACATAAATTAAGAAACAGATTCACTTTTATTCTTTACTGCCAGTGAGACCAAATTTAACATAAGCGGTTTAAGAGCATTTTAGAGCTCATGAGTAAGTCCACTAATTTCCAATCACGGTAGACGAAGGTCTTTTATCTTTGAGCTCTTGCAAAGGTCACAACAGTAATTCATTTGTTTTTTTTCCAGACTAGCGATGTGAAATGAAGGTGTATTTTTCTTCAGGTAGGCGAAGACAGAAACAAAGGGTTTTTCTGTATCAAGGACGATCACTTTATAATCAGCATGCCGGCATTTCGTTGGTCTGTTGCAGTGGACTAATTAGCCACCTCTTGTTAAAATTAAACGTTGCCTTTTAGCAACCTGTCAGTATTCTGCTAATATTAATTTCAGGAGCACAGAAACTGCTCGTTTACATTGAGAAATGGAGGCGCAAATAAAAAAACATTTCATTAAAATTACAGAAAGAAGAGAAAAAAATTCACATGCAAGACACTAAAAAAAATGTTGCACCCAGAAAAAGAGAGACACGCAATCATTTTCAGGAAGTCCTTTTTGTTTTGTTTTATTTTGTATTGCACGTTTAATTGCTATTGACGTATTTTGACAGTCATATTTTGCTGCTACATTATCAAGGTAAATATTGCAATATCCCAAATAAAATGTTAGTAATGTATGACTGTATAAAATGCAACTGTGCATTTATAATCAGTTCTGGGGGTAATGCATAACAAGATATAACAATAACAAACATAACAGAAGTTTCTTCTGCATCCTATTCTCTGGGATCCAGAAAAGCAGCAGATCTGAAAGGTTTGTTTGAGCTGCAACCTCTACTGCACACGTGTGAATTTGCATTTCCTTCAGCTTATTTGTTTCACTTTTGGGCCCGGATTTACTAAACAGGGCAAATTAGTGTGAGAGCGCAATTCAAAAAAAGCACTGATGGGAGTGGAAAGTTATATATAAATATACAGTCTTGTTCAAAATAATAGCAGTACAATGTGACTAACCAGAATAATCAAGGTTTTTAGTATATTTTTTATTGCTACGTGGCAAACAAGTTACCAGTAGGTTCAGTAGATTGTCAGAAAACAAACAAGACCCAGCATTCATGATATGCACGCTCTTAAGGCTGTGCAATTGGGCAATTAGTTGAAAGGGTTGTGTTCAAAAAATAGCAGTGTCTACCTTTGACTGTACAAACTCAAAACTATTTTGTACAAAAAAAAAAAAAAATTCTGGGATTTAGCAATCCTGTGAATCACTAAACTAATATTTAGTTGTATGACCACAGTTTTTTAAAACTGCTTGACATCTGTGTGGCATGGAGTCAACCAACTTGTGGCACCTCTCAGCTGTTATTCCACTCCATGATTCTTTAACAACATTCCACAATTCATTCACATTTCTTGGTTTTGCTTCAGAAACAGCATTTTTGATATCACCCCACAAGTTCTCAATTGGATTAAGGTCTGGAGATTGGGCTGGCCACTCCATAACATTAATTTTGTTGGTTTGGAACCAAGACTTTGCCCGTTTACTAGTGTGTTTTGGGTCATTGTCTTGTTGAAACAACCATTTCAAGGGCATGTCCTCTTCAGCATAGGGCAACATGACCTCTTCAAGTATTTTAACATATGCAAACTGATCCATGATCCCTGGTATGCGATAAATAGGCCCAACACCATAGTAGGAGAAACATGCCCATATCATGATGCTTGCACCTCCATGCTTCACTGTCTTCACTGTGTACTGTGGCTTGAATTCAGAGTTTGGGGGTCGTCTCACAAACTGCCTGTGGCCCTTGGACCCAAAAAGAACAATTTTACTCTCATCAGTCCACAAAATGTTCCTCCATTTCTCTTTAGGCCAGTTGATGTGTTCTTTGGCAAATTGTAACCTCTTCTGCACATGCCTTTTTTTTAACAGAGGGACTTTGCGGGGGATTCTTGAAAATAGATTAGCTTCACACAGACGTCTTCTAACTGTCACAGTACTTACAGGTAACTCCAGACTGTCTTTGATCATCCTGGAGGTGATCATTGGCTGAGCCTTTGCCATTCTGGTTATTCTTCTATCCATTTTGATGGTTGTCTTCCGTTTTCTTCCACGTCTCTCTGGTTTTGCTCTCCATTTTAAGGCATTGGAGATCATTTTAGCTGAACAGCCTATCATTTTTTGCACCTCTTTATAGGTTTTCCCCTCTCTAATCAACTTTTTAATCAAAGTACGCTGTTCTTCTGAACAATGTCTTGAACGACCCATTTTCCTCAGCTTTCAAATGCATGTTCAACAAGTGTTGGCTTCATCCTTAAATAGGGGCCACCTGATTCACACCTGTTTCTTCACAAAATTGATGACCTCAGTGATTGAATGCCACACTGCTATTTTTTTGAACACACCCCTTTCAACTAATTCAACTAATTGCCCAATTGCACAGCCTTAAGAGCGTGCATATCATGAATGCTGGGTCTCATTTGTTTTCTGACAATCTACTGAACCTACTGGTAACTTGTTTGCCACGTAGCAATAAAAAATATACTAAAAACCTTGATTATTCTGGTTAGTCACATTGTACTGCTATTATTTTGAACAAGACTGTATATATAATATATATATATATATATATATATATATATATATATATATATATATATATATATATATATATATATATATTCTACATATTTCTACATTCTACATATATTCTGCAAATTTCTGCAAAAAAAGCTGGATCCTCTCCATAATGACTAACGCAATCTACCAAGAGCAGTGCAAATTAGAGTCATGAATTTTTGGGGGATGGTAAATAATAGCAAAATATCAGTAAATTGACAAGCGCAAACCTTATTAAATGACCTTGTGTAAATCATTTAAATACTCTCCTCCCATACATTTAGCATCTGCACATTTTTCACCGCGTGTCCTTTGGTAAATCGCTGCGGTGCTTAGACAAACGAAAGTATTAAAAAGGCTTAATGGGTGAAGATGGCAGAAGAAAGCCAAGAAAAACAAGAAAGGACAAGAAGAAGGTAATAGTCAAATGCGAATGCAGTCAAATGCAACCTTTATCTTAAACCAAAAGAACTATTGACGTCGCAAATTAGCTCTAGCAATTAAAAAAAACGTGCACTTTTTGAACCTCTTGAATTCAAAGAGAATAAAATAATGAAAACAATAAGAAAAGAACAAATGTGCATCATGTCATGGCATTAGACTTTACATAGGCTACAGTTCTGTTGTGTCTAATATGAATAGACCCAAGCTATTCCCAGATATTCTCAGATGATCACTTTACCTCTACCATACTTTTAACAGACTTGGATTGTTTGTGATTCTGTCATCCCTTCTTGTATTGTCTTGAGCCTTCACTTTGCCAATTATATGCTATATTGTTAGTAGCATGGATAGCCCACAGTCATTGCTACATATTACCGCCTTGGATGTAAAATGCTCTGTAGTCGCCTACATTGTCATTTCTACTTCTGTAGTTATTTTGGTGAAAGTAATTCAAAAGTAATACAGGAGAAATGTTACGCATTACAATTCTGAGACAGTAAATTTTTAAAGTAAATAATTACTTTTAAATAACAGTAACAAGTCATCTATAATGTATTACAGTTTGGAAGTAACTTGCACAACACTGCGCAAAAGTAACATAGCATTACTTTCCATAAAAATAAATAAATAACGCAATTACGGTAGTTCCCTTTTAAAGTAACACAATATTGTAATGCATTACTTTTAAAAGTAACTTTCCCCAAGGCTAATAATAATACTATAGTTTATACTATATTTTTGATCAAATAAATGCAGTTTTGGTGATTTCATTTAAATTAGTATGAATAAACCCCTGTAGTCAATAATCGTATTCATATAAACTCACCTTTGATCACCAAAATAACATATTTAAAGGGTATCATGAACTGGCTTTTAAAAAAAAATTATACTGTTATCTAACTTTATCAACTTATCAACTTGTTGTGGTTTTTACACTCAAAAACGCTGTTTTCTACTTTGGTTTTGACGCTCTCTAATGAAACGCCCAGTTTTTATGCATGTACCGCATTGAAGATGCTAGGAATGGATAAGATATTCATATTTAATGAGCTTCTTTTCCCCTGTCAGTTCGAATGAGGGATTGTTTTGAAAGCGGCACCCGGAATGAAGGCTCGCAAAGCATCTTTATCAATCAAACACAATGATTTACCCCTCATCCACCCACGATTGATTGGAATATAGCTTTTTTATTACTTGGCCCGCCCTGATACGTGTGCGCACACAAGTCAAGAAGATGAACAACGCAGATCAAGAAAGGAATGTTTTTCCAGTATTTAAGATTCACCGGCCTGCCAAAGGGCTTATGTTTCAGTATCCCGTCCGGAAAACACATAGCCCGTTGGGCTTGCATGTCTGATTCTGATCCCGAATCGCAATGAACCAACAAATAAAGGATTCTCCAGCCTGTGACAGCGTGCTAAGTTATGTTCTGTTAGACACATACGCATAATCAATACGATCTGTAACAATGCAATACTATCACATATAAATCTCAATATGTCTGCAAAAATCGGAATTACAAAATTATATTCTGTTCTTTGCACGAATACATGTTTCTCCAACCAATAACAAATGGAGATGCAGTTCTGTGTGGTTAGTGTAAGATAATGTTTTGTTTTGTAATGCATGTGATTAAGTGCTTGACAGTCATCATTTTGCTTCTACATCATCAAGGTCAATATCTCAAATAAAGTGTCAGTGATGTACGACTTCATATAGTTTGTATAAACTGCAGTTGTGCATAATGTATCACATCATGAACAAGATTCTCAATACACAATTCAAACTCACTTAGAAATCACGTATTGTCTTGGAAACGTTTGAGTCTGGGTGTTTGGCTATCAAAGTCAATGTCAGTGTCATCAGGGGCTCTGCTGCACAATGTTGGTGCGGTTATGAAAATAGAAATAGTGCCATGTTTTTAAAATTCATTGCAAATGATCTTGCCTCAATTGCAGTAGACACGAGTTCTACCTCAGTAGTCTGTGTACGGCTGCCAGACATACGAATTACATTCCAAGCGATGCTTTACAAATGTGCTGTACGTTGACAGATGCCAGATCTCAGTGTCGATATTCTACACCTTATGCTTGTCCTCATTAAGGGACAGATGCATGACGGAAACTTCTGTTGGATCTATTTACATGGAAATAAAAGTTTTTGCACAGTAACTTCTTCCAATTGCTGATGCAGAATGTGTGATGAATGCATGATTTGAACATATGTTTTTGTAACTAGCACTTCAGATTCAGAGTCGTTGAGTATGCACATTTACTGAGTTAATCCAAATAATCTGAGATTTCAAAAAATAGAAGACCTTCATTTTGGTTCTAAGTTGTACTTATGATAAATAAGTTACAATTAAATCACGTAAATATTAAAGTTTTGACATACTACAATATTGTATTTATTTGATTGTCACCAAATGAGTCATGGAGGAGTACGAATGGCAGATTCTAAGCATCTGCAGAAGCATCACACTCATGGAGGGATTCTAGGTCGGACTCGACGACGTGACCCGGATTGTGATGCTGACGCTGGACGCTGACTGAGTATATCAGCTTTGGCTAATGGGTGGAAGGATCTGTTTTTACAGTGGGCGAGGTAAGTGAGGATCCCACCACCAGTGTCCAGCCCCACTTACCATCCATCACCACCCCGGAGCCAGACACCCACTGCTAAAATGGAGCCAGAGGCCACCGCAGATCCGGAGACCCAGCCAAGGCTCATTACGGAGCCTGAGCCAGCAGCCACGTCCATTCAGGAAGAATATGCTGAGGTGTTTGAAATTCCACCAATCAATGAATCGCCATTTTCATCACTGGATCCAGCACAGCACAGTATTGTCTTTTCCACTATCGTCCCTGCCCCTTTCCAAGTCTGTCACCACACCAAACCTTCCTCTCCTGTTTATTCCACCGGAGAAGAAACCGTCTCAACTCAGGGACGGTTGATTCAATATTATTTCTATACAACGCGAGGAAAGCTAAAAATAAGTAGGCTAATCTTCTGTTTTAGGCCACCAATGACACCTTATAGCCCTTTTAACCCCTTTCCTGATGCGGGACAAAATGCCCGATTGGCGATTTTCCAACACGCTGAACTGGGCAATGCCATTGTACCATTTTAATAGGATAGTTTTAAACGCATATAGCTCATTAATGTCAGTTTTAAGTATTTTCTGAGAGGGGGCGGGATTTCTGTTGGGAAAGTCGGGGGAGAGACGCACACTTCGATAAGACTGGATAAACACATGCAGCATCTTAATTATTACCTCTTTTCTTATCAGCGTTTAAAAAAAAAGTTGCCAGCCACCACCAGGGTTTATGGCCATTTTCACCAAAATTGAATAGCCCATTGAATATTTTGTTTTATGAATATCTGAATATGCTATCAAAAGAAAATAACATTTTATTCTAGCTTCTTGCATTCCTTTTTTATCAACACTTGAATGTGGGTAAGTTTCATAAAAAAGCAACATTTTGAACAAAAAGCTGAGAAAATCATGTTTCCAGATCAGATTCAGAACGATGATCAAACACAGATGGAGGAGATCGAGTCCATCAACACCCCTAATGCTTGCACAGTCCTGGAGCTCGTCCTGGGTCCACTTTTCAGTCAGGCAGTTTTGATAAATATGATGTTTAATGTTGATGATCACGTTATTTTTCATATGGATATGTTTGCATACAATCGCTTGTTTTACTCAAGCCTGCAGTCTCCCTCTCAGATTCTGAAGCTTTCGCGCCTCGATCGCCCCCCGGTGACCGGTCCCAGTATAGCCGCCCCTCTGTGTTTTCTAATGGACGCGAGGCAAACTAAATAATAAAATTACACTTCAAATATTTTTTCCCCAAAGTTAGTTTATGTCATTGAAGGCAGTTATCATCACGATTTCATTTCAAGTGTTCGTTTTTAAAATAAGTTTAGTTTGAGTTAGTTATTTGATGCTATAAAAACGGGGGGTGTGACGTCATGATTGACAGCTGAGACTGACGGCTTCTCTGAGTGAAGTTGTCACTGAGGCACTAACGGACTTTTTTTGGAATTTTTTGGGAGCAGATTAGAGCTTTAGCTTTAATTTCTACATTTCCATAACTGTTTATTTCACACCAACATAATTAATTGTTCTGCATCTGTGAGAGTGTGGGCGGGCTTTTGATATCGCAGCTGTACTTCCTGCTCTACCTGCGCTCTACTGCGCAACTCCGGTCCCGAAATCGCTACTGCGCAGACTCGGTCCCAAGATGTCCGTGCCGTGCAGGCCGCCTAAAAGCTTCAAATCCGAAAAGCGGAAACGGATGATGTTGAGTCGTCCATATTTTTTTATGGTCTATGGTTTTACTGCGTCTTACTCGTGTGTTTTGATCAGGAGATTCAGTACTAGTGATGTCCGGTTCACGAACGAATCGTTCTTTTTAACCGGATCTTTTTAGTGAACCGGTCGAACCAGTTCACCAAATCAGACTGAATCGTTCTAAACGGTTCGCGTCTCAAATCAGCACTGATCCCACAAGTTACTATAGTTACTCACTTTCTGACATGAGTGACAGTCCCTCCGACTAGAAATAAAGTAATATCTTGAATTATATGTTGTAACTCCAACCGTTCACTGAACTGAGACATGTTTTGCAGAGAGAACGGATGAGAGCTGATACTGAGCATGCGCGTGTAACCGAACGTGCAGCGGTTCTCGGATCCTCGGATCAGCAGTACAGAACCAAAAAGCGTTTCTTTTGGACACGTTCGATGCTGAGAACAGATGAGGCGATGACCTGAGCATGCGTGTTATTTGTTCAGAGGAACGAAATGCTGGTTAAGTGTATAAAACGGATCCCGTTTGGAAACAGTATCACATAAAAATAATACAGTGATAAGACAGCTTTAAGTTTGGAAGCACAATGGATTGTAAAACTGTCCAACTAAACATTTATTTGTTTTATCAATAATGCACAATATTTTCAGGAAAAGCTTTTTTCTTATTTAATTTCGAAGTCGATACACATTTTAAAATGTAATCAAAACAGTAGGTTCAATATCAGACATATTCAGCTTGCAGCAGTTCGCAGCTGTGCACACACACACTGTTACAGCGGTTCTCGAGGCAGGACTGGGTTGCAGCGGTTCTCGGATCACCAGTACAGAATCGAGAACCGTTTCTATCGGACACGTTTGATCTTTCGGACATGATCGATTCTGAGAACCGGTGAGCTGAGATACTCAGCATGCGTGATAGCGTCGTAATGAACCAAACTTTTTCTTTCCGAGTTGTTTCGGACAGCTGTTTCTCTCGGACAACGGATGCTGATAACATGAGCACGGGTGAAACGAGGATTTGTGTAAGTTTATGTTATGTCAATGTAAATTTATTTAATCTGTGTTAAATATCAGCGTTTGCACGATAGTGGATGTATTGAGAGCTTTTGGAAAACATAAATGAAAAAACGTATCCAAGACGATGATGATGACAATAATAATTATTACTATACTAAGTTTTGATTACAAATACTTTATATGAATGTGTTTGAATGTATTTTAATCCGCTGGTATGATAGAAATTACGTCATTACATAAGGACGTAAAAGAACTGATGATCCGTTTTTTTTAACCGGTTCATTGAAACAAACTGTCTGAAAGAACCCGTTCGAGGAAAAGAAGCGAACTTCCCATCACTATTCAGTACTCATTTAGAAGATGTGTAATAGCACCCCCTAGGGTCTAACAGTGAAAACACGGAAACACGGAAAATTCTGTTTTTGGCCTGGATGCGTTTTCTCACAAATAACAGAAAATTCCGTGTTTGGCGGGGATAGAGTTAAGAAAATGAACGGGTCGGGTGCAATATTATCTTTTATTTTTGCGGTCCGAGGCGCGTGCACCCATGCCGTGGCTCCGCCTCGTCCCTTCAAAACCTCATCTCTCTCGGTTTAGATGTCACTATGTCTGCAGGTCTCTCTGTCCATCAAACTCCACCTATAGCACTCACCATCTCCCTGCATCACATCGGTATGTTGGCCTCAAGTATCTGGCTGGATATCTCCATCTCTGTATCGAGAGCTCCTCTTCCACCTCCAGAGACCCCTCGTTGAGGCTGTGCATAGGCTGACAATTGAAGATTATGTATTTTCAAACAATCAAGTTAAATATACTTAACACAGCTTTAATTATAAATAGCACAACTGTACAGTAAAATATTAATATTAAACAGTGCAAGGAAGAATATAGTTTGTATATACAGTGGCCTTTCAGCTTTAAACTTGTGCATGAGATGTTTTGAAGAGAGCGAGTCACAGGTCGCTCACCATGAGATCGCAGTGAGCTGAAGTTTAAATGCAAGTGTTTCATAGCTGTCTGACTCTGAGCCTGAACGCACATCCTTCCTCATACAAATCATACAGTCCAGTCACGTGTGCCATCTGTGACCGCGAAATGCACATCCATCCCCCCTATATTCAATCCCTGAAAGCTGGCTCTGACATTCTCTCTGTCTTTCTCTCACTTTGTCCCTTCTTTCTCCCCCAAAAATATTGCAATAGTGGGACCTGCCACGGTGCATTGGGGAGATTTGTTAATTCTTTGTGCTCTTTGTGTTTTGGCCTAATGAAGACTAATGAATATCTAAAACCTCCGTGGTGCAGGGGGAGAGACTTGAATAATAAGAAATGAAGCTATACAAATCATGATGCAGAAACGACCTGTGGAGGAGAAACCACCGGATGAGAGGTTTCAGCTCTGGGACACTATTCATCCTGCATACATATACAGATGTGCGGTACACAACCAAAATGCACTGTGTGAGATACTGTATCCCATAAGGCAATGGGCTCAACTTGACCTTGGGAATGGCATGCTACTGTTAAAATATGTGAAGTATACATTATGCAATAAACCGTAGTATGCTAAATGATTGACCTCATATGATGAGTACAATCAAGTTATCAACTTTGATATAAAATTCATTTTTTATGTAAAATTGTGAGAGAAAAAACAACTAACTATTAGAAATGTAAAGTCAAGTCAAATGCATTGCATTGTGTAATATCCATCGTGTCATTCCAGGATTTAGCTAAAACCATAAAAAATGTATTACTTAACATTTCTCATTTTACTAAAATAACGAAAACTGAAATGAAAACTAAGAAAAAACACGTTAATTGATGTCCATATCTTTATTTAAACATTTGTTAAACATTTTTAAGCTTATTGCGTTGTTGTGCTTGGAGTTTTATGTGCGATGATGCAATGAAACATGACATATTTTGGCAAGGCTGTAATAAAAAGAAATTAAAAAACAAAAACAAGAGAGAACCAATGCAATATTCATAACTGATTATGCTTTTTCCTGAGAGATTTTTGTTTTCTAAGCATTTTTTTGCATAATACAATAAGCTGTAGTTTGCCTTTTTTTCCAAAATCATTTTGTCAGATAAATACGTTTATCAGACAAACAAGAGAAACAAGCTTAGTGTTTTTTTTTTCCTTCATATTTAAAATTCTTAGAAAACATAAAATAGTATCTTCATATTTTGATTGTTTAATCAAACTTGTAGTGTCATTAAAAATTTCCCCTTACAGACATCACATTTGGCCACCACTATATAGCCTAAAAAAACTACTTCAGATATTTCCTTATTCAACTTCCCTGTTTTGATAGCGCCGCCCCACACATACGTAACCCAGAGGCATCAACGGCTATGGCAGAATCTCTGTGTATCTAATCCTGGTCGAATATTCAATGAAAAAGTCATCCCTTCTATCACAAAAACACAAACCGTTCTTGTGAACAACTCGATAGTACACGAGCAAGACAGTCCAACTAACGAACATTACAATTATGACAAGATTAGAGTTATAGCGATCACAAAAACACACAAACCGTTCTCATGAACATTGTGTGAGCTGAGGCTTGAAGCACACGGTGAGGAGATTTAGATGCTCCATACGGTGTGGAAATGAACAGGCCTTTATCATCGCTGAAGTGAGACACAATACGATCGCAAATGGACAAACAAGCGAACCTGACACATGAGCATAGTGAAGCAGCATAGGCTAGTTCTCGGCTAATGTCTGTCATGTGTGACTCGTGTGTTTTGAATAATGACGTGCACAGAGCGAGAGCGAGCGCTCTTCTCACCATCAATAGTAGACACGCCCCTTACCTGCTGATTGGCTACAAGTTTGTTATTCCACTCGGACCGTGACCTTTTTCTAAAACGGTTTTGAAACAAGACTTACCCCACCTTTAAGTCTAAAAGACTTATTGAAACAGAGGGAGCATATAACCATTAATACTGTATTAATGCAGTAGCTTATACTCTGTGAAGTATGCACATTTTCTGTATGTGGACCACAAAGATGGCCTGCTGCATTTGCTAGAATGTGCAATATACAGCAATACAGCAGGGAATATGCAAAGCACTCAACTTGACCTTCACTCATTTACTGGACTGCCAAAATTTCTACGTTTTGCGTTTATTTCTACTACTCACTAAAGTAGACATTGCAAGCATGCTACTGCTTCAAATCCAGAATTCCTTTTCTTTTTCTTGAGAAGATGATGTATATAATAACTACCATAAGCATAGAGTTTAAGCAGAGAGCCACTGCAGATACAAATTATGCGGTTTCGGTCCCTCTGTACCAGGTAGTTCATCACAGCAGCATAATTAATACCCATAGAGCAGCGCGAGTGTTTGTACACCGTGATTTGTACACTGCAGAGAGCTGCTGTTTGCATAAAGAATCCCACAGCTAGCAAATTCAAAGGCGCAATGAGGCACGTGGGACGGCCGGTGGGTCCCGGTGTGGGTGCCGCTCACTCGTGTGCTTAAACCTACAGAGGTTTATTTAATGATACCCAATCACATCGACTTCCTCTCCAACAGAAAACGAGAGCCTGGATCGCTCATCACACATAAAAGAAACATGGCTTCTAATATTTTGTCTTGCTTTCCAGTACAAATATGTACACTGCAATCAATACATAAATTAATTAATTCATTAATACTCAAATATCAAAAAATTATGTCAATATACATTTACTTTATAGAAGCAAAGTGCCTTAAGATATTAAGTCTTGTTTACTAAAGAAATGTGACTAAATGAACTGAGTTTGAGCTTATAACAAGACAAGAAAAGAAAAAGAAAAAACATCTGCCAGTAAGAAAAATAAACTTAATTCAAAAGGAAAAACAAGAATTTTTTTCTGACCCCACTGGCAGATATTTTTTCTTGTTTTAAGCATAATTTAAGTTGACACATTTCCCAGAAAACAAGATTAATATCGTAAGTAACCCTGTTTCTCAAGTAAGAATGTTTAGATAGAAAAATACTAACAAGGAATTTGTTTGCATTTTTTTTTTGTGCAATATTTCTAAATCAAGATACATTTAATTGAGAAGCAAAATTATGTAATATATTAAGTTTTGTCTTCTGAGAAATGCATCGCATTTGAGTGGCTTGAAAAAAAATCTGCCATTTGGGAAGAAAAAATAACTTATTTCAGAGGGAAAACTAGTTTATTTTCTGATCCATGCACTGGCAGATATGTTTTCTTGCAAAAACTCACTTCAGAATACAAGACTTAATATCTTGTCATTTTTCTTTTTAAGTAAATGAATCTTGATTCAGGAACATTTAGATATTTGTACTAGAAAACAAGATAAAATACAGACGTATTAGTCATAGTAAGTTTTGACAACTTAATATTATGAATTGACAATTTGAATCATTAGCACTGGGTAAATCCCATCATTTAGAAAATGAGATATTTAGGGAGTTGAAAACTAAATATATCCAGCTTCAACATTATTCCTCAAGCTGCTTTAATATCATTGTCTGATGTAACACTGAATCTGAATGAACCTAAATACAGAACCCTGAGATAGATCAAATGCAGAGAACTAAAATATAGTTTTATAAAAAATTCAAACAGACATGTTTTTCTTCCAAAACTAAGAAAATCTCTCACTGCATGTGAGCTCTATTTGTCTTTACTTTATGATTGCTATAGCAGGATGACGAAATCATATCAAGAAAACAGCAACGCAGACAGCAATTATATTTAAAGTGCATTGAATGTTTTATGTCTGTGCTTTGCCTCAAAAAACAGTAAAGGAAGAAAAATGACTGCAGTGTAGTAGTGTTGTACAACATATCTGCCACAAAATGAAACACGAAATCCATTATGTCAGATCAACCAGTGTCAGGCACAAAAAGGTCTGCACTCTGGAAATATCTCCCACCGAGAGAAAGTCGAGCTCAAGAGAGGCTTCTGGCGCAATTTTACAATCAATCCAAATTCTGCCGAGACATAGTGTTGTTTAATGACTCAGGGAATAAAGTCCATCGCACAAGGCCTTTTAGCTTCGTGGATTGCCGATGCCAAATTGGGAGAGTAATAACAGGGTAGGGGGCTGGAAATAAACAGAGACGTGTTCAGGGACCTGCAGCAAGTGATGCTATTTAGTTCTCAAAGTCATACAATGAAGGGAAAATAGAGAGTTAGACTTTGTGTGCTGCTCATGCTTGGATGCTTTTACAGTGTGTGTGTGTGTGTGTGTGTGTGTGTGTGTGTGTGTGTGTGTGTGTGTGTGTGTGTGTGTGTGTGTGTGTGTGTGTGTGTGTGTGTGTGTGTGTGTGTGTGTGTGTGTGTGTGAGAGAGAGAGAGAGAGAGAGAGAGAGAGAGAGAGAGAGAGAGAGAGAGAGAGAGAGAGAGAGAGAGAGAGAGAAAGGAAACAATTGAAGGAAATTATTAATGATTTTTACATTTTCTGAGAAAAAATGCTATTGTTTTTGCCAGTGCGAAACTGGCTGCCATAGTTGCCAAAGCTCTGTCAACATTTTTCTTAATTAAAAGTATCTAGCCAAAAACATACTTTAGTAAAAATACATTTAACAAAAAAAGTCACAATCATTGTTCTTAAAGTATAAAGTTTTGTTTTTTTAAAGCTTTTTAAATTGACTGATCATGTCAGGAGATGGAGGAGGTTCTCTCATGAATGTAGTTTGGATGCTCGTTTAATCACGATGTCCTGACTGTAAGGCTTTAGGACACACCAGATGTTCAACCGAAAGCAATATCCTGAAACCTGATCGCTGTTTATATACTGACCACTGATCATGCTTAAAGTTTGTTAGCTCAGTGAGTAAAAGCAAACAACTGCTTTTTTTTATAGGAGGACAGATTCAAGTCATGAAAACCACTTTGCACTTTAAAGTTCTAAAATAAATGAGTTTCCCTTTCGAAAGGGAACTCGCGCTGCGTCAGCTGACGCTACGGGGGAACGCCTTCAGCGTGACAGGTGTCTGAAATCGCTATCAAATCACAATCCTACTGACCGTCGGCAGCTGGTGATGTCATCACCGTGCGACCAGGAAGTATAAAAAGGCACCGTGCCAACATGACAACATCCTTTCGTCTTCAGGGACTGTTTTGTCTGGTTCGCTGGAAAGTACAGAATGAAGTGCACACGCAAAGTGAAGGGAGCGTACAGGAAGTGCGCTGATCCGTGTCCCAGGTTTCTTACGCCTGAGGACACACACACCCTTTGTGTGCTCTGCCTGGGGGAAGAGCACGCGCGGGAGGTTCTCGAGGGGGCCTCCTGCGCGAACTGCGAGCGTTTTCCCTTGAGGACGCTCCGCTCTCGCCTGGCCTTCTTCTCGAGGGAAGAAGAGCCAGCATCTGGGAGCGGTCCCGCTCAAGCTGAGGCTGAGCGGCGCCGTCTGTCCTGGGGCTCCCAGATGGACCTGGCTCATCGTCTAGAGAGTACAGTTCTCGCGGATGATCAGCCAGGTCGCGAGAGCAGGCTGACGGAGGAGGAGTCGGATGGAGACTCCTCCTCGTCGTCAGCTCATGCTCTTCCGGTCGATCAGAGGATGGCTGTGGATGGGGGGGAAAATGAAGCTGAGGCTGAATCCTCCCAGCCATCCTGCCCCGTGTATGGGGAGCTGTATGATGTAATGGGGCGCGCGGCGCTGAGACTTCAGCTGCCGTGGCAGAGAGCCAGGGGAGAGGCCGCCCGCCCAGACAGATTGGGCGATCGGTTTCTCCCCGACCATAGCCGCCCAGCTCCCGGGAGCCTTCCATTCCTCCCCGACCTTCATGAGCAGGTCGTGGGGGCATGGAAGAAACCCTACTCGGCGCGAATCCATCGGCATCAGCGGTTTAACTTCGCTGATGTCGAGGGATTGGCCGAGGCAGGGTATGTGTCGATGCCGCCCATCGATGAGACGTTCGCGAACTATCTCGCGTCCGGGCGGCCATCGACACTAAGAGCTCCAGCCCTGCCGTCTAAACCATTAAAGACGACCTCGCGTCTTAACGGCAGGGCATACACGTCGGCGGGTCAGGCGGCGGCGGCCTTGCACACAATGGCAGTGTTGCAGGCCTATCAGGCCGATCTGCTGAGGGACCTCGATCAGGGGGAGGGCCTACCCCCTGATGCGATGGCTGAGTTGCGCCGCACCACGGATCTCTCTCTCCGGGCGGCCAAACACACAGCAGTCGCCATCGGACGGTCGATGGCGGCTATGGTCGCCACGGAGAGGCATCTGTGGCTGAACCTGGCGGACATCGGGGGGAAAGAAAAGGCTTTTCTCCTTGATGCCCCGGTCTCGCCCTCTGAGCTTTTCGGCACCTCCGTCGAGGCGGTGGTGGGAAAGTTCAGAGAGGCGAGGGCGCGCTCAGCGGCATATAGAACGTGTATTCCGCTGAGGTCCGGGGCGGCGCCCAGGCAGGAGGGTGTCCCTGGCCCTTCGAGGTCCGAGGATCATCGATTGGGCCAACGCAGCAGCGTAGCCTCTCGGGCGCCCCCTCCGTGGAGGAGTAGGACGCAGAAGAGGCGGGACACCCGCAACAGGAGGAGGGACATCGGGGAGAAGAGCCGCTTCCAGCGCCGGAAGCGGGGTGGTGAGTCTCCGCCCCCGAGGGCGCGGAAGTGATGTAAATGTGTCCCCTCCTTTGTTTTTCTGTTATGTTCTTTTCTCTCCCCGGGCGCGCTTCACACCAGGCCGCGCGGGCCGATGATGAGCGGATGTGAGACTCTGACGGCCTGCCAGGCCGGTGTGTGCTCTGCCCGCACACAGTGCATCGTCTCTGGGAATAGCGGGATTTCGCGGCCGCCTCCAAAAAACGGCCTTGTTTGAGAATGAAGCGCCCCACCCTCAGGTTAGTGCGCCGAAGCATGCATGTTACATGAAGCGATGAGGCACTGAAGACAGCGGGTGAGTCCCCTTTTAGGGCAAACATTCTTCTTTTAATGCCGTATGTTTGGACTCTATGCTTCCCTGAGGGTTATTTTGTCTACAAAAGATGAAGAAAAGTGTAACAGTGGGCCTGTAGTTCCCCGGTAAAGGTGGCTAGAACGATGTTTTGTATAAACACAGTGTGTTTATGTAGGCTGTATGTTTGCTAGTGTAGCAACAGTAGTTTATAAGGCTGTTTCTCTTCTGGATATGTGTAATATGAGCAGTTGAGGCCACCGCACATGCCGCGGGCATGTAGCGGCGATATAAACTGACGTATGTTCTCCTGGCGAACGTTTTTAGCTGTAGCCACCTCTGGGTAGCGTTGGCACCTCTGCTAGTGAAATATCTAGATGAATTTGTGAGGTTAGGCTAGCGCATGAACTACAGTAAGGTCTGTCCCAGCCCTGTTTAGGGCCGTTGTGTGTGGGATTATCAGACCGATGCTAGTGCATCAAGTTGGCCTAGGCTGTTAATGGGATGACGGTGGCGTCTCGCGGTGGCATATCGCCCTGGCAGTTGCCCCGGGCTCCTGTCGGTAGTCCCGCAGGAGCTTTATATCCCTACCCGGCCTCCCCGCAGTAGGGTCGTCCGGCCAATGCCCACCCCCCCCTTCTGCATTTGGGGGTTATTATTAATGCATAAAGGTGTGTAGCAGAATGAATCGCGACTCAGCCAGTGGTCGTGGGGACGGGGTAGGCGTCTCTTCGCGGTGCGCAGTTAGACTGGTTTTGCTAGCCCCGCCCCCCAGAGCTAGTGCGGCCGCCACTTCTGGGCGGCCCCCCGGCTTGGTTCAGGAATGGCCGGTTATGTGTGTGTGTTCAATATCTTTCACTTTTTGCTCTGTGTCTTCTGCTTCACCTTTTAGGCTCGGGTCGAGCTGTACTTCGCAACCATCTGAAAGCATCGGTTGGTAGGATGCTCCCCTGGAGTCGAAACACTGTCACGGCTGATGCCCTTGCGCGGACGGCGGACCGCTGGACGACCAGACGGCCGCCCTGGAGGCAGGTGGCGTAAGTTGTACTCCCCTCGCTTTAGAGGGTTCAAGGCGCTTTATGCTGAGTGCACTGCTGTGGGCATTGTGTTTTAGGTCCACGCTGGTAGGCGCTGCCTGAGAGACTGTGCCGTCGCAGAAGGCTGCTATGGGCCGCTGGGGCGGACCGACTATAGAAGGCTGGCTGGCGGGAGACGCCAGCCGAGGCAGTCCGGGCAGTTAACTCTGGGTCAGGTGGTAGGCCTCAGTAGGCCTCCCTGCGGGTGAGTTCCGACGTCGTGGCCCATGTGAGCGGGGAGGGTTCTCCCCAACGATGTCGGTTGCAGTAGAAACCTCGTCATAAGTAGGCCCCTAACGGCCTCCCTGGGGATGAGTCCCCAGGTAGTGACTGGATACCCAGTCCTCATCAGCCAGCAGACAGCCACTGTCAGCCCGACTTTAAGGGCTCGCTGAGTTTCAGCACGCCTCACATGGCGTCCCCTGAGGGGGTGACCTAGGGTTCCGACCATTGGTTGACAGGATCTAGGCCGCTTGAGGCCGCCTGTAGGGTGAGCCCCGGTTCCCAGGTCTTGCAACAGTGTGCGCGGGTGCTAGCCAGGCGGCTAGCATAGTCTGCTATCAGGGACGGGCCGCTTCAGGCCGTCCTATGATCGTTTCCCGGCCCTGCGGGGTTTCCGGTGGGATTTGCCATCGGATAAGCACCATATGTCACCAATCTAATAGGGAACTGCCATTCGGCAATAGGCCTCTCCGGGCCGCCCTAAAAGACCGGACTGTACGTAGGCATCAAACAGGCCTCCCTGGAGGCGAGCCCCGGGAACACAACAGCTCCCAACAGTTTGCACGTTGGCTGACAGGAAGTAGGCCGCTCTAGGCCGCCTGAGGGTGAGCCCCCGAGCTGGGACGCTCGGTAGGCCAGTGTATTATGCTGTCAGGCCTCTTTTGGCCTTTTTGGGAGGGATTCCCGGACCAGGTCTCGGTGACAAGCTAGCTATTAGCATGGGTGGCTTCTGGCGCTATAGCCTCATGAGCCAGTGAGGAACCAGTAAAGCCACCTGCCTGCAGGCCGCCTGAGGGTGAGCCCCGAGCTGGGACGCTCGTTAGGCCAGTGTATAATGCTGTCAGGCCTCTTTGGGCCTTTTTGGGAGAGGATTCCCGGACCAAGGTCTCGGTGACACGCTAGCCATTAGCGTGGGTGGCTTCTGGCGTTATAGCCTCATGAGCCCCCTGAGGAACCAGTAAAGCCACCTTCCTGCGGCTTTTGACAGCAAACAGCTAACACTAACGGTGCTGGGTGGAGGCGCCTCATGGCCTCCCTGGAGGGGAAACGGTTCCTTGGGACAGGAACGTATAACTGGCTTTGGGCTGACAGCTAGCGGCTGCCCGCCGGTGGGTCCCGGCCTGCGCCGGTAGAACTCAAGGGCGGGCTTATGCCCTAGCACAACGAGACTCCGTTTCTGCTGCGCAGTCCCTTCAGGACAGGGACTGGCTAGCCTACAGCATGGGTTACCTACCAAGCTGGCTTAAGAGCTCCCCTCATTGAGGGTCGTCTGCGAGCTTACGGCCGCTTGAGTCTGATCAGACGGGCAGGCCCCCCTCGGGGCCTCCCGGGTAGATCAGTCCATAGGCCTTTTTTAGGCCTCCTGAGCACCCCTGTAATAAATGTGCTCAGTAGATCCTAGGATCGAGCAGAAGAGACTCCCCTCGATGGCAAGGGTAAGAAGCACTAAGCTGAGTACTGCTCTCCAGGATTCCCGTCTCCGAGTTCCGGTCTGAGGAGGACACTGCCACTTTGCAGTCCCTCAGTCTGGATGCTCATAAGTAGAGCGATGTCCGGAGGCTCTGTTTTGACAGACAGGATTGGCCAAGCTGGGGTGTCCCACAGAAGTGATGCCAGGTGAGGCCTCCCTGGTGGCATTCGGTGAAGGGCTTTCCCGAATTAGTGACGGCTGGTGGCGCCCTCGGGTCCCCTAGCCACATTCCCTTAAGGGACTCCTTCCTTCGAAAGTAGTAGGTCCCAGGCCCTCGAGCAAGCCGAGAGTAGGAAACCTCAGTTAAAACTTGTTTAGGTTCTCTCTTAGGCATATAGCTTGGGCTATGACCGTAGGGAATGATGTCACTGGCAGCCTGTGTGGCTAGAGGGGGAGTGGTTCAGACTTTCCGCGAACACTCGTCCAGGCAGTTCTCACTGCCAGTAAGGGGCGTGCACTCCCCTCAGCATGGCGGCGTGGGTATATCGTTCCCCGTAGCGTCAGCTGACGCAGCGCGAGTTCCCTTTCGAAAGGGAACGTCCCCGGTTACGTATGTAACCTTAGTTCCCTGAGAACAGGGAACGAGACGCTGCGTCACATGGCCATGCTTCAAGGTGTGCCTGCCCACAGTCCCTTCAGACGAAGCGGATGTTGTCATGTTGGCACGGTGCCTTTTTATACTTCCTGGTCGCACGGTGATGACATCACCAGCTGCCGACGGTCAGTAGGATTGTGATTTGATAGCGATTTCAGACACCTGTCACGCTGAAGGCGTTCCCCCGTAGCGTCAGCTGACGCAGCGTCTCGTTCCCTGTTCTCAGGGAACTAAGGTTACATACGTAACCGGGGACGTTTTCCTTAAAAGTTTTCAGTTTCAATACAGTCACAGCACGTTTAAGCTTCAGCAAGAACCAATGAGGTTTGTTTTTGCATGTCAAACAGGTTAAGTTGAGCTTCTGTTTATGTTCGCTGAAAAATGTTTATTTGTGAATAAAAGCGAAAGTGATCATGTCTCTTCCGAAAATTTGGACTAAACCGCTCAATTCATATGGATTAGTTTTACAATCTCAAAAACTTTTTCAAGTATTAAAAAGGTCAAAATTTCTCTATAGATTTCTGTGTTCCGAAGAGGAAAAAAGGGTCAACATGGAACAACTTGAGGGTGAGAAAATGACAGAATCTTCATTTTTGGCAGAATTATCCCTTTAAGTGAGGAAAATAAAACCCTGCTATTTTGTTCTCTCACTTAGAAATCATGGAGGGGTCTGAAATTGTCCTCATAGGTGCATCTCCACTGTGAGAGACATAATCTATAAAAAAAAAAACCAGAAATCACAATGTATGGTTTGTTTAGCAATTTATGTCTATGATACAGCTGCAAATAAGTATTTGAACACCTAAGAAAATCAATGTTAATATTTGGTACAGTAGCCTTTGTTTGATTTTGGCCCACACCTCTACACAGATCTTCTCTAGATCAGTCAGGTTTCTGGCCTGAGAAACACAGAGTTTGAGCTCCCTCCAGAGATTCTCTATTGGGTTTAGATCTGGAGACTGGCTAGGCCATGGCAGAACCTTGATATGCTTTATATGGCCCCTCCTTGGTTATCCTGGCTGTGCTTCGGGTCATTGTCATGTTGGAAGACCCAGCCTTGACCCATCTTCAATGCTCTAACTTAGTGATTAACTAACTTAACAATGTCCAAATCTCGCAAAAGATGGTCCCGGTCATCCTCTCCTTAACACAGTGCAGTCGCTCTGTCCTGTGTGCAGAAAAACACCCCAAAAGCATGATGCTACCCCCTCCATGCTTCACAGTAGAGATGATGTTCTTGGGAAGGTACTCATCATTCTTCTTCCTCCAAACACGTTTAGTGGAATTATGACCAAAAAGTTCTATATTGGTCTCATCTGACCACATGACCTTCTCCCATGAATCCTCTGGATCATCCAAATGCTCATTGGCAAACTTAAGACGGGCCTGGAGATGTGCTGGTTTAAGCAGGGGAACCTTCCGTTCCATTCATGATTTCAAACCATGACTTCTTAGTGTTTTACCAACAGTAACCTTGGAAACGGTGGTCCCAGCTCTTTTCAGGTCATTGACCAGCTCCTCTCATGTAGTTCTGGGCTGATTTCTCACCTTTCTTAGGATCGTTGAGACACCACGAGGTGAGATCTTGCATGAAGCCCCAGTCCGAGGGAGATTGACAGTCATGTTTAGCTTCTTCCATTTTCTAATGATTGCTCCAACAGTGGACCTTTTTTCACCAAGTTCCTTGGCAATTTCCCCGTGGCCCTTTCCAGCCTTGTGTAGGTGTACAATTTTGTCTCTAGTGTCTTTGGACAGCTCTTTGGTCTTGGCTATGTTAGTAGTTGAATTCTTACTGATTGTATGGGGTGGACAGGTGTCTTTATGCAGCTAACGACCTCAAACAGGTGCATTTAATTTAGGATAATAAATGGAGTGGAGGTGGACATTTTAAAGGCAGACTAACAGGGCTTTGAGGGTCAGAATTCTAGCTGATAGACAGGTGTTCAAATACTTATTTGCAGCTGTATCATACAAATAAATAGTTTCAAAATCATATATTGTGTGAGATTGTGATTTCTGATTATGATTTATTTTGTCTCTCACAGTGGACATGCACCTACGATGACAATTTCAGACCCCTCCATGATTTCCAAGTGGGATAACTTGCCAAAATAGCAGGGTGGTTAAATACTTATTCTCCTCACTATATATTATATACAATATAATATATACAATACAATATTTTAGCAAACAGCATTAGTAAAAGAAAAGAATGTACGGTGGTGTACTGTATTTTGTAGTGATTTCATGCATTAATGGCTCATGTATGAACCACCAACCACATAGGCAAAAATCTAGGGCATTTCTTAATGTACTATCTTGTATTTCATCGTAATTGGTGTGTGTTGTGTGTGAGTGTGAGTGTCTGCTGTTTAATGAGAGCGGCTAGCCAAGACTGAATCCCTCTAAATATATACCCTCAAGTCTGCTGAATAAGAAATTACAGAACATTTTCATTTTGACTTGAAGCCTCAGCAGAAGAGGGTAATACATGCAGAAATATTTCATTATTCAGGCCCTGTAGAAATTAGCTCATAAATTAGAGAGGAAAAATAATATAGTACACAGAGTCTGGATTGTGTTTCTGACCTTGAGAGATATTAAAGTCAGACCAGCCTACATGAAAATACCCATTTGTTTTTATTGTATTTGTATTATGCATTTAACATCCCGGAAAGTTTCTATAAGTTTGAAAGTTATATTATGACGTATAACACAACGGACATTTCATGCAATTTCAAACTATAGTATTTTCTTCTTCATTAATACACAAAATTCAGCTTTAAATCAACCTGCATTTACAAACCATTTTATTTCTTGAACTTGATTTTACCCATCAGAAGGAAGATGAAGGAAAAGGAAAGTTGTTGCTATCATATAAAAACATTTTCACACTCTTAAGGCTAAAATGATTCGATTGCAGAGGCTATGCAAGTTTATATATCATTTTTCTATAAACAACTATGAAGACAAACATATTTGCTTTAGAATAATATGCACTAATTGTTCACAATAAGACCAGGAACGTATTTTAAAAAGCTACAGTTTATTCCCAGTCTCAGCAGACTTGAATCCTAAAATTTAATTTTTGAAGCATCCAGCTTGTAATTAGTAAACATAACTTTATACACCACGCATACACTTCGCTATATCAGAAGCCATTTGCAATTCACGTTGTTTGCACAGTATAATTAAAGCCCATCCGTGGGTTTGTAATGACCCTTTGGACATTGCATTTTAATTATTATTCATACTTGCTGCTATTAATTAATCAAGAGAGGGTTAGATAATGTTTCATGTGGCTCATGTTGTCGAATGAGGAGAAGTGTGCTGGCACTGCAGAAATGATACGACTCGCAGACTCACATGTTAGTGCTGAAGAGAGAGAGAAAGAGAGATGCTTGAGTGTTATTACACCCAACATCAGCGCTCAACCTCTAATGAGGCAAAATAATGCTGAATTAACTAACAGGCTAAACAAAGATGGCATTTGAAAAGCCAAACAAAAAAAATCACTGACACTAGAATGGTGAGCGAGCATATGGTTTTTCAACATTTAAGACAAATTATACTATAAGCAAAGCAAAGCTTTAGCCTAAACAACTGGTTCTCAAACCCCCACTGCACATTTTATGTCTCCCTATATCTGACACCCATTTCAGGTATAGACATTTATATGAGCAAATGTACCTGTGGACCCTTTTATAAATACAAAATAGGTAGGTCTAACTCCGGGTGATCACTTATATCAATGTTATATCGTCATATCGACTCGTCCAGCCCTAAAACTTGTATAGTTTCTGTCAGTGCTTATTTTAAAACATCAAAACATGCAGAAGATGTTAAATATTTAACAGATGAGTTGTCAATACAATATATAACAATACAATATATAGGGATGATTTTACCCCAAAATTCAACATATTGCCACAAAATGATAACTGCAAATTCACTTTTTCTGCCTGGAGTCACGTTGCTTCTGTGAATTGCAAAGCTCAATTTGCTTCTCTTTTCTGTAGCTTTCGTCAATCTGTAAAAATATTTTCAGATCAGACTTCAGATATATCTCAAACCTCAGGACAGGTTTGAGAACGGCTGGCCTTAACGAAATGAACATTAAAGCTAACAATTTGTTGTTTGAGTCATTATTAACAGCATATGCAGGTGCTGGTCATATAATTAGAATATCATCAAAAAGTTGATTTATTTCACTAATTCCATTCAAAAAGTGAAATGTGTATATTATATTCATTCATTACACAGACTGATTTATTTCAAATGTTTATTTGTTGAAAGGGTTCAATATTGAAGACACCTGGTGCCATACTCTAATCAGGTAATTTACTCAAAACACCTGCAAAGGCCTTTAAATGCTCTCTCAGTCTAGTTAGGCTACACAATCATGGGGAAGACTGCTGACTTGACAGTTGTCCAAAAGACGACCATTGACACCTTGCACAAGGAGGGCAAGACACAAAAGGTCATTGCAAAGAGGCTGGCTGTTCACAGAGTCCAAGCACATTAATAGAGACGTGAAGGGAAGGAAAAGATGTGGAAGAAAACATTATACAAGCAATAGGGAGAACCGCACCCTGGAAAGGAATATGAAACAAAACCCATTCAAAAATGTTGGGGAAATTCACAAAGAGTGGACTGCAGCTGGAGTCGGCGCTTCAAGAACCACAACGCACAGACGTATACAAGACATGGGCTTCAGCTGTCGCATTCATTGTGTCAAGCCACTCTTGAACAAAAGACAGCGTCAGAAGCGTCTCATCTGAGCTAAAGACAAAAAGGACTGGACTGCTGCTGAGTGGTCCAAGGTTATGTTCTCTGATGAAAGTAAATTTTGCATTTCCTTTGAAAATCAGGGTCCCAGAGTCTGGAGGAAGAGAGGAGAAGCACACGATCCGTGTTGCTTGAGGTCCAGTGTAAAGTTTCCACAGTCAGTGCTGGTTTGGGGTGCCATGTCATCTGCTGGTGTTGGTCCACTGTGTTTTCTGAGGTCCAAGGTCAACGTAGTCGTATACCATGAAGTTTTAGATCACTTTATGCTTCCTGCTGCTGACCAACTTTAGAGCAGATTTCATTTTCCAACAGGACTTGGCACCTGCACACAGTGCCAAAGCAACCAGTACCTGGTTTAAGGACCATGGTGTCCCTGTTCTTAACTGGCCAACAAACTCACCTGACCTTAACCCCATAGAAAATCTATGGAGTATTGTGAAGAGGAAGATGCGATATGCCAGACCCAACAATGCAGAAGAGCTGAAGGCCACTATCAGAGCAACCTGGGTGTAAGTGCAAAAGGTTTGTCTTTTATTTTGTAATGTGGAATAGGTGTTTCCTGATAGTTGGTCACGTGTGTAGGTGGGTATTTACCTGAGTGTTTCCTGTTATGGCTGATGGATCATGTAGAGGGGGGGTGAGGAGTGAGGAATGCTCACCTTTTGTTGACCGTTTTGTATTGGCTTGTACCCTTTCATCATGGCAATAAAACGTTCCTGTTTTATATGTTAAAATGCATGGAAACGCGTCACAAAAAGTCTCCTGCTGCTTAGCCTCTCAGCGGCTATAGGCTGCCGCTACACTAGTCAACAAAAGAATGCACGCTATTTTGGGACATGGAACGTGAGTTGGAAACAGCGGTATTTGCCCAGACACAGTATGCCGGTGCGGATGCACACCGTGAAGTGGATCAAGGGACGCGACGCACATGAAAACGGCAGAAGAGGTATGTCCGCGATTTAAATGGATTGTGTCAGTGTCGCTGTGGTTGAAGACTCCGTTACTGTTGTTGCGTTGAATGGCTCTCACGTGCTGTCTCATGACGCTCATTCATTCATTCATGTTTGGCTCTGTGTGCGCTGAATTCGGCGCCGATTGGAATTGAGTCATTTGTTTGGTGTGTTGGAGGATGAACTCTGAGGATATGGAGCACACCGCTGATAGCGGCAAACGAGAGCTTAAGCCCACGGCAAAAGCCCTGGTGATCAAAATTGAAGCTTTGCAAAAGGATCGCAAGAGTAAAGTGAATAAAGTGAAGAACATGATTGTGTCAATGAAAGAGCTGATGAAATGTGATGACAACCTGACTCAAGTTTGCTCAATGCTAAAAATGATACAATTGCTGATGGCCGATGCATCTGTGCTACATAAAAGTGTACTGCCTCTATTACCTCCAGAGGAACAAATCAAACAAAATGGCTGGTTTGACTCCATTTTTAAACACTATAATGGCTTTGTTGAAGATGTTAAAATATGGACGACTGAAATTGGGAAGCAAAATCCCTGCACTGCTCTTCCTGATATTGATGAATCCAGGATTATGGAAGTGGATGCAATAAATCATGGGATTCATCCATCTGATATTTTACCCCCTAATGAAGTTGTATCCACAACACATGATGATCAGCTCTCTAGTGCACATCTACATGCTGGAATGGATCCTGAGGATGAAATTCAACCAATGGACAGTGTTTCAAATATAAGCAGTAAAAGGTCTACTAGAGTGACATCTCATGTATCTAGATCCAATCGATCTTCCATTTCTTCCATTCGACTTAAGGCTGAGGCAGATGTGGCTGCCTTATTGGCTTCTCAACAAATGCTGCAAATGAAACACGAATTAGAGGAGCAAGAGGAACAGTTGAGGCGGAGGAAGGAAAAACTGGACTTGGAAACGAAATTAGCAGAGTCAATGGCCAGGGTAAAGGTGTATCAAGATGTGCATTATGAATCTCATACATCTGCGAATCCAATTGTGTCTAAGCCTCTTCAGCCAAACGTGGAGCCATTTGTTCCTTCGACTGGCGTGCCAGTTGCATCGGAGTCCTTGTCTGCATCTCGTATTACACATGTTGATAAAACACAGAGGATTTCACATAATTCTCAATCTCAGTCATTACAACAACAACAACTATCCACCAGATCAAAAATTAAATCTTCACAATCTGCATTGCCTAACATGTCATCATTTGATGAGCAGAATATTGGATATGCTCATGGATCAAGTTTTCATAACGATGTGAGTCACCCAAGCATGCTTCAGCTCATTGGTAAGCAAAATGAAATAGCTACTTTATTGGTGAAACAGCATAACTTGTCTTCACTACCACCTAGAGAAATTCCGTACTTTGATGGAGATCCATTGCGCTTTCGTGAATTTATGCGCTCATTTGAGGAGGTGGTGGAAAAGAAAGCAGACAGCCCTGGGGATTGTTTGCACTTCTTGGAACAATATACACGTGGACAGCCTAAAGAACTTGTTAGAAGTTGCCAGCACATGAATCCTTCTCAAGGTTACCTAAGGGCCAAGGCTTTGTTGAAGGAGAACTTTGGCAATGAAGTAAAAATAGCTGCTTCATATTTGGAAAGAGCTCTTTCATGGAAAGCTATAAAATCTGAAGATGCTAAGGCTTTACAAGAGTATGGTCTTTTCCTAAGAAGTTGCTGCAATGCTATGCAAGATATTCACTATATGAATGAGCTGAATCTCACCACCAATATGCAAGTTATCCTCTCAAAACTTCCTTATAAACTTAAAGACAAATGGAGAGTCGTGGCATATGAGTTAAAGGAACGACGCCATAATCAGACCACCTTTCCTGACATTGTGGATTTCATTGAAAGACAGGTAAAAATTCTCTCTGATCCTGTGTTCGGTAATATTCAGGATGCATTACCCGTTGGAGGTAGAAAGGTGAATACCAGAATAATTCAGCCAAAATCCAGAAGCACTTTTGCTACTGCTATCACTGCTATGCCTGAAATGAAAGAACACAGTAAGATAACAACTAACATAAACTGTTTCTTCTGTGGTGGTGAGCACCCACTGGATGTTTGTAATAAACTTACTAAAAGAGGTCACAGAGAAAAGATGAACTTCCTGATGACAAGAGGAATTTGCTTTGGTTGCTTGCATACAGGACACATCAGCAGAGACTGTAATAGGAGAAGTATCTGTAGTATATGTGGTCTTAAACACCCTAGTCTTCTTCACATCTATTCTTATGAGAAAGAAAACACTTCAAACAGGAAGAAAGTCGAATTCAAGCCAGCAGTAGACAGTGCTATGGTCTCTCTTCAAACCAGTGGCCTTACTGGGGCTGGTAAAGACATCTGTGCCTTATCTATCGTTCCAGTATGTGTAAAATCAAAGAATGGAAACTGTGTGGTGAGGACGTATGCTTTTCTTGATTCGGGAAGTTCCGCCTCTTTCTGTACTGAAAGTTTGATGAACAAGCTCAACCTCCCTGGGAAGCGAGTTAATATTCTTCTCAGAACGATGAGTCAGGATAAAGCAGTTGCTAGCTATGTTCTGAAAGACTTGGAGGTTTCTGGGTTGAAACAAAATTATTATTGTGCGTTGCCTGAAGTTTACACACAAAAGACCATGCCTGTGACTACAGCAAACATTGCCTCACAAAAAGATCTCGAATGTTGGCCTCATTTGAGTCATATCTGCTTACCCACAATTAATTCAGGCGTTGAGCTTTTGATTGGAGCTAATGTTCCAGTAGCATTGGAGCCTTGGGAGATTGTACATAGTCAGGGCAATAGCCCATTTGCTATAAGAACTATGTTTGGATGGACCGTTAATGGACCACTGAAAGGCGCTGGCTTAAATAAAGATGATGATGCTGCTGCCCATCTTCCTGTGACTGTAAATAGGATTGCAGTAATGAAGTTGGAAGAGTTGTGGAAGCAGCAGTTTAAGTTTGATTTTCCCGAGACTGCTCATGAAGAATTGACAGGAATGTCGAAGGAGGATCAGCAGTTTATGGATTTTGTGTCCCATTCAGCAAGGCTGAACAATGGTCACTATTACATCGGTCTACCATTCAGAAATACTGAAGTAGTCATGCCAATGAACAGGAGAATCGTAGAACAACGAGCTTTAACACTTCAAAAAAGGTTTAAGGTGAATTCTTCCTTTCATGCAGATTACACCACCTTTATGGAGGACGTCATCCATAAGGGTTATGCAGAAAGGGTACCTGTGGCCGAACTGGAGAGACGTGATGGGCGTTTGTGGTATATACCTCATCATGGTGTATACCATGCTAAAAAACACAAGATCAGGGTTGTGTTCGATTGTGGAGCTTCTTATCAGGGTACATCACTGAATAATAAGCTTCTGCAAGGTCCCGATTTAACCAGTTCATTGGTGAGTGTGCTCGTACGATTTAGACTGGAATCTGTTGCTTTGATGGCCGACATTGAATCCATGTTCCATCAAATACGAGTTTGCCCAGAAGACTGCGATCTTTTGAGATTCCTGTGGTGGCCAGAAGGTAACATAGATGGTAGACTGGAGGAATATAGAATGGTGGTTCATTTATTTGGAGCTACATCATCACCGAGTTGCTCAAGTTTTGCATTGAGGAAATGTGCTACGGATCAAAGGGATCTATTTGACTCAAGGACATTGGATGTTGTTTTGAATAACTTCTACGTGGATGATTGCCTTGTATCTATACCTTCTGAATCAGATGCTGTGCAATTGTACAAGGATCTTACTAGTATGTGTGCCAAAGGAGGTTTCCATCTAACAAAATGGATGAGTAACAGCCGGACCGTACTGGGTGCTATACCCGAAAAGGACAGAGAGAAGAAGGTAAAGGACCTGGACTTGGATCGTGACACTTTGCCACTTGAAAGGGCATTAGGAGTGCAATGGTGTGCTGAATCGGATGCCTTTAATTTCAAAGTGGTGGTTAAAGATAGACCTCTTACCAGGAGAGGAATTCTCTCAGTGGTCAGCTCCATCTATGATCCGCTGGGGTTCTTATCCCCTGTGATTTTATCTGCCAAGAGGATACTGCAAGATCTATGCAGAGAGGGAATAGGATGGGATAATGTTATTCCTCCAGTGTATGTTCAACGTTGGATGAATTGGCTGGACGATCTGCATCACTTGGAGAGTTTTTTGGTTAAAAGATGTTTGAAGCCTGATGGATTTGGAGAAGTTACATCTGCTGAAATGCATCATTTTTCAGATGCTAGCGAGCAAGGATATGGTGTAGTGTCCTATCTGTTGCTTCGTAATAACCAGCAACTGGCATATTCTACTCTTCTAGTAAGTAAGGCAAGAGTTACACCATTAAGACCCATTACAATTCCTCGCCTGGAACTTACCGCTGCCACGCTTGCTAGTCGTATCGACCAGATATGGACAAAAGAACTCAAGATGCCCTTTCAAGATTCCGTTTTTTGGACGGATAGTACTTCAGTACTCAAATATCTTCGAAACAAGACCTCCAGGTTCAAGTGCTTTGTGGCTAATAGAGTATCCGAAATTCTGAAGGTTTCTGATGTATCACAGTGGAGATATGTTAATTCATCAAACAATCCAGCAGATGTGGTGTCTAGAGGACTGAAAGTGGATTCTTTCTTGAAGGATGAGAGGTGGATTTCTGGTCCCCCATTTCTTGTTCGACCCAAGGAAGAGTGGCCAATGGATCCTACCGATAGGGATGTAATACCATCTCATGATCCTGAGATAAAAAGGACTGCTTTGGTAAACATGGTAGAAGTCAAAGACGAATTTGACTCTGTATCATGCCTCCTTAATTACTTTTCTTCTTGGATTCGACTGAAGAAAGCTGTATCATGGATCCTTCGTCTGAGAAAAATCTTGATGGATCTCAGCAAGGAAAGGAAACGACTGCAGGCTGCTCTTGTTCTCTCTGGGGCAGATCCATATGTACAGGGGACAACTATTATTAAAGAAATGCGGAAGTTCAAATCTACTGTGTGTAGGGACTTGCTTTCTTTGGGAGAGCTAGAAAAGGCTGAAACGGAAATCATCCGATTTTCTCAAAGGAAGAGATTTCCTGAAGAACTGATCAGTCTACAAAGGGATGGAGTAGTCAAGCGAAATAGTCCTCTTTATAGTCTTAATCCAATACTTCAGTCTGATATCATCAGGGTTGGAGGACGTTTGGATAAAGCATTGATTTCTGAAGACGCTAAGCACCCAATCATATTGGCCAAAGACTTGCACATCTCTGACTTGATTCTGCGTCAGATTCATGAAGAAGTGGGGCATGGTGGACGGAACTACATGTTGGCTACCCTTAGACAGCGATATTGGATCCCTGGAGCGAGTGTAGCCATAAGAAAAGTTTTATCAAAATGTGTAGTGTGCAGAAGGTTCAATGGAATTGCAGGTCAGCAACAGATGGCTGATCTACCTCTAGATCGAGTTTCACCGGACAAACCACCCTTTACTTATGTCGGAGTGGATTGTTTCGGTCCCTTTGAGGTAAAACGAGGAAGAACTATCTTAAAGCGCTATGGAGTCATCTTCACCTGCTTGACCATTAGAGCTGTTCATATTGAAATGATTGCTTCACTGGATACAGATTCATTCATTCATGCTCTGAGACGTTTTATTGCTCGACGAGGGCAAGTGATTGAGATGCGTTCAGATAATGGAACGAACTTTGTCGGGGCTGAGCGTGAGTTACAAGAGGCGATCCAAAATTGGAATCACAGTCAGATCAATAGTATTCTTCTTCAAAAGAATATAAAATGGACATTCAATCCTCCTACCGGCTCACATCATGGAGGGATCTGGGAAAGGCTCATCAGATCAATAAAGAAAATATTGAATTCTGTTCTTCGAGGGCAAAGTTTGGATGAAGAAGGTCTTCATACCCTTTTGTGCGAAGTAGAATCCATACTTAATAACCGACCCATAACCCGATCATCAATGGATCCTAATGATTTGGAAGCCTTGACACCGAATCATCTTCTCCTTCTAAAAACAAAGCTTACTTTACCACCTGGATTGTTTGAGAAGGAAGATTTGTTTGCGCGTCGACGATGGCGCCAAATTCAATACCTGGCCAACTTATTTTGGAAAAGATGGATTGGTGAATATCTACCCCTTCTACAGGAACGCCAAAAGTGGATGGTAAAGACCCGTAATCTTCAGCTGGGAGATATCGTACTGGTAGTGGATGAAAATGCTCCCAGAAGTTCCTGGATCATGGGCAAGATTATTCACACAATACAGGACAAGAAAGGATTCACTCGGCAAGTGAAAATCAAAACTATGAGTACCTGCTTGACCAGACCAATTACAAAAATATGTCGTCTTCTCGAAGCTGAGAAATCTAAAGACTAACTATGACTGTGACATTTGAGAGCTCTCAACTGACCCTTTTGACTTGACTATGACTTGGACTTGATTGCATTATTGACGATTGACTTTACTGACTTGGACTAGACTAGACTTGAACATTTACTCTTACTCAGCTACAAGGATGAACTAAAATGAACATTTGAGTATTTTGGACACACATACACATACATGCGCACACACACACCCATACACACACATATTTTCACATTTCTTGAAGTGTTGTGTAAAAAAAAAAAAATGCAACAATGATTTATGTAATGTCCATGTTTTTTATTGTTTGTATTGTAATCGTGTTGGTGATTATTACAGATTTCAGTTGTGTAATAATCAGGGGCTGGAATGTAAGTGCAAAAGGTTTGTCTTTTATTTTGTAATGTGGAATAGGTGTTTCCTGATAGTTGGTCACGTGTGTAGGTGGGTATTTACCTGAGTGTTTCCTGTTATGGCTGATGGATCGTGTAGAGGGGGGGTGAGGAGTGAGGAATGCTCACCTTTTGTTGACCGTTTTGTATTGGCTTGTACCCTTTCATCATGGCAATAAAACGTTCCTGTTTTATATGTTAAAATGCATGGAAACGCGTCACAAAAAGTCTCCTGCTGCTTAGCCTCTCAGCGGCTATAGGCTGCCGCTACACTGGGCTCTCATAACACCTGAGCAGAGCCACAGACGGATCGACTCCATGCCAAACCGCATTACTGCAGTAATTCAGGCAAAAGGAGCCCCAACTAAGTATTGAGTGCTGTACATGCTCATACTTTTCATGTTCATACTTTTTAGTTGGCCAAGATTTCTAAAAATCCTTGCTTTGTATTGGTCTTAAGTAATATTCTCATTTTCTGAGATACCGTATTTTGGATTTTCCTTAGTTGCCAGATATAATCATTAAAATGAAAAATGAAACGCGAAATATATTAGTCTGTGTGTAATGAATGAATATAATATACAAGTTTCACTTTTTTTACTTTTAGATGATATTCTAATTATATGACCAGCACCTGTATAGTGTTTTGATTATGTTCCTTTGTCTTGGTTTTCTGTCACTTGTCTGTTTCCTAGGTTACCCTCATTAGTTTAGTTCTGTTCAGCTGTGTTAAGTTAATTATCTCATTTCTGTCTGATATAAGTTCCTCTTGTTCACTCCGTCTTTGTCTAGTCACTATGTAAGGTTGTGTTTCCGCTGCCTGTCTGCATGGTCCTGTGAAGTTAAGATTAAAGTTTATGTTTGATTAGGATCTTCAGCCTGTTCGTGGGTCACTAGCCGTGACAGCTAAACAGTAAACACTGCATTCATCAGCGTGCACGAATCTCACTTTATAATATTACGTGTTATCCAGTCATATTCTTATGAGTTTCTCTTTTGTAGTGTTTCTCGGGCATCTCTTTCAACAGTCATTCCTTGATCTCCTCATCCAACCATCTTTCAAACAGCGTTCTTCAAATATCACTACTAATGACATAAAATTAGCCCAGCATTTAGTCAATATGAGTAGAATTTGGATCGAATTGTGCAACCCAAACCAACCTGCTGGGTTTCTTTAATGTGTTCTGTCCAAAATGTACCCAGTGCTGGGTTGCCAAATGCATTGTATGTCTTCTAACCCTCATTAGTAGTGTTGTAGTATTAATAGACTAGTAGGAGGATAAGTTATAGCTATCAAAATCCAGTGTTGGGAAAAAAAAAAAAAATTGTGTACTGTGCTAATTAATTGAGACTTCTTACAGCTCTTACAGGTTGTTGGCCTTGTTTGTTTCGTTGCTTCTATTGCTCTCCCCTTTTTTGTAAGTCGCTTTGGATAAAAGCGTCTGCTAAATGATTAAATGTAAATGTAAAATACGTTGACATGTACTTGCAAAGTTACTTATATTCAGTAGAATGTCTGTTGTGCACAATAAACAGTCGGCAGTTATTAAGCAGAGAGTATAATACTGTAATGGCTGTAGTCACAAAGTTACTTACCGTCAACAGAATGTTCAGAAGAGACCATGACATTTTTGATCAAATCTGAGATTTCTGTCCCTCCATTGACAGTCTAAGCAACTACCACTTTTAAGCCCAGAAATGTAGTAAAGACATCATAAAAGTAATCCATGTGACTCAAGTAGTTTAAGCTCAATTTTTGAAGCGAGGCAAGTGCTTTGTTTTGCGCAAAAAAAGCTTAATTTACATCTGCTCTCACATCAACACAACACACATGCTTCATAGTGCTCTCATGAATGTGCGTTGGACAGGTAGTTGCGTAGCTGTCAATGTAGGGACAGAAAGCTCAAATTTCATCATATATATCATTCGTCCTTGGAACACTTCATTTGTGTTCCAAGGACGAAGGAAAGTCTTACTGGTTTGAAACAACATGAAAGTGAATAATAAATGACGGAATAAAAAAATGTGGCTGAATTATACTTTTAAGAATCTGTGATGAAATTGGTGATTTGTGTTTGAGTAAATGGGCTGATGAAACAGAATATGAGGTTTCCTCATTCAACAATAAGAAAAAAAAGAGGCATTGCAATACAAGAGTGCAGTTTACAAATGTATAAAGATGTGACTGAAGATCATAAATTATTAAAATTATGCTAATTGCAAGTAGCCAATTGTTAATGCCATGTTTTGTTAGAAAGGGAATCCAAACAATGATTTAAAAACAAGGTTTGGTCAAGACTCAAAACTGAACAAATCTGAGTGATATTTTGGGGGATCGGTTCTAAAAGATTGAATCACAGAATCCCTTTTCTTTTCCACAATGCCTGTGCTGAGCCAATTTCAGGCCTTTCCATGCATTTCCATACAAGGCCTAATTTAAAAAAGAAAAAACTCAGAAGATTCTTATTGGTAAATTCCACATTGTCATTAATGTGAAGTTTAACTAATACTGTAAAATGCTTCTTATTATATACATACACTACCATTCAAAGTTTAGAGTCAGTAAGATTTTTTTTTTTTAAACTGAAACTTTTATTCAGCAAAGATGCATCAGTAAATACATTTATAATGTTACAGAAAAAAATATATTAAAAATAAAAGCTTCAATTCATTAAAGAGTATGTATCAGTTTTCACAAAAATATGACTATGTTCATCATGGATAATAATCAGAAATGTTTTTGAGCAGCATATAAGAATGATTCAAATGTTTTAAATTGTAATAAAAATATTCAACTGTAGTCTAATTTATTCTGTATAACTGTATTTTGTTATCAAATAAATGCAGTTGGGATGAGCATAAGAGACAATTGTTTCAAAACCATTCAAAAATCTTACTGACCATAAACGATTTTATACAACAGTATATATAAATATATATTTAAATAACTTCTGTCTGCTGAATTTGATTGCTAAAAAACTTTCAGGTGTGAAGGTGCTTTCACACCTTTCTCATTTAGTGCGGTTGAATCGTACTAAAGTTCGTTCTTTGGTGCGGTTCGTTTGGTCAGGTGTGAAAGCAGCAATCGCACTTGGGTGCACACCAAAAGCGGACCAAACAAGCGTACTGAGACCTCCTTGAAGAGGTGGTCTCGTTACGCTTTCAAACGAACTCTGGAGCGGTTCGTTTGTGGTGAGAACGTGATCCGAGCTTGAACAATCCCAACCTCAATAGTACTGATCATTTTTGGACTAAACCAGCTGCCGTAGTAATCTGCGCTGACATTATGTTTATGACTACCTGATAGATCATTGCCAATATTTTCGGAAGATGAGCATGTCAGAGTTGAGAATAATTCATGCACGCCTCCGCTTGAAGTGACGAGTGATGTGCGCTCGCCGTCTGCAGTGCATTAGAGCGTTGTTTTCAAGTCTCATTCGTGCTTCATTATAGAAATGTATTGCTTGCATACTGTGGTAAATACACACAATGTAGTAGATTATAGTCGTCTCTCCATAGTTGTGTAGCTTGCTGGCTTTTCCCCGTCTGTTGGAATTTGCCCACACGTAAATTCTGACCAATCGAAAAGCAGTTTAGGAAATACGCCATGGCCAATGAGTGATGTGGATGTTGTCACGTGCCTGCGTTTTGGTTCGTTTCAACTGGTTTGGACCACAGCAATCAGTGTGGTGTGAAAAGGAACCAAAAAAGCTGCAAAATGCAACAATGTATAATTGTTTGCCCTTGGTTCGGACCAAACGAACCGAACTAGAGATGTGAAAGCACCCTTAGATACGTCATTCAGCTCTCTTGTAAGTCAGTTCAGATCTGAGCGAAATCTGCGAAACCAGCTGTGGAAAGAATCAAAGCGCTATTAGGGTGTATAAGTGTGTGTCCTCTTATCTCAGCAGACCTTAATGACCCAACCCACAATCTCGATATCCCACTGTCCCGAGCGGTGACTGGTGGGGTGCTGCGACGGGAGCAAGATGGGATGATATATGAGCATTGTACTAATCACCTGCTCATTCACATCAATTACGCTCCCATCTGACAGGCAACCCACCACTGTACACTAATGGTTTTTTAAACGAGTCGCTCCAGATCAACTCTCCCATCCCTAAACTCCCACGCATGATTGATTGACCGGTGAATTCCAGTTGACTCGTCCCCGTCGTCTTTGTCTCGACATTTCCCCACAGGTAACTGACAGTTGTGGCACGCTAACAGAAGTTTGAGAGGCGTTCAGGGAAGAGACGTGAACAAATGTGTGGCGCTGACTGATGGATCATGTTTGAAGCCTGTTGTTGCGGCTTAAAATGGCAACGTCTTTCTCCTCCAGCTTGTTGCCATTTGTTTCAAAATAAGAAACTACGCTGTTAGGAAAACAGTGATTCCTTCTTATTGTCGAGCCTGACAGTGCGCTAGCGCCCCAGTATGAGCTGCAGATTATGTGGATTGATGTGCTAATGAGAGAAAAATCCTCTTGGCAGGGAAAAGAACAGAACTGTTATACATAATGCTGTTGTTTGCCATATTCTGTTCTAAAGGACATATTGTTGTGAATATAGCAGAACCACAAAGTGCTCACCTGCCTTCACAGTCCCCTGTAGCTTAGCTAAAGACGTAATGGCAGAATGATTGTGTTTGTGGGCCAAACAGACAGAGAAAACCACTTTGTTTGTTCTGATTCTGATATCTTTGATATAGGATGCAACATTGTGAATATTGCTTGCAATATGACTATTTGCAAACTTTCAGATCTGTCAAAATTTATATATATATATTTGGATCCGTTGCTGGGTAACGTGGGGGAGAGGACGCTGGTGTTGTCTGTTCGCCGCTTCTCCACCCACAAATCATGTTACTGTACTATTAGATTTAGATTTAGATTTTATTTTATTTTCTTATGTTTGTGACTAGTCTAACAGTCAGAGCTACAATTGGGACTGTTGCTGATTGCTGGCAGCCACTGAGAGGACGTTGTTCGTCTCTTCGCCGTTTTCCACCGCTTCTCTGATGTTTATGTTTGAATTGCTGCGGTTGGTTCTGGTTTGAAGGACATTTGATGTTGCTCGCCGCGGCTGCTCACTGGTGGTCTCCCTCAGGCTTGAGCTGCATGGTGGCTGAAGTTTGCACCGGGCTAGCGTCATCCGGGCCAGCGTCATCGGCGTCCAGCATGATGTTGGGATGTTCCGCTTCTCAGCTGCGCCGCTGTTCCGTCTTGCATCACAGCCGTGGAGCGGCTTGGACTTCTGCGCCGACCCCGGTTTGTCCACAGAAGTGCCCGGAAAAATGTTCTGCCTCCTGCATGTTGCTGCGGCGATCCCTATCGTTTGAATCGTCATCAAGACCCATCATCTCTGGTCTTCAGCTGTCATGCCTCGATGATGTCATCAGGACACACTGCCACTGGGAGAAATTTAAAACATGGAGTGGACCACAGTGTGCTGCGGAGCTAACAGAGACTTCCACCATCAGCTCTGTTTCTGTTCTGTTTTCTGTGTTGGTTGATTGTTTGTAGTATCCATTTTTACTTGTTATTCATTGTTTTGTTTTGTTATTTTTTTCCCCTTTGTTGCACTTTGAGATTCTTCGGAATGAAAAGTGCATTATAAAAAATTGTATATATATATATATATATATATATAGAGAGAGAGAGAGAGAGAGAGAGAGGGAGAGAGGGAGAGAGGGAGAGAGGGAGAGAGAGAGAGAGGGAGAGAGAGAGAGAGAGCGCATCTGTTTTTCATCATCCTTTAGCTAATGTTGCATTATACAGGGTTTCCACAGGTCTTCAAAAAAGTCTTCATGTAACCTTCAACAATTTAAGGCCTTAAAAATGTCTTAAATTGGAGCAAAAAGTCTTAAATTCAATATTATGGCATTAAATTAGGGCCCTATGATTTCTACCATGCAGAAAATGTGGACAAAATTGCAGAATCCACTCATAAAATCTGTATGAATTTACTTTCATTTAGAAAAGACCAGTATTGTCGGGTAAACCTTAGCCAGGCTGGGCCTCAACATCAACAGAGACAAGAGCAAGGTCCTAAAGATTATCACAGCCAGTGCAACGGTTGAAGAGTAGGCGCTAGAGGAAGTGGACACCGTCTGTTATGGGGTGACAGATGAGCATGTGAGGACAAGAATCAGCAAAGCAAGAGTAGCTCTTCTCCAACTGAAGAACATCTGAGATTGGCATCGACATCAAAACCAGGGTCTTCAACACCATTGTGAGGCCTATCTTGCTGTATGGAGCTGAGACCTGGAGGAACACCACCACTAACATGAAGAGAATCCAGGTTTAAATCAGCACCTGCCTCAGAAGGCCTCTTGACCACACAAGATCAGCAATGAAGAACTGTGGCAACGAACAAAACAGCAAACATCCCAAACATCCTCTTTGTAACGCCGCTCTGTGATTATAGAGTAACCAAAATGGAATGTCCCCCTAAAGTCATATCGGGATGCTATATGACCAACAGAGGACCATGTGGGCACATTCTGTTAAAGGTAGGTTAGGTAAGAATGATCTAAAACACTTTTGTCCAAATTCATTTAAACTTTCTTTATGTGTCAATACATAATTAAAATGTAAGTACTCTGAAAAAGAGAGTATAAAAATCGAGTGACTCTAGACTTTTTACTCTGCAATAAACGCTGCTCATTATTTTCATTCGGGGCGAAACAAGTGATTGGCTCGAGCGACTGTCACTCTCTCTCACTACCATGTCGACCACCGCTTTCGCTACAGGATCTGCCCACATGCGCGCACCCCTAGAAAGAGCAAAAGCATTCAAAATTCACAGTGCAGGGTTTTACAGTCAGCGAAGGCAAACAATGCAAAAAAGGAAGACAGCACGAGAAAAGGCAATGCACAGAAAGTCTTTGGATAAACAAAGAAATCAAACGCGAGTAAATATCAGCGTGGCTTTCCAACGATGGTGAGAACTGAAGGACCTGAAACACGACTCATTGCTGGCTGTATTTCTGCTGGACAGGTCATCTTTCATTTTGATTATACATTTTTTCGGTTTATGTTTTCATGAAGCATGTATCAAGAGCACATGTAGCTGCCTAATATAGCATAACATTACTTAGCATAAAGTTACAATATTATACACTTAGCCATTAGTAGAGATGATAAATACTCAATATGCTTAGCTCAAGTAGATCGCTGTCATACTGAATTTTGCTAAATTTGACATTAGATAACAAAATGCATGTGTAAAAGCTAGTCTGCCGTATCCAGAAATTTTTTTTTGAACCAAGTTAGCTTTAGCTACTGCTAATCAACAATGCTTTCATCATAGAAACTCTTTCAAGCAAAACACATTTATGAATCATATTATAACTGATGTTATTGGAAAAACATGTATCAATGCTACCCGTTTTTAGCTTTGCCTTATAAATATAACTGGCTCGTTACCGAATCAAACAAAAATATATTTTAAACTTTACCAGTATCGGTATTCTAGCTTGATAGGGAGTACTAAAAGACATCTTATTTGTTTATATTCATACTGATAAAGTTATATGTTTTATTACATGTGATTCTGACATGATGTGCACAGCGCTCCTCTCAGGTCAATAATGCGTCTTCCAGCTGATTGGTCGGTGAGGCGCGTTCATGTATTTTGGGGGCGTGGCTTTGGAAAGAGCCCAGAAGGGAGAAGGTGGAGTGAATGGAAATAATGAGCTGAGTGGGATGTCGTGAGAGGTCTACAGACACTCAATTTTTATACTTTCTTTTTCAGAGTACTTGCATTTTAATTATGTATTGAAATATAAAGAAAGTTTAACAAATTTGGAAAAAAGTTTTTTTTTTTCTTTGTAAAGTTGACATGTGGCCATAGAATAAGCAAAATGAAACGTTTCCCCAAAGTCATATCAGGAATGTTATTATATGACCAACAGAGGACCATGTGGGCACGGTGACAGTTAAGGGGAGTAACTGTTTTGTATTTGAATATATTTTATGTGTAATTTATTCCTGAGATCAAAGCTGAATTTTCAGCATCAGCAGTGTCTTCAGTGTCCCATGATCCTTCACAAAATCATTCTCATATGAAGATTTGCTGCTCAAGAAATACATCTATATACACATACATGCATATATACTGTATATTATATATCTAACAGAAGAAAATAAACTTACTACTTGATTTCTGAGTACATACTGTAAATATTGAAACATATACAGAATATTGTCAAATGGCTAGATATATTCTTACCTATAGTGTGTAGTCCAAGTCCCTGCCAGATTCCAGTGCAAAAGCATCCTGAATCTCCAGCCTGGAGAAGTTTATTTTCCTCAGTACAGTAAGTCTCTCTCTCTCACACACACACACACACACACACACACACACAAACGTGCACACAGACACATACAAACGCTATGTCAGACATCTTCCATAATATGGAGCGCTCAGGAGGCCACATTCGACATTGATTTATTACAACACTGCTCAATGGAACAATGAAGCACACAAAAAGCGACGTTTAGAGTCCGCAGGCGTCGTTTCTCTTACACACACTGCCTTTTGTCGACCTTTTCTCCAAGACCCGTGTTCCTCCACAGAAGAAAACACTCCCCGCTGAGTGAGTTATAGTTTCAACAGCAATTGAAATTGCTGTCCAATCTGTCCAAGTCTTGAATGAGAACGACATGAGGATGCTTCAGGGAGAATGATGAATTTTTAAGCAAAGTGGCTCACTGATTTTGACTCCCACTCGTCAAAAAAAAAAATGAAATTAATTGGTTAGAACAAGGATGAAACTCCAAAACCTGTCAAGACCATGTCCTATTTCTCCCCCAAATCATAAGAAAACTGGATGGATGGATGGATGGATGGATGGATGGATGGATGGATGGATGGATGGATGGATGGATGGATGGATGGATGGATGGATGGATGGATGGATGGATGGATGGATGGATGGATGGATGGATGGATGGATGGATGGATGGATGGATGGATGGATGGATGGATGGATGGATGGATGGATGGATGGATGGATGGATGGATGGATGGAATGAACCAGGTGAGACACAGGGCCCATGACCATTCTGAAAGTATCTTAGCAACTTAGTAACACCCTAGCAACCACTCAGAATACCTTAGAAACCACGACGGTTGAGTAGTATTTAAAAATTGGAAAAACACCAAAAACACCCAATTTAAATATTTAAAAAACACCCAAAACACCACACCAGTGAAATGACAACATGCTTAAAGCTACACTATATACATTTTACATCCGCTAGAGGGCGCCTATTTAGGCCTGTCGCAATAGTCCATAAATCAATTAATCACACGATAAATAAAAAAATTAGCTTATTTTTTCCGGAAGCGATAATTTTCATTTGCATGTGTGTTTGTTTTCCTCTTCTCTCTCGCTGACTGCACGCGCCTCGTCTTTTTGGGGAGGTGTTTAAACTCGACGCGCAGACTGAGGCGTGATGAGACTTCATGCTCAGCCAGATTCGCCTGAACGCTGGCAGTTTGATCAATGCAAGTTAATTTTTCAGTTCAATCTTTGTGTGCTAAAAAGGCACATTAGTTCCTGTAGAGATAGCAATACACAGTCTCCTTTTTTGCCAAATAAATGAAAAGCATGTCATAAGTGTCTTATCCTCTCTTGCTGTATCAAAATCTCACCTAACGTTAGCTTTCCTCAGAGATGGTCAAGTTTGTGCATGATAAGATATTTAAAAAAAAAATAATAATAATTATACTGTGTCCTAAATTGTTGATAATGAAGTTATATATCATATGCTGAAGTAAATTTCTGAAGTGTTAACGATTAAAATGATAAAAAGGAAAAAAAAGGACCGTACAGAACAGGAACGTGGGTTTTGTGAACCGTGCCACCCCTAATATGCACCTCATCTGTTGCAGTTTTCATCCATTTTATTTGTTGTTTTTGGTTGTTTTGTTTATTTATTGTGGACACTTAAAATGTTTTCTGTTTTCAGTGTTAAATAGTATTTAGAAATAATCTAAATAAGTAAATCTACGTTTTAAAGTAGAAAATTATTTACATAAATATTGATATATTCATAATTCATAAATAAAAAGTGCTTAAAATTACACAACCTTTACGTGGAAGGAAGCTGTGCAACCAATATAGAAAGCACTGAGTCGAGTTATAGGCTAAAATAAACCAACCTATATAAAAATTAAGTGCGGAATAAACATTTTTTAAACAGTCTCACTGGTGGTTATGATTAGGCTACAGTAATTCTGACCAAGATTGCTTCGTCACCTTTCTGCCTGTTGTTGTAAATGGTGATATTTTTGCATGTTTCTTTAAAAAAAAATCAATGATATCTGTCCACTGGAACGCCATCTCTTTTATTTTCTATTAATTTAAAATGGTTTATTTAAAGCAATTATTTTTCAAACAGATGGAATTAGAAATACAAGCCTGCCCCTAATAAAAGCCTGCTTCAAATAAAAGCAGGTTTCCTTCTGCTGTTCAGGCAAATAAAGGCCCCGGTCTTTATTTGAGGAATTACACTGTGTGTAAAATGAGGTTCTGACATTACCCTGTGCGTTCGCTCAGGCTGCTGTGACACTTGTTCACACTGCTAAGAGAAATAAAACCTTGTTTTTATTTTGTTTTAAACCTTGTGAAGAATAAAACCGTAAACCGAGGGTAACTCAGATATGACGCAATTGACAGGCGACTCCCTTAGATGTCCCGGCTCCTTGCCATCCAAGTTAAAAATAGTTGGAAACATTTGGGATATTGTAAGAACTCAGATGAACAAAATATATAACACTGGCCTAGTGGTTTTTGGATATTTTACTGCAAAAATACTTCATAGTGCACCTTTAAGGTGATATTGTAAAACAGTAACATTGTGAAATAGTATTACAATACTCATAGTATTTCAACCTTCATAATATATTTTTAAGACTCTTGTGATGATAAATCGACTTACAATAGGTTGAATGACACGTCTGCCATAGCCTGATGGGGTCTGTATCGTTTTTAATCGTACTTTTAAACTTCGGGTTTCGGGTAGTAACCCGAGAACAAAAAGAACTACAAAATTCGACTGCTTTACGGCATATACGTCACTTCCACCAACACCCACACTTCCTTACATTCGGACGTGCGAGCCCAACTTTGTTCGTCGGATAATATAGTCATGTCCGAAGCAGCACAGACAAATAAGAAAGAAAAGGTTTTGTTGGAAAGCAATAAGCAATAAGAGGAAACGAAAAAGTGATGGGATTAAAGGCAGGACGAGGATCAACATGTGACCAGCGTTTGCTCGTCGGCGTGAGCTGAAGGAGGCGTGCCCGACCGATGCTGTCCTGCTTGTTACGGTGATTACCTACCACTCAAACATTGAACTGAAGTATCATATAGATTCTGTAAAACGCTAACCAATAGACTACTATAATGACGCTGGCTTGTAAACGTGAGCATCGTGATTATTTGGCGTTTGAAAAAAATAAAACCCATGAAATTATATTCATATGACATGCTGAAACATATGCCACTGACTGTAACGTTACCTGGGATGAAGACATTTCACACGCGCCGCCAGAAGAACACCTGAACTCCTCCTGCAGTGTTCAGGGGAACTGTTAGTGCTGCACCAATCCGCTTTTATGAAGTTATTTGGCCCGCACCGCACCACTGTATATATTTTTACAACCCGCCCCGCACCCGCGACCATTAAATAGACATACGGGGTCCGCGGGTTATGAGACGACCCGCGCATCACTAGTTCAGGGCTATCAGGGTTATCATGTCAACAAATGCACGCGCGATGGCATCCCCTGTTGTAGGATGACAGCTTTTGACAGTAGTTGAGGACATTATTTTTTCCCAACTGTAGGGGGACCCCGAGAGCAAAAGTTGCCAAGTGCGGCTTTAAAGCTACACCGTGTGATATTTTCCCCCATCTAGCGGTGAAAAGGTATATGACCATCCAGTGAATATTAGTTTCTGTTCCTCTCAATTCCTCGTTCATGACTGCCATCGAGTGTTAAAGCGCGAAAGACGAAGCTTGAATTTACGGGTATGTCCCTCTTTGGCTAATGTACTTTCAAGATGGAGGGGCAACATGGCGACCGGCATTCGAACCCCTCACCCGTATCTATTTTCAATGGCATATTATAAACTCACGAGAATACTTTATTATTTAAAAGAAGTAAATATACATTAATGAGCACATATATTTTTGAAAGAACTAAGTGTTTTTAGCTAAGAATAAACTAAAAAAGTTACACAGTGTAGCTTTAAAATAACTGTTTTCTATGTGAATATATTGTAAAAATAGAATTTATTCCTGTGATCAAACCTGAATTTTCAGCATCATTACTCCAGTCTTCAGTGTCTCATGATCCTTCAAGGACCCATGACCAGTCTAAGGTATCCGAGATAGAAATTTGCAGTCCATTCTCAATGGGAAAGTTGCCCTGTGTATCATCACCTGAAAAGCATGAGTTTAGTATGTAGACATGCAGGCCTATTTAAACAGTTATGTGATGTTTGTTAGTTTTAAGCTGAAACTCGATCCCTCAGAGCTATTTCCAGGAAGTTTAACACAGGCAAACTCAGCAGTTGAATTTCATTGTGCTGCAGGCAGCGCTGCATTGATCTCGGCGTGTTTCCATGCAAATTTCTGCAAAATTCAGTCGCTAACATCTTCATTACGAAGCTCTGTGGCTCTTAAGCTAGAGGGAGGTATTCTATACTAGCAATAAAAAAGCTGCATCAAAGCCCAGAAGAAATCAAATCTCAGAGATGGCCCACAGTCAACTGGATACGGATTCGACATTAAAGAGTCTGACAATCCAACGCACCGCACCATCATCTATAGCGCACAACTGCAAAGCACAGATAGAGAACACAGGATTCGCATGAGCCCCGAGCCAAGATAGCCTATGCCACCTCATTAAAATTCAGAATACATTTCTCGGACAATTTGTGCCCAGTTGCCTTCTCCAAGCAGTTCTTGAGAACCACCAGCTGATCCGCGGTCATTTCCTTGTCTGAGAAGATCAAGTCCCTCATTTAGCGCAGAGGTTGAGCTGCATGCACTGTAATTTGGCCTGTCCAGTTGATCCCAGCCAGCCTTCGATGCTCACAGCTATTCCAAAAGATCTTATTAGATCCTGCTTTAGCAAAACAAACAAGACAGAGCATCTCTGCGCAGAAGTTAAACTAGGCACAATAACTTCTCTTTGACGATTAAATGATGAGGTTTTCTAATTAAGGCTTAGCTGCGCCGCACTTTTCAACGTTCCCTACAGGCTCTTTGACGTCATGGTAAAAGAAATGGAGGAGATGCAGGAGAAAGCAGGATGAACTGTGGTCACGGCGTAAGCAATGTGATAATTATCTAAAGTCTCCTGCTGGGCGATGAGTTCTGCAGAGCTGTTGATGTTATTAGTGCTGTTTATTAAGGCAAGCCTCACTATTACTTACTGCTGTTTACAGTTAGTTCTTTGCACAAACCTCTAACTGCAAATATATTCATTTTTGCATGGAAGATTATAAACACACACACAAAATCCTAATATGCAAATTTAAAGGGAGTGGGCCCAAGTCATATCTAGTAAATAAGAATAGCCAAGAAACCACAAAGTTTGAGTAGTATTTAAAATCTGACCAGCAAACAAATGTATCACATAGAAACCTCCCAAAAACTCAACCAATGATATAGGATCATGCTTAAGGCCACTAAGAAACTCCATAGCAACACCCTAGTAACCACTCAGATTACCCTAAAAACTAAAAAAGTTAACTATTTAAAATTGGCCCAGTAAGCAACCTAACGACCTAGAAACCACCACCAACACCACTGATATAGTAACATGCTTAATGCCACTCAAAACACCTTAGCAACACCCTAGAAACCATTCAGAATACCATAGAAACCATTCAGAATACCCTAGAAACCACAAAGTTTGAGTACTATTTACAATTGGAACAATGAGCAACCTTATCTTCTAAAAAAACACCCAGAGCACTATACTAATGCTTTAGCATCATTATTATGGCCAATACCTTAGAAAAAAATACCTTAGAAACACTATAGCAACCAGCCAGAATACCCTAGAAACCACAAATTTTGAGTACTATTTAAAATTGTACCAGTAAGAAACCTTATATCATAGCAGCCACCCAAAACATCACACCAACGACATAACATGCTTAAAGTCCCTCGAAATAACTTGGAAACACCCTAGCACCCACTTAGAATACCCTAGAAACCACAGTTTGAGTACTATTTAAAAAAAAAAAAAACAGATATGGTTAACCATATAAACATAACCGTTGAACCGAGTTCTTGACTCTCTGTGGTCGTTAAAAATCCCAGGATGTCCTTCGATAAAGAGTAGGGGTGTAACCCTGGCATATATAATGATTGGCTTCATCACTCTGTCTCCTCTCTACCAACCAGCTGGTGTGTGGTGAGCGTTCTGGCGCAATATGGCTACCTTTGCATCATCCAAGTGGATGCTGCACATTGGTGGTGGTTGAGGCGATCCCCCTTCCATATTTAAAGCGTTTTGTCTAGAAAAACGCTATATAAATGTAACAAATTATTATTATTATTATTGACCAGTAAGCAACCTTATCACATAGCAACCACCCCCCTAAAAATCTCTACCACAGATAAAGCAACAGTTAAGGCCACTCAAAATACCCTAGCAGCTGTATAACAACACCATTGCAACCACTCAGAATACCTTAGAAACCATAAGGTTTTAGTACTATTTAAATTTGGACACAAAAGCAACTTTATCTCCAAGCAACCACCCAGAACACCACACCAATGATATAACAACATGCTTAAGGCCACTCAAAATACCTTAGCAAATCTCTAGCAACCATTCAGAATACCCTAGAAACCACAAAGTTTGAGTGCTATTTAAAATTGGACCAACAAGCAACCTTATCTCCTAGAAACCAGCCAGAACACCACACCAATGATTTAGCATCATGCTTATGGCCGATCAAAATACCTTAGAAACCCCCTAGCAACCACCCAGAATATCCTAAAAACCACAAAGTTTGAGTACTTTTTAAAATTGCAACAGTAAGCAACCTTATCTCCTAGCAACCACCCAGAACATCACACCAATGAAATAACAGCATGCGTAAGGCAACTCAAACACCTTAGCAACCGCATAAAACCTTGGCAACCACCCACAATACCCTAGCATCACATTTTCTTCATTTTTTTAGTTATTACATTTTCCCCAAAACAAATGTAATAAGTAGTGACTGTTATAAAAATAAACATGGGGCTATGGTCGTGACTGTGACATGTTCTTGTAGTATTTTTATTAAGGATGGTGATACCTCAAGCTGAAACCAACAATAATGTTGTCTTACAGCAATCCTAGTATTTCACCTGCTTTTAGAATGAATGGGGTTACCTGAGCTTGAAATTATTTACTTTTTGTGTCTCCGTATAGCCCCTTACTGCCCGAGCAGAGACCTTCCCTCCAGCAGTGAGCTCTGTGGTTTAACAGAAAAGATGGTTCCCCTCTCTTTGCTCTTGGGCGTAATTGTTATGATGTGTGTCATCTCGTTCTCTGCATGCCTGGGGTTTGCCACATACTTTCTCAATTGTCTTTTTACTGTAATGAAATATTTCTCAGAAAAAAAGCTAGAGTGTACTTACATGGGTTTTTTGTGGCTGCCACAGGTTCCCACAAAGACTCTGCACCAAATAAACTATAAATAGGACAGACTACAGCAATGACTTGATCTATTAGTCTAATGATCTGTTAAACATTATATAAAGTAATAATATTTGTTCATTTTAAAGTAAACCTATAGTATGTTTTAAGTTTATTCAGTATTTGAACTTGTCTAAAGTCGAATTGTGAGAAATGTAAAGTCAAACTTTATCAGTATAGCGACCCTCTTCAACCATCACCCCAGAGGCAGACAAGTATTTTTTTACTTTCCAAGTAATTTTGTTTTTCAAGTATATGTACTTCATCAGTGTTCTTCTTTGGAAAAAATTTACTTCACAACCTTCTAAAACATAATATTATACTTTTTACTGCACTGTTTCATTTTGAATGTCACTTAAAGGGTTAGTTCAGTTAAAAAATGAAATTGATGTTATTAATGACTCACCCTAATGTTGTTCCTCCCCCGTAAGACCTCCGTTCATCTTCAGACACAGTGTCACATGCCTGTCCTGTCTTGTGTGCACTTGTGGGTTTTGTTATGTTGAGCATGTGCTCGTGTCCCTGTCAGTTCCCTCCCCCTTGTTATCTGATTAGTGTTGATTTCTCCCACCTGTTCCCTCTTGATTTCTTCCCTTTATAAGCTCCTTGTGTTTGTCAGTCTGTGTTGGATCCTTGTGTAATGTCTGCGTCTTCCGTCCTCCCCGTGATTCTGTTGGTTTGTTTAAGTTTGTATTTATATTATTCTATTATGTGTTTTTCCCCCTCGTGGGTTTTGTTTTGAGTTTATGTTTTGTTTTTGTAAATAAATCATCTTTTTTCTGCACTTGAGTCCTCGCACCCTTTTCCCTTGTCTGTCACGTCACAAACAAGGGAAAAGGGTGCGAGGACTCAAGTGCAGAAAAAAGATGATTTATTTACAAAAACAAAACATAAACTCAAAACAAAACCCACGAGGGGGAAAAACACATAATAGAATAATATAAATACAAACTTAAACAAACCAACAGAATCACGGGGAGGACGGAAGACGCAGACATTACACAAGGATCCAACACAGACTGACAAACACAAGGAGCTTATAAAGGGAAGAAATCAAGAGGGAACAGGTGGGAGAAATCAACACTAATCAGATAACAAGGGGGAGGGAACTGACAGGGACACGAGCACATGCTCAACATAACAAAACCCACAAGTGCACACAAGACAGGACAGGCATGTGACACACAGTTTAAGATATTTTATATTTAGTCTGACAGCGTATCTAAGTGAATGCACACTATACTGTCCATGTCTCTCTCTCTTTCCTCTTGAATTCCTTTCAAAAACTTGCTAAATATTAAATATATAATTAAATATCTGCAATATCTACTATTCAAAACTTTGGTGTCAGTAATTTTTTTAAGAAATTAATACTTTTTATTTAGCAGCAATGCATTTAATTTATCAAAAGTGACAGTAAAAACATTTCTAATGTTACACGTGCGTAATAAATGCTGTTCCTTTAAACTTTCTATTCATCAAAAGAATCTTGAAACTAAATTATCATCAAAAAATAAACATATAATAATTTATAAAAGATCAAGTGAGACTAAAGACTTAAGTAGTGATGCTGAAAATTCTGCTCACAGGAATAAATGTGATGTTTAATATATATTAAAATAGAAAACAGTTATATAATAATATTTCACAATACTATTTTATTGTATTTTTGATACAAATAAATGCAGCCTTTTAAAAAAAAGTCAATAAAAAAAAAATTCACCAACACCAAACTTTTGAACGGTGCTTGCAAAAAATTACATTTAATCAAAATAATGAAACTACTTTTAAATGGCCTATATCATTTCCCGCGTATAATGGTGTAGTTACTGCATCTAACAGCAGGGGCTAGCCTTTGACTCTTAGTATATTCAACCCATTTTCACAAGTAATTTTTTAGTCATTTAGTGCTCAATTTGAATAAAGCACTCATCTAAGACAGCCTGAAGTACCCAGAAGTGTCGATGCTGAGCATTTGTTCACAAACAATAATTAAATCTATTCTGGTCACTAAATGCAGTCTCATCACAATGATGCAATACCACATTTTGACGAGGCACTGAGAGGATTCATATAACATATATTATTAGAGGGTTGTGCGCCGAGCGTGTTTAATGCTGCTAAAGAAGCCCGTCTCCAGCTCGACTCTGTGCTAGCAGTGAAACATATTTCTCATTAATTTTAGCTGCTGGAGTGGTTATTTTGCTGGGTAACTCATTCATCAAACAACAACAGGCTTTCAGGTCTGCTGTGTCTACATGAATCCTATTTCCCAGAGGGGCAAAAATCTCATGTTCTCCAAATGCTGCTAATCCGCAGAGGCGTGGAGGTCTGTGGGTCAACCATATACACCGTACAACAGCGGTTGGTCTGCGGGTTACAAGTCATATAATATATATCTCATAATATCACATGCTTGCTCAGTCTTTGCATTTTCATTCAAGACTGTCGTACAATATATTACGCCATCAAGGATAATATTACTGCAAATTACCACCATCATATCTCAAAACTGAAAAGCCACGAATGAAGTCTATAGGCCAAAACATATATGAGCAAGAATGTAAAATGAAAATAGTTATTCCTACATAAGGTCAATCTTGTACATTATACAGAACTTGTCAAAACGCAATTAATAATGCAACAAGTGAGTTATTCTTGAACTATGTGCACTTTCATGCCTTAATAGTTAATTACTCTTATAAATAATATTTTCTTATTATTATTAATATTATTATTATTAAATGAAGGTCATATTAAAATAGTTTTTTTTTTTAAATCGCAAAATGATCAACAAATATTATGATCAAAAAAATGATAAAATATATACAAGTCATTTTTTATATATATATATATATATATATATATATATATATATATATATATATAACAAAAATGACTTAAATCAAGTCAAATGTATTTGTATAGAGCTTTTCACAATATTGTACCTAAAATATATATATATATATATATATATATATATATATATATATATATATATATATATATATATATATATATATATATATATATATAACTGGCCACAATTTTTAAATCAATACCATGGGGGAAAACTGCCATATAGATATTTTCAATATTATTTATTTTAATATTATCGATTGTATATTTGGAAGCATAATTATTAGGCTGTTGTCACTTTAAGACCTCACAAACGGATCCATTATACTGTTACACATACATTTCCTTTCTCGATTGTTTGCGTTCAGTTAAAACAGAACTGACTGCGTTTACGTAAATATTCGCCAAGACCAGCATTTTGACATTTATTTTTGTGTATTTGACTTTTGACACAATAAGCAGCGAAAATAACTCAATTTAGTGCTGAGAGGCGGCTTTTTGTGCGCACATTTTGGGTGTGAGCACACATATGCAGGATGAGTAAAATAATGTGCAATCCCATGTCGAAATTCAAGCCCTTGTAACACCAACAATATTAATGTTTGTGTGTAGCTCGCTGTCTGAGAGATGAGAGTGTGAGAGGGAAAGCAAAGCTGGTATCGAGTATCTCCTATTTTGTGGAAAAGGAGTATTGGAAGGGTTTCAGTATCAATGTGTATCGAAAAAATCTATATTTTTGGCAACATTACATTGCCCTTAGTTTATTACCTCAGATGCCTTTCTAAAAGAAAACAAATTAAAAAATGTATTTTATATAAAAATAAACCTGCCAGTAGTAGACGCCACTGCTGAAATGCACCCACATTTGGCGGGTATGAGGTTAACAACAGACCAGAGCCATGCAAAAATGCATGTTAAGTAGAATAATAAAGATAATAATACAGTTTCACGTCTGTATTTGTGCATTTGCTCTGAGTAAATGTTTCTGGCCTCTGTCATCAAAGTCTAGGGTGCAGGGTGGGTCGGTTCACAAGCCATGGCTTAATTGAAATAATTAAGGGGCAGATTGATACCCCTGCTTGGGTCGGGCTTAGGCTCATGTGCTGTAATGTGAATTAGTCATCAGGCCATGACCGCTTATGTCAACCTCATTCAGCATTATCCGGCATGGCTTATAAACATGCCACTGTTTGCCATGTAAATAAAGTGCAGATAATGGGTATTTTTCTGCACACCACAAGGCATTTTATAACGCAAGATGAGGACACAGAGAGAGACACCTGCAATGCTATAGCACGTCTTTCAAGGGTTTATTTCAAGATGGGTAAAGTAGGCTAATCGAAACTAGAAACATTGTAATTAAAAAGAGAAACATCCATGGCAATCTAGGCTAGCTTTAACAAATGTCAGAAAACTCCACAGCGCTTCTCTTTGACTAATAAATGATGAGGTTTCTAATTAAAGCACAGCTGTACCACAGATTTCAAAGTCCCTGCGGCTGTTAGACATCATAAGAGTAAAGGAAGAGACAATGAAGAAAAAGTCAGCAGGATGAATAATGATAGCAGCTCAAGAAATACTTTAACATTTAGCACACGAAAGAAACTAGATTTTCAGGAAAATGTGAGGCGTGCGAAACCTGCACAATGTACTGAATGGTTGCCAGGGTGTTGCTATGCAGTTGCTAGGGTGCTCTGGGTGGTTGCTAGGGGGTTACTCACTTGTCTAAGTCAGAAAAATACACTCCAAACAATTAGTTATGGTTTTTTTTTCAATACAAGTCTTATAACATCTGCCATGTAAAAAGGAAAAGAAATTAACTTTGCTCTCCTCAACAAGCCAGAAAAGTTGCGAGATAAGTTCAGATCAAAGTTTAATACTTAGTGTAAGGGGGTTGTTCAAATCATTAAATCTAATATAAGTATAGGCAATACTAACAATGATTTCAGATTTTACATACTTAGCCGATCCTTCCGCTGCAGAAACTACAAGAAGACTCTCAAGGGGCTCCCGATGCTGCACGTAATGAGGTGATATTTATAAGTGACATTTTTGAGGTTGAGAGTTGACTTATTTTGAGAAGAGCCCTTAATACTATCCGTGAGTCACCCTGACTGAAGAAATACCCAGAATTCCTCACTGCCACAAAAAGAAAGAGTGCAAGAGGAGAGATTTTTCTTATGGATTTCCTGTTGAAACTGCATCTCTCTGACAAATACCCTTGGAAAAGCTGAAAAAGAGGCAAAGTGCAGATCCAAAGACAGATGGAGAACCAAATGCTCCAGGAAACAGCAAAATATTTGTTGAGGCTTTAGGTTTTTCTGGCTAATAGGTCTTTATACTGACACCTAGTGGTGTGGATAGAGCACCATGCAAAAGCAAAACATTTTCAGTTACTAGTGTCTAGAAATGCACTACTGTTCAAAGGTTTTGGATCAATACCATTTTATGTTTTTAAAAGAAAACGTATGCTCACCAAAACGCATTAGAAATTCCATGTTTGCTTGACGTGCGAGAACCAATGAGGTTCATTCTCGAAGTTAAACAGCAGATTTGAACTTCTGCGAGAACCAATGAGGTTCATTCTTGTGTTACGCAGCACATTTGAACTTCTGCGAGAACCAATGAGGTTCATTCTTGTGTTACGCAGCACATTTGAACTTCTGCGAGAACCAATGAGGTTCATTCTCATGTTACGCAACACATTTGAGCTTCTGCGAGAACCAATGAGGTTCATTCTCATGTTACGCAGCACATTTGAGCTTCTGCGAGAACCAATGAGGTTCATTCTCATGTTACGCAGCACATTTGAGCTTCTGCGAGAACCAATGAGGTTCATTCTCATGTTACGCAGCACATTTGAGCTTCTGCGAGAACCAATGAGGTTCATTCTCGTGTTACGCAGCACATTTGAACTTCTGCGAGAACCAATGAGGTTCATTCTCATGTTACGCAGCACATTTGAGCTTCTGCGAGAACCAATGAGGTTTGTTCACGTGCATCAAGCATGTTTGATTGAGCTTATTTTTTGTTTGCAGATGAAAGTTTAAATGTGAATAAAAGTCTAGATAAATCTGTTTCTCACATAAAGCGATCGTGTCTCTTTAAATTTGGACTAAACCACTCAATTCATATGGATTTGTTTTACAAACTCTTCATGAACTTTTTGAAGCATCAAAGTGGTAATTGCATAGTTGTCAAATGGAGGGACAGAAAGCTCTCAGATTTCAGCAATGGTTTTTCTTCATTTGTGTTTCCGATGATGAACAAAAGTCACATGGATTTGAAACGACGGGTTTGGGGTTAGTAATTAATGACAGAATTTTCATTCAAATCTAGACGCACCCTAGCGGCAGCGAATCTAATCTGCCGTGAGTGTCGTCTAGCAACTCTCAATACCCTTCTGAGCTGTAAACGCCAAACTCTGGTCGCGCCGATCACATGGTGTATAGAGTCGGTGGGCGGGGCTTAACGTAATGACGGCCGAGTTGCGCTTGCGTGCTTCTAGTGAACACAGAAACTGGCGAACGGCGGTCTTTCGAATCAGCTTTGACCGCGACTTGGAATTGAGATTTTCTCTAAGAAAAAAGAACGGCACTGAAGTCATTCTTAAGAAGGGAAGATGTGTTCGGAGTTTAGCCGACCGGATACGGCGAAAGTTTAATCTATCAACGAGCTCTGTTTCACCTTCGTTGCTCTGGTTGGTGTAGCGCTATCCTATCGCGTGCAGAGGGAGTTTGAAAGACAACCGTTTATCCGCCCCTCGGATTGAGCTGTCAATGGTGAGTTTCCAGACCAAACATCTTGATGTGGGTCTGGCTTGTCAGGCTACCTTTAAACATTACTTTAGGTGTTAAACTCATTACTTCACCTTTTAATATCAGTATGTGAGCAATGGCACGCAGGCAGCGAACCGCAGAAGAAAAAGCTTAGAAATGAGATTGGAGTGAATCCTATTTTTATGAGGCTAGACTTGTATCTCTGCGCTGCTCCGAGCGGCAGACGGGGGATTTAAAAGCACACAGACTCTGCGCTGTCCAGCTGACATTAATCCATTTTTGCAGTGGCCCACGGTTGCAACCAGAACGGCTACACGGAGAACTGCCTCACGTCCTGACGACAACACGCTGAAACGCAATCAGACTCTGAACTTTATTATTCAGTAAATCTTTTCCTATTATCTCCCCCTTGCTGAATCACTTTCATAACACCACAAGAGTCAAGACAAGGGGGTTGCTTGAGTTCTTACGCTTTCTAATAAGCACTAAACAAGTTATACAGAAATGCATTTAGTGTCTTAGATGTAATGCGAAATATTAATACTTCCAATCACAGGTTAAACTGAAACTAAGGGCGAAAACAAAGTATGTGAGTGTTAGGGATGTACGCTGCACCAATATTAAAATGTCAGTAAGTCAATCATTATTTACATGGCCTGATAACTTAAACAGTCAATGTTAAAAATCTGTACTATATAAATCTAAAAAATATTACAAATAAAATACACTACAAATAAAATGAATGAATTTAAATGTTACAAGATTGCTACAGAGCTTGCTGATGATTATTTATATAGCAGATGATGTGCAATAAACAATACAAACACATTTAACTATTATGAAATTATTAGTGTAAATAAAGAACATGGCAAAGGTAATCCAAATGTTAAAAAAAGATGGAAAATAGTGCACACAATTAAAGGTGCACTATGTAGCACCTACATTTTAACCAAGGAACCGGGACATCTGAAGGACTTACCTGTCAATTGGATCATATCTGCGTTACCCTCGGTTAAAAAAGAAATTCTGCAGAAGCGCTTTACTCTTAGCAGTGTGAACAAGAGTCACAGCAGCCGCTGAGCGAACGCACAGAGTAATGTCATAACATCATTTTAAACACACTCAAATGTATCTAATATGATAAACAGAGCTGCGTTACCTCATACTCATGACCAGAAAAGAGGAAATGGCGTCGGCGACTGTCCCTTCATAATAAAAGTCCCGCTGCTCGCGAGCCGCGTGTTTGTGTGACAAATCACTCCAGCGGCCTTGCTCAGCTAAACAACACTCGGTCCGGCTCTGCTTCACACTACAGTAACGTTAATAACCGCATCCATCAACATGAGTCCTAACCCGATTCTTTTCCACCGGCTGTGAGGTGAAAACCACATGTACCAAGATTCAGAGCTCAAACTTGGCGTCATCAAACTATGCCTTTGTTTTGAATAGGCGCCCTCTAGCGGACAGAAAAATGACATAGTGCAGCTTTAAATATCCAATATCAGTTGATATTGTCACAAAGTGAAAGCGTTTGTTGACTACGAGTGTGGATTATCATTTTCAATAAAGCTGCGTTTGGCTTTGGATCCTCTACCTGTCTCTCTCAGAGCAGTACGTTACAGAACACTTTACCAATCATGGATCCAGCACTGAGAATTATGCGTCTCCGTCAAGGAGATTGTTGCCTGGAGGACTATGTGACAGACTTTGTGAAATTGGCTCATTTTGCCAAAAAAACGATAATCCACACTCATAGTCAACAAACAGACAAGAGGTCATAACAGGCAATCAGTCCAATCAGGCAAACAAGACAGGAGAGACAGGCAGACAGGTCATGTCCAAAACCAAGAGACAAGAGGAAACCGTTCAGAAATGCAGTGTGAACAAAACAAGAGTAAGCAACGAGTGGCAGCATAGACCAGGCTTTTATAGGGTGAGCTAACAAGGTAAATGAGACACAGCTGGATGTAATCAGGAATGATGTCTCCGGGCAGAGAGTATTGTGGGTAATGTAGTCTGTGGTGATATGGCAATAGTCTGAGGTGGAGTGCCCTCTGGTGGACTGACTACATGGGCACTCTCACCGGTGATCATGACACATGTATTCTATTGTTAAAAAGTTTAGGGTCCGTGAGATTTAGTTTTTTTATCATTGAATGTTTTTGAAGTCTCTTCTGCACACCAAAGCTTATATTTATTTATATTTTCTATTTGAAAATGTCATTTATAGCAAAGCTGAAATTTCAGCATCATTCCTCCAGTCTTCAGTGTCACATGATCCTTCAGAAATCATTCTAATATGAGGATTTGCTGCTCAAGAAACTCAAGGAATTTCTTATTAATGTTGAAAACAGTTGAAAGCAAAAGAACAGCATTTATTTATTAGAAATGTCTTTACTGTCACTGTTGATCAATTTAATGTTTGATCCTCGCTGAATGCAATTGTTAATTAATTAAAAAATATATATTTAAACGGTTATGTCCAATATGCACTATACTAATACAAAAAAAAATCTAAATAATATCCCATATGGCACTCATACATCATTCATCCGCAGTGAGTATTTAAAAATCACATAAAATTTATAACAACTGAAATAATGAAATGGTAAAATGCAAGCAGCCTCAGGTTCAAAATCTGTCAGGACAGAATGTGTGTTTTTTTGTGTGTTTTTTTAACTGTGTTGCATACTTACAAACAGTGCATAGTGTGGATTGTGGGTATGTATCTCCGAGAGATCTTCGCATATTTGTGCGTCATACTGATGATTCTTGTCATGTACGACTGTTTTATCTCTGTATAACACTCCATTACAAATGCATTTGATTAAGCATCTCTGTTGAATATCGGATATCTATGTCACGTCTCATAACTAACTTTGGGCGGCTCTCAATAATAGATGTGCGTTGTAGAATCTGTCAGAGTCTTGGAAAAGTTTTGCAGGCTCGCACAGGCAAGGTGCTTCGAGGATACCGCAAGACAGGGTGGAAAACTCTTGAGAAAAGTGCTTTGGGTGGTTTCAGCTCTGTGAACCATCTGAACTACAAACAGAATATCTGTCACCGGCCAACCGAGCGGAGTGGTTTAACCTACAGCATAAATAATGCATCTACCCAAATAGAATGACCTCTCATAACTTGTTTCCCACACATGCCGGCTCGGTACAGGAACACAACAATGAAAAAACACAACATTCGCATAGCCTTGTGAAATCGCCGCAGTTAGGCGAACATTAGCTAAGTTTCACCTCTCTCTCTGCGTCGGCATTGATCTCTGTGGGGAAAAAATCAACTCAGCCTTAAAAAGACTGCCTGGGTAAATGGCAGCGGGAACGGCTCTCTCAGTCAAGTAGCAATCTCCGCAATGGAAGGCATTTCATGCTGCAAATCCCCCGCTTAAATTGGACTGGTGTGACAGCATCAAATTTTCTCCCAGGGTGATATCAAAATGATTCAGATTTCTGCCAAGTGTTTGAAGCCTTCACATTAATGCATACTTGAGTCTCGCTCTTTTCAAACCCGGATTCGCCAAAGTAAACACTGGCAGGAGCCCTGGGATCGCTATTCCGGAGGACAAGATTAAGGGCAAAGTAGGACAGAGGCGTTTCTAAATGAGAAGTTTAGCACAATCTTATTGTTATTAATGTCAGCGCTCAAACACGAGGCGTGCCGAACTTAAACAAAGCATCCGAGCCGATTCATCAGCCTACGAAATGCATGCGCCATTAAACAGAGGGGAATACGCCGCGACGATTTGGAATTCAAAGAGAGCCTCGGAGGTCGAGCCCGCACAAATAAAAAGTTCTGGGAGCTGCGGAGACTGACTGGACTGTTTTAGCATTCGATTTGCATAGCGAGTAGCCTGGCTGCTCTGATGAATAGGTAATACCACCCCTATGAGGCGAACAGGTTGCATTGTGGGACAGTAGCTGCGGGGCGTGTCATTCCAGTAGAGTGGATTCGCCTGACACTCCAATTTCATCGAAATCCTCCCACTTTTGTCCCGGGGCTACGGGTGACAAAATTATACATTATGTATTCATTTATTTATTTATTAATTTATTTGCGCTTTCTTCCGTCCCCGAAACAAAAGTTGTAAACATCCCTAACTCTGGCTGTCACGTATACACTGGGGGGCTGCATTTCCAAGACGCAATAAAGCGGTGAGCTGCAATAAAGTTGTGGCGTCTTGATATTGTTTGTCGTACCTAGTTGGACCTCTCACAGCAATATAAATCTCATTTAAGGCCTCACACGTTCAGAGGATTCACAAAATACAAGAGCGTGGTAGCTGACAAAAACACTGGCCAGCATTTAAAAACTGTGGATGTGATACGGCTTCTGCAGTGTGGGAGAAGAATGCCAAGCTGCTTATAATTCAAAGCAGTTCAATTCAATTCAACTACAGTCAAGATATTCTACACAACAAACTGCCAGAGAAAAGCAGTTATCTTTTAAAGTCGGTATATGAAACAGAAGTTGTAACGGTCTTTTCTTACCTATCACGACATATATATCCGAGTGAAACGGCTTCTGGAACAAGAAAAAATGTAGAGTGGGAGCTGAGTTTGTCCGTGGGGAACTGATTGGATGGTTGTGGTTTGCTATTGGTGGATCTGAGTGACAGGTTGCCCCGCCCTCGCGGCGATGAACACGTCATCAGAGAAGAGATGATTTCGCTGCAAGAGGAAGTTATTTTGATTAAAGATTATGAGTATGCATGAATAAATACAGCAATATTCCTTTGAAAACAAGAATTGTCATTTTTGAATTTCATGGTGACTTTAAGATATATACATCATAAAAATGCTGGGTTAAAACAAACCAAGTTGGGTTTGTCCATTTTCTAACCAATTTGGGTTGTTTTTAACCCAGCATTTTTTAAAGCGTAGGCCAAACCATATAATTTCTTAATTATAATTATATTATATTAAAAGGTTTTATTTATTTGGCACAAAAAACTATGAGGATTTATATAAGCTTCAAAACATAATTTCATGATCAAAACCGAGTATATATATATATATATATATATATATATATATATATATATATATATATATATATATATATATATATATATATATATATATATATATATATATATATGCTACATGATAGGTAAGGAATATTGCATATATATATATATATATATATATATATATATATATATATATATATATATATATATATATATATATATATATATATATATATATATACAGTGAGGGAAAAAAGTATTTTAATAACCTGCTTTTTTGCAAGTTCTCCCACTTAGAAATCACAATGTATGATTTTTTTAAACTATTTATTTGTGTGTTTCAGCTGCAAATAAATATTTCTATCAGCTAGAATTCTGACCTTCAAAGACCTGTTAGTCTGCCTTTAAAATGTCCACCTCCACTACATTTATTATCCTAAATTAAATGCACCTGTTTGAGGTCGTTAGCTGCATAAAGACACCTGTCCACCCCATACAATCAGAATCCAACTACTAACATAGCCAAGACCAAAGAGCTTTCCAAAGACACTAGAGACAAAATTGTACACCTCCACAAGGCTGGAAAGGGCTACGGGAAAATTGCCAAGCAGATTGGTGAAAAAAGGTCCACTGTTGGAGCAATCATTAGAAAATGGAAGAAGCTAAACATGACTGTCAATCTCCTCGGACTGGGGCTCCATGCGAGACCTCACCTCGTGGGGTCTCAATGATCCTAAAGGGGGTCGCACACCGGACGCGGAGCTCGGCGGCGCGCCGCGTCTCAGGTATCGCACACCGGACGCGCACATTTTAAAAGGCAACGTTTATTATACATTTCCCCAAAATATGTTTAGACTTTATTCAAGCTGTTGAACTCAGAATGTCAAACAAATGTGTATAAGTATACCTTAACGATAATATAACTTTTAATATAAAGCCTTGAAATGGCGCTCTGTGGCGCGGCAGGATTTAGAACAACTTCCTGAGTCGCCGCGGACAGGCGCCAAATGCCGCCACCGGTGTGCGTACACTTATTGAAAACAATGCGTTCGAATTTTAAAGACGTGGCGCGCCGCCGAGCTCCGCGTCCGGTGTGCGACCCCCTTTAGAAAGGTGAGAAATCAGCCCAGAACTACACGGGAGGAGCTGGTCAATGGCCTGAAAAGGGCTGGGACCACCGTTTCCAAAGTTACTGTTGGTAAAACACTAAGACGTCATGGTTTGAAATCATGCATGGAACGGAAGGTTCCCCTGCTTAAACCAGCACATCTCCAGGCCCGTCTTAAGTTTGCCAATGAGCATTTGAATGATCCAGAGGAGTCATGGGATAAGGTCATGTGGTCAGATGAGACCAAGATAGAACTTTTTGGTCATAATTCCACTAAACGTGTTTGGAGGAAGAAGAATGATGAGTACCATCCCAAGAACACCATCGCCATCCCTACTGTGAAGCATGGAGGGGGTAGCATCATGCTTTGGGAGAGTTATTCTGCACACGGGACAGAGCGACTGCACTGTATTAAGGAGAGGATGACCGGGGCACTGCATTGCAAGATTTTGGGGAACAACCTCCTTTTTCAGTGTCACGTGATTCTATAGAAATTGTTCTAAAATGCTGATTTGCTGCTCAAGAAATGTTTTCTTATAATTAGTAATGTTGAAAACACTTTTTGCAGGAAACCATGATACACACAAGCATTCAAAAGTTTGGGGTAATTAATACTTTTAATCAGCAAGGATGCATTAAATTGATCAAAAGTGACAGTAAAGACATTTATAATGTTACAAAAGATTTATATTTAAAATGCAATTCAAATAAACGTAGTATTCATCAAAGAATCCTGAAAAAAGTGTCACGGTTTCCACATAATAAAGCAGCACAAAAAAAATGCATCATTGTTGAGCATAACAGACTTCTTTCAAAAATTTAACACATCATAACGATCCCAAACTTTTGACCGGTAGTGTACATGCATTGTTCAATTTTCCCTAAACTGAATCAGACTTCCAGAGTGTTGCAGTAAAAAAAGAGAGGACATTTTAACAGAGCGCATTTGATTATACCGCTCACAAAAACTGTGCGCAAAAACAGTATGGGATGAAAAAAAAAAAAGTAATGCAGCATTGTTTCTCTTACTTATTGGAAAATACAGCTCATTACTGGCAAAGCTACACTGAACTACTGTGACTAAATGCAAAGTAACTAAAGGTAAATGCCATGCTACTGACAAATTTTATTAGCAGCATTGCTACTTTAGTTAGTAACTCCCCAACACTGGTCTTTTCAACCTTCGAAATATGGACAGAATGCCTTCCATAGGTCAAGGGCACAGAATATAATGCCCTCCTAATATAATGAAGGATGGAGAATCTAGACTAGATCATTAAAGCGGAAACATTCTAATATCAGACATGCATGATTGGCTGGGGCCGCAGAGGTTAGAATGACGCAAATCTTCGAAGACAAGAAAGGTGACATTGTTCTCCATACTTAGCCTTGCTGTGAGAGTGGGAGAAGATAAAGAGGTGCAGATTTTTAAATGAATGAAAGAAGCACCGAGATCACAGTCTACCTTTTCCGAGTGGCTGCCAAATGAGGTTAGGTGATGTGAAGTTTCTATTGTGGAAACGTAGCTTCATTTTCATGGGGCCATCTGTTTGAAAGACCTGAAGATGTAATTATGCTGTCTTCGTTCAGACAGATCATGCACAATCAAGTGCAATTAGGTGGCCTTCTGCTCGAATTCCCTCGTGTTATGATGTGAAGGTACCTCAAATATGCAGATTTGTGGAGTTACTTATGAAAGTAAATACTTCTGTCAAATTTTGTAGTGCAACAGCCTCCATGTATGATGATCGCCTTTATAAAATATAAATTTAAAAAAATGGTAACACTTTACAATAAGGTCTCATTTGTTAAGATTAGTCAATGCATTAACTAACAACAACTAACATTGAGCAATACATTTGTTTCAGTGTTTATTAATCTTATAACTGTTTATGTTAGTTCACCGTGCACTAATGTTAACATAAACAAATGAAACCTTATAGAACCTTACAACAATTCAAATATTTTATGTAAAATGTTCTATTATTTAAAAAAAAATCTTATACTCGCACAGTTAAATGTTTTATTAATATTTCATTTATAAAGTATTTTATTCTACAAAAATATATATTTATATACATACACACACACGCACACATTATATTGCCAAAAGTTTTAAGATGCCTGCCTTTACATGCACATGAACGTTAATGACATCCCATTCTTAATCTGTAGGGTTTAATATGGAGTCGGCCCACCCTTTGCAGCTGTAACAGCTTCAACTCTTCTGGGAAGGCTTTCCACAAGATTTAGGAATTTCTGAGGTTTTGACGAGAAGGCCTGGCTCTCAGTCTCCACTCTAATTCATCCCAAAGCTGTTCTATCAGGTTGAGGTCCGGACTCTGTGCAGGTCAGTCAAGTTCCTCCACACTAATCTCACTCATTCATGTCTTTATGGACCTTGCTTTGTGCCCTGGTGCGCAGTCATGTTGGAACAGGAAGGGGCCATCCCCAAACTGTTCCCACAAAGTTGGGAGCATGAAATTGTCCAAAATGTCTTGGTGTGCTGAAGCACTAAGAGTCCCTTTCACTGGAACTAAGGAGCCAAGCTCTATATAAAAAAAATATTTTATACATCTGAAGCCATGGACATGATTGGAACACCTTAATTCAATGATTTAAAGTGGTATCCCAATACCAGACTTTTTTATATTGTACATACATAAACATACACACTCTGGAGACCTGAGCAGAAAAAAAAGAGGCTAAACACTAAGCTTTTAATTGTCTTAACCACAAATTATTGGTCAGGAAATGAGCTCTAAAATAATTATAATTGTGTGTGTATATATATATATATATATATATATATATATATATATATATATATATATATATATATATATATATATATATATATATATATATATACACACACACACACACACACACACACACACACACACACACATACACACATATACAGGTACATTATATAAAGAAACTTTTATTTTAGATGTGATTAATCATGATTAATCGATTTGACAGCACTAATATATAAAGTATATATATTACAAAGCAATTTTTTTTTACTAATGCTTAAACATTAATATTAATTATTCTTGTAATGCACTTTTTTTTATAATAAATAAGCTCCTTTAGAATTTTTTGTAAGCTAGTAAGCATGAAAAACACAACACATTATACAACAAATTATAATGTTTATCAAAATACATTTGTTGCAAGAAAGGAGAGATGAATCATAGGTGTACCTGGGCACTGTCAGTGGACTGCTGAAGACTGGAAGAAGGTCTTGACCGATGAAAATGTAAAAATCTTCAGTTCGTCACACAATGTTTTACAGTATCGAGTAGGTGAAGGGACGGAGGAGGAACCTGTCAAACATGGAGGTGGAAGCGTGATGGTCTGGGGCTCTTCTGCTGTGTACAGAGTCTGTGAATGAGTGAGCGGCGCCCTAAACCAGAAGCATGACCAAAGCATTTTGCAGAGCCATGCAATACCTTCTGGTATACGCCTCGCTGGTCAGGGATTCATCCTACGGCAAGATAATAACCCAACACACCTTCAGGCTGGGAAGAAACAACCAAACTGGAATGGCCAGCACAGTTTGAGATGAACTGGACAGAAAAGTGACAGCAAAGAAACAAACAATGTTAGGGAAAACTTTTCAAAGAATATTTGATTTCTATTGTAGAAAGTGTGTTCTGAAAAAGCAGCTTTGAGTTAAAATTTAGAACTGTAACTGAATTATAAACTAGACTGTAAATATGTGGGGGGGGTTTTACAAAATGTATACAAAAAACAGTAAAATTAAAACTACTGTTCTATTGTTCTTTTTCCCTTTTGATTTATATGCATACAGAAGTATACAAAATAAACTATTAATACAATAAAGCAGAAATAAATAAAAAATAACTAGTAAAGGGATATGAAAATGTGTTATTTTTATTAGAAGTATTAATGGAAGTGTATTTGCATGCAGATAGGATGGATGGATGGATGGATGGATGGATGGATGGATGGATGGATGGATGGATGGATGGATGGATGGATGGATGGATGGATGGATGGATGGATGGATGGATGGATGGATGGATGGAAAAAAGTATTTAGTCAGCCACCAATTGTGCAAGTTCTCCCACTTAAGAGAGGCCTGTAATTTTCATTATAGGTACACTTCAACTATGAGAGACAGAATGAGAAAAAAAATACAGAAAATTACACTGTCTGATTTTTAAAGAATTTTTTAACGTTTAACATGTTATTAGCATGAATTAGCATGGTTTAACACATTGCTAACCTGAGTAAGCATGTTGTTAGAATGGTTTAGTGTTCTTAGTAGCCTTAATTAGCATGGATTAACACATTGCTAACATAATTTCACAAGTTGGTTACGTTTTAATACATAGGTAACAATTATTATGTAGCTAGCGTTAATTAGCCTTTCTCTAGCATTAATTAACAGCATGTTGCTAGCATGTTTTAACATGTTAACATGAATTAACATGTCACTACCATGATTTAACATTTTGTAACATGTTTTAATATATTGGTAGCATTAATTATTATGTTGCTTTGGATGGATGGATGGATGGATGGATGGATGGATGGATGGATGGATGGATGGATGGATGGATGGATGGATGGATGGATGGATGGATGGATGGATGGATGGATGGATGTTCATCATGTCTATCATTAAGAGTATAAGAACCTCGTCCAGCTTTTATTTTGCTATCTCAGTTTTTCATCATCCTACACCTCTGAATAAACCACAACAGTGCTGAAGACGATATTTTGTGTTTTGCAGGAGGTGTGTGTGTGTGTGTGTGTGTGTGTGTGTGTGTGTGTGTGTGTGTGTGTGTGTGTGTGTGTGTGTGTGTGTGTGTGTGTGTGTGTGTGTGTGTGTGTGTGTGTGTGTGTGTGTGTGTGTGTGTGTGTGTGTGTTAATAAAAGCACAAACTCAGCTTTTTTTCCAGACTGTTTTGGGAGAAATAGAGCAGTTTTATGAACATGCGGCAGACTCATCTTTCCGGACAAGAAAACCTCTCCTTTGCTCCTAAAAGGTGCCTCGGGTCTCCTGAGAGAGCGTCTTCCAAGACAACAGCTGTGTCTTCCTGATTCTTAATTTAGTTCATTTATGCTCGGCCTGCATTCATCTGCGACGGACCAACAAGGTTACCTTGCGTAGATCTTCATTTCCAATTCAATAATGCTCTTCAGCTGTGTTAATTAAACAGTTAATATTGAATCTAGAAGAAATTAAACCAGAGTCCACAAGAACCCTTCGGCTCTAATGCGGGCGTCCCCTTGAGAGATTAGTGGCATTATAATAAGGTGGAAAAACAATTATTTCAGCTGCTTTTCATATACCAGCTTGATATCGTCAGGCGCGTTATTGAGTTTTATGTCGCCTGACTGTTGTTGTTATTGCGCTCGTCATGTCGGTAATGCCATTAAGAGTATAACAACCTCGTCTGATGTCAGAGATTGTTTGCTTCAGCTCATTTTGCAATCTAGTCGGCTTTTTCATCTCATTCATTTCAATTAAAGAAGTGAGGGGACTTAATTGTGCTCATTTAAAGATGGACTACGAGAATCACATTGATGAACTGAAGATCTTTGAGGAGAGATGGAAGGCCTCCAGCTTCTGACAGCAGTTAAAGAGATGTGAGATTGGCAGATGCAACCCCAAAACATTGTCTCTGGAGGGATGGCTTTTCTCAGAACGGTAATTGAAATTAACTTTCACGGTTTAGGAAAAAGTCAATGAATTCATTAAGGCGATCAGACGGCTCTTTGATTTAAGACACATGGCTTAAAAAAACAAGAAATGACCGCAGTAAAGTTCAAGTTGACCTAGATAGCAGTTTCAAATGACACACTAAACAAACCAAATACAGATTTAAAAAATATATTATGAATAATATAAAAATAAACGATACAACAACATGAAATGTTTGAAATAGCTGACAAGCTTAAAGTTGAAATTGAATGCATGTTTTAGTATGATTAAAATGAATTAGCATGTTGCAAACATGTCTTCTAATGTTGCTAGCATAAAATAGCAAGATGTTAACATGTTTAACCCTAGTTTGTGCTCTGGGGTCTATATGACCCCAAAGCACTTTTCTTTAGTTAAAAAAAATGGTTCCCTTTATCTCAGTGGAATAAAACTTTGTGACTTTTCCTAAGTTATCTATCTGTACATGCACAAAAAAACTGGGCTTGATTCGGTTGTTCTAAAGGCATGTAAAAAAATCTGTCACACTCAGGAGCTTTGGGGTCAATATGACCCCACATTGAAATGAATGGGAAAATCGAAAAAAATGTGTTTTTTATTTTTCATTTGTCAAAAAAAATATATAAATCCAGAATAAATCTGAAAATTTCCATACCACAATGAAGCCCTGGTACTAGAGCACAAATGTAAAGTGGAACGAACATGATCACTTGCACACACACATGCTCACGCACACAAACACACATAAACAAACACACAGGAGTGACTCCAATTGAAAGCATTTTTTTTAGAAATTGACAAATAAAATCAATAATTCCAGAAAAAAATCTGAAAATTTCTACACAGAAATGAAGGCCTGGTACTAGAGCAAAAATGCAATGTAGAAAAGACATGCTCACTCAAACACACACACACACACACACACACACACACACACACACATACATACATACTAACAGGAATGACTGCCATAGCCAAATAAAATCAGCCACAAATGCAGAACAAAGATAAAAGGGGTGAGACCTAATGCACACACACACACACACACACACACACACACACACACACACACACACACACACACACACACACACACACACACACACACGCACGCACGCACGCACGCACGCACGCACGCACGCCCGCGCACAGGTGCACGCATACACGCACATGCGTACTGAGGCACCACCCACATGCGCACTGGCGCATTACGCACGCGCACATGGGCAGGCGCGCACACACACAGAGAGAGAGAGAGAGAGAGAGAGAGAGAGAGAGAGAGAGAGAGAGAGAGAGAGAGAGAGAGAGAGAGAGAGAGAGAGAGAGAGAGAGAGAGAGAGAGAGAGAGAGAGAGAGAGAGAGAGAGAGAGAGAGAGAGAGAGAGAGAGAGAGAGAGAGAGAGAGAGAGAGAGAGAGAGAGAGAGAGAGAGAGAGAGAGAGAGAGAGAGAGCATCTATGGAATTTGTCAAATGAAATCAGCAACAAATGTGAGTACCTGAGTGAATCAGTGAGACCTAATGCATGCACACACACACACACACACACACACACACACACACACACACACACACACACACACACACACACACACACACACACACACACACACACACACACACACACATACACGCAGAGAGAGCAAGGGAGAGATGAAAGGAAACTGACCCGTTCAACTTTGAGAAAGTTTACTCTGAGATCTAAGAGCTGCAACTTTGTTTTGAAAGCAAAGTAATTGTTCCCATAACATATATTCCCATACAAAAGAGGGCCAGTGCATGGACTGATTTTTGTTCATGATACATGTTCATTCACAACATTCTGAACTGCTTTTTTACCATGTGAATTATGTAATAATTTTTGTAGCTAGTTATTGCTTTTATGGTCAGTGTTCAGAATTTGATTATCAAAAAATTATATTGTTATTCAATGTTCATTCTTCACTCCTGGTCATTTATGCATATTGCTGCTGGTTTTTTTATATACATATTATTAAATTAATATCTTCAAAATTCTAAAGTTAATAATTTTTTTCCACATTTGGTTCATTAAAATAAATAATATTCAACTACAATCCGATTCTAAGTCTTGTACTTTAGGTGTTTCTTATGTGGTGATTTATGTGGTATTTTGTTAAAACAGACATTTCAAAACTTATCAAAAACTACCAAAATTCTACTATTTGAAGGAATATTTATTTTTTATGTCTTGTATAATGTTTATACATGTATAAATTCACAAAATGTATAACAAAAGTTATGATATGAGCAGTTGGCCACATCCAGTAAAATGAATGGATCTCTATTGCCCCCTATGGACAAAACAATTTATTTCTTAAATTGTAATTCCTTCAAGTTTGTCTTTGACCAACAGATGGCAGAATTGTACAGCTAACACCTATATCAATATCCAGAAACAAATTCATTTTAATTTAGATCATGATTTAAGTATTTTTTTCATAAAAAATTGATATTTCACACGCAAGCTAATGGTATAAATGAGGATTTGTGTGGTAAATAGGTACAAAAGTACTTTGAATATCCAAAAACACAGCATTACTGTATAGATGAGAAGTGAACAAAAAAAATAATATATTATATGTAATATTAAAAATGTATATTTTTTTTACAATCACTCTTTACATTTTGGGGTCATATAGACCCCAAATGCACTGAGTGTAAACAGGAAACTAAGGACATATTAGGGTTAAACATGTTGTTAGCATGAATTAGTAGTTTTCTAACACTTTAACTTGTTGTTAGCATGAATTTGCACGATTTAACACATTGCTGACATGAGTAAGCATGTTGTTAGAATGGTTTAGTGTTATTAGTAGCATTAATTAGCACGTTAACACATTGCTAACATGATTTAACAAGTTGGTTTCATGTTTTAACATAATTTATTATGTTGCTAGCATTAATTAACATGTTGCTAGCATGATTTACCATTGCTTGCATTTTTTTTAACATGTGTTAACATGAATTAGTATGTCACTACCATGATTTCAAGGGATAGTTCACCCAAAAATGAAAATGTGATGTTTATCTGCTGACCCCCCAGGGCATCCAAAATGTAGGTGTGTTTGTTTCTTCAGTAGAACACAAATGAAGATATTTAACTCCAACCATTGCTTGTATAATGCATGTCATTGGGGTCTAATTAGATTTAAACATTTAAATGTTGCTATAGCATGATTTAACTTGTTAAAATGTTGGGTTAACATGAATTAGCATGCTGCTAGCATGATTTAACATTTTGTTAAATTATTTGTTCTGTTTTACTAAGTATATAAATAACTGTCTTAAAACCTTTTTTTTTGGTGAAAATACTAACGTGCCTAAGACTTTAGCAAAGTATATTGTCAAACAGTAAATATTATTGGTGAAATTTCTAAAAATTTGACTGCATAAATGTGAATGATCTAAAGTAATGAATGGGCAATATGAATAAAAATGAATAAATGTAAAATATTGATATGAGAAATCCCAAATGAATTGTTTCCCAGTTGTAGACAACAAGATGAAAACTTCTCCTCTACAAAAAAAATATATATATATAATTTACAAGCTGAATTATTGAAATCCCATGAAGAGGAGTTTTAATTTCGATGATTTCATCTGAAATCAAATTCACGCCTCATTATTCAAACCATCTTGAATCATAAGATTTTAATAAAGAAATTAAACATTTACCAGCAATCACAGAGACGGGTTTAAAGCCTGCCGCTCTAAATGCCCAGTTCAGGCCGCAGGTTTTTGAATGAAACATTTACTTACCTTTTACATCTGAGGCCTATTAGGTTTAATTAAATATGATGGCCTATATAGATTCCAGAATGAAGTTTGGAACCGGAGTGGCTAGAGATTTTGCGAAGCTGACATAATTTCACTGGCTCTTACGGTATTCATGGGCCTGAACCGCAGTGCCTGGCAGTCTGTCTGGTAACTCAATAGAGGGAACAGCAGTTGTCTGGGACAATACCAACCGGCCAGTGCAAACTCTCGCCTATTCTAAACCATCATATGCCCTCACCGCCAGCCAACGGCACGATTCAGTGGAACAGGAAAAACCGAACGAGAGATACAGCTCAGCCATTTTTAATTTCCCTTTTATATTACCCACTGACATATCTCCCGAATGAACTAATTCACTTTGCGGAGGTAACAGCAGTGCCGACTAATCAAATCGGACAATGATATTGCATAATGTCGTAATCTTCCATCTCCCCCACTGCTGTTCGGGGCAGTTAATGGCTGGTATCAGTCATGAATTCTGCTTGTTTAATGAGGAGCAGCGATGGAAAAGGGCCAATTGGACGGTTTGTTACCCTCTTCCACCAATCAAGACGGGGTAAAGCGATGCCCATAATGATGTCATCAGGTCAAACAAGACACTTGTGTGACAATCTGTTCAAGCATCAATCTGGAGAAGCAAACACCAGCGCGCAGGGACTCAGATGACACTTGTCTTTCTCTCAAACCTGGCTTGTTTTGAATCACAGACTATAGCAGCAGCTCAGGTCAATGCAGCCCACATGAGTAAAATGTTAAAAGCTGTCAGCCCTGAAAAGCATGACACAATCACTGAACGAGAGAAAAACATTTGAAAATGTCAGAGACGCTGGATGGTGTTATGCAAGACGACAAGAACGATTCTATCTGCCGAGTGCGTTATTAAATAACTAAATGCTATTAAACAATCTCTGTGGTAAAAATCACAACTTCTTCATACATCAAGGCCGTCTGATCTGCCAAACGTATAACTCCAGAACCCCCTTTAAAATCGATTGTATTTTAAATGACCAACTAAAACTACCAAGAAACATTCAAAATCACCCCCTATACCCTTAAATAGGGCACTATTTGAGGGGACAGACATTTGTAGTGGTGTCTGATACTACAGTGGACGTTATTGAGTACACAGTTGATTTCAATCCCACAATGCACCGCAATAAGGAGCATACAACTGATGTACACTCAACTGCTAGAGAATACACCACTGTGAGAGTCACATGCTGAATAAGATTCCTTTTAATTGATTATTAAAGGGATAGTTCACCCCAAAAAAAAAAAAAATTGATGTTTATCTGCTTACCCCCAGTGCATCCAACATGTATGTAGGTGTCTTTGTTTCTTCAGTAGACCATAAATGAAGATTTTTTAACTCCACCCGTGCTTCACTTCCGGTAAGGTCAATATACACGCTCTGGATATACGAGCCAGAGCATCTATATTGACCTTACCGGAAGTGAAGCGCGTTCCAGGCTGTTGGATATAGCGTTTTATTTTAGGTAAAAAAATGACATAAATTCGGCTCGAATTCTCACACAAACTGATCGTTTTGTGTCTTAAGATATCAATGTGTCGTCAGGAGCCACAGGGCTCTTTGTGCATGTTGTCTAAGCATGTTTTTTTTTTTTTTTTTTTTTTTTTTTTTGCTCTCATAGAATTGTTACCCATTCACATGCATTATATGACTGGCACAGCAACAGTTGGAGTTAAAATCTTCATTTGTGTTCTACTGAAGAAACAAAGATACCTTCACAAGCTCATCGGATGTGTCTGTGATTAACTACAATCAATGTAGCCAGACGTGGTCATACTTAATTCTAGTCAGAATATGAGTCTGCTGCTCCATTGGGCTGTAATTATGGGGCGTGTTTACACCGAACCAGGAAAGACATCAATTGGACAGACCTACAACCAATCAGAGCAACAAAGCAACGCATAACGTTAGTTGTCAAATGTCAACAGAACTCAACTGCGCTGTGTTGCCAAGTCTGTAGGGTTGTTTCCATGTTTGTTGAAGCGACCTCAATTATGTGATACCAGGAATGCAAATTTTAGCAGGCAACCTTGCCAAAATAACACACATTTTACCCCACAAATGCCATTTTTTTCCAGAGAACAGTTTCTGTTCGGGCATAATTACTCCTCTATGGATCAAGTCCAGACCGAACTACCTGAGCTCAAATGTTGTGGGCGGGACTGAATTCGACTGGCATCCAGGCTAGCTACAAAGATCAACGCACAATGATTTTGCTTTTGTCGTGCACCTCACGTAGGGTGTAGACACTGTGTACCGAAACCCGGTGCCATTAAAGCACCGGTACCTATACAACCGGTATGTAGACCGAATCAGAACGCAGATTGCAGTTCTTCATTTCGGTGTCATCAAACGTGCTTTCGCGCTTTGGCTGGCGCTTCAGTGTTTTCAACCACATCATGTTTATTTTAGCTTTCAGACATTTAAATGCACATAAGAAGCAGCGAAAACACGCTGATATCTATGGAAGTGGCAATAACAATCCTTACTGATAGTTATAATCTGTGTTTTATTCATATCAGACAAACATTATATAAATTACTATATAGCTTACTCTATTCTTCTCCGAGTTCACCGGTCACTTACTTACATGTATTTTGTGAGACGAGGATGAAATTACGCGATGTAAATCCGTCCGATCCGATTCTCTGAGGTGAAAACTGACATGACGGCGCCCATCGCGCATTGTAGATCAACTAACGGTATCATTATGACAAAACACATTCACTTACACATATTTGAAAATCAGAATGTCAGATAGCTCATGAGTCATGACATAGGTAACAAGTTTGTGAATATTTTGAATTAAAAAAATGAAAAAAAACTACATAAACCGATACAGCTGAGCTCTGAGCTGTCATACAGCGGCTGCTTTGTGTCATGTGATGTGACATGCATGACGCATTGCCATGGAAACTATAAGGTGATGCGTTCTAAAATATTTGGCCAGAGAATATGGTTATATTACATATAACTGTTATGTGTTGGTTGATTGTTTGTATCCATTTTTTTTTTTTACTTTTTATTCATTTTTTGTTATTTTTCCCTTTTCTATTGTTGCACTTTAAGATTCTTCGGAGTGAAAAGTGCATTATAAATAAAATGTATTATTATTATTATTATTATTATTATTATTATATTAATGCAAAATAATGCTGCACTGAAGCTGGTTTGTAGCAGACCAAGAATACAGATTACTTTGCTGTTATTAGTATTAGTGCTAATATTACTAATATTGGTGCTGTTATTTAGTGTTAAATTAGGCCTATTATATTTGGGTTAGGTTTAACTTTTACTGTGAATTATAGTAAATTGTGTTTTGTATCTATTTATACATTTACTAAGTATACTTTAAACTTTTAATAAATTGCTCAATTTAAAGAATAATAATTTTAAACTAAATCAATAAAAAGCCATTTTTTAATGTCATCCACCATCACGTTGTGGCTGTTTTTTTTTTAAAGTATCGGTTCAGGCAACGGTACTGTTTTAAATGTACCAGTTTGGCTATGGAATCGTAAATAAACCCAAACGATACCCAACCCTAACTGTGAGTTATAAAGTCAGAACTGCGAGATAAAAAAAAAAAAATCTCGCAAATGCAAGTTTATATCTCACAATTCTGTCTACTTCTCATAATTTATGAATGTATGGACAAAAACATGTTAATAATGATAACTATCAAAAATCAGCTCATTTAATAAACCCGACAGCACACAAAAAACACATTTATGAGATTTTAAATGATTGTCTAAACAGACATGCAAACATTGCTATCAATGCAGGTAAAAAGCTGATAGTAAAAATCTGCCAAAATCTAGGTTTAGAGATATTTTTTTGCTTAACATTTTATGATCTTCACCTGATAAAAAAAAAGAATACTGTTTAAACACTCTCAATGTAAGAAACCCACAATTAATGCAAAAATACTGAAAGGTTCCAACTAACACAGTTCGGTTGCTGCCAGGAAAATAACTAGACGAATATCTGCAAGTCTCTAAAGATTCATTAAGACAAGCACCGAGGATTTGTGAGTAAGGCTATTTTTAGACTGCAGTACCTAAAACAGTATCCTAAAACTATGCTTAAATACCATAAATCTGCCTTGGTAACGTCAGCCAAAAAGAAAATATTAAAGGTGCATTACAGAAGATTTGTTGGGAGGAAAATGTACTTTCTGCTTTTCAACCACAGATGGCAGATAAAGAGGCTACATTTCCACTAAAGTGCACTTTAAACAGCTTAAAAAGTTTTAGGAAAGATTACAAAGACTCTTTTTTTTATTATTATTTAGGAATAATGTGCACTGACAAATAAGTCTAGAAATGTGCATTATGAAAGTAAACAATTTAAGGTATTAGATATTCTTGTACTTACAAATATTTACCAATGACAGATAAGAAAGTAGATGAACCCCTTATAATTTACTTGTCTAAAACAATTCCTTAAAGATATAAAAGCAAACCAGTGTGATATTGAGAAATGCATGCAGAGGCTTGCAGACCAACACCCTCAGGTCTGTTGTATATGCTGGCTTTCCATTGATTTGTTTCAGTAATTGACTGTCTAGAGAGTCCTCTAACCTGGAACTCACACCATAATCAGTTTGTTCGTGGGTAATTACTAACACCTGCCCTCGAGCCCTTTGACTCACCTCACCAGCTTCTTATGCGGATTGCGTTGAGTCTTCGCAGGCCTCCGTGGATTCCTCTTTATCCAGAGGCGTCCCTGCTCTGCTTAAGTGACTGTTGTGCTTGTGCTGATATTATATCTGACTTGTATGATGCAGGTGCTTGTCACCACTATTAGATTTGTCTCAGCCAACGTGGTTGATCCCAGGTGACTGCTTGGTGAGACAAGTTCAACAGACCTTCTGTTGAATTCAGCAGAGAGAGCCTAGATAAATAGAAAGCACAGGGTTCAAGATATGATTACAGGTATCTGTAACCTTGATCTCAAGTTCCCTCAAGTAAAATTGTCAGGGTAAGTAAAATCACCTGTATTTATGGCGCGTTTGGTTCAAAGCTGCTTTAACTGGGATAGACAGAAAAATAATGATTCAATGAGGCAAATAGAGTTCAATTCTGCTGTAAAGCATCCTGCCTTATTTTGTGATGCATTCATTAAAGTAAAGTGGGTTTATGTTTTCATTGACTTATATGTGCCCTGGTTTTTCCAGCTGGGTTGCAATTTTATCCACATGCAAAGTCTTACAATAACAGGACAATATATTTTCTAAAGCTTCGGTGCATTTCTGTATATCTGGTGTACAAGCAAGCACACTCCAGCACACTGAAACTCTTTAGCTGTGTCAGGCTTTGGATTACACGAATGATGAAACTGCTTTGCTGAGTAAAGCGAAATTTCTCTGTTTGCTATTCATGTTGGCAGAGCAAATGCTTTGTACTAGGACATGGCCTTGACCTCTCATGCTCTTGGATCATGTACAGTGTATATATATGTATGTATGGAATAATTGACGGCAGGCCATTGAATTATTCCAAAATAATGCACACCCAGTTGGTAATGCCGCCATGAAGCAAAGCAGAACTTGGGTGTGCATTATTTTCTCATTATTCAACAGCCCGGGGTCAATTATTCTTCTTGTACTATGGACACCACACATCAAGACATGCTCTTGTGTGTAGGACCAATTTCTTACGCATTTCATCACATGCATCCTGTCACAAATCAGGCTGATCGCCACCAGAGGGCTTCCTCACCTCAATATTAATCCCCACTCCAGACTTCATTACCCATAATCCTTTGCCCTGACTCATTAGCCATCATTGTTTACACTTGTGTGCCATTAGCCTCATCACGTCTATATAAACCATGTTCGCTCTGCCATTCACTGCAAAGTCTAGTAAAGTGTAACCACTACAATTCTGAGCATTCTCTCATGTTTCATGTCTCTTGGTTTTGGATCACCTGCCTGTTTCTGGAATGCTCTCTTGCCCACGTTCTCTGCCTTGTTGTGTTTGTTTGTTTGGACTGCCTACATGTATGTTGATCTTGCCTGTACTCTAGACTTCGATTGGGGACTGTCTCAATAAAATTGCATTTGGATCCTCAACCTGTGGACTCATCGTTACACAGCCATTGCTAATTCCATAAATGTCACACAGTAACAGAAATTTGAATCATTAACAGATTAATAAAGTTATGAGTGAGAGAGAGAGAGAGAGAGAGAGAGAGAGAGAGAGAGTTCCAGTCACTCCATGAAACTAATAAATTGAAGGCCCTACTTCCTCTTTAGTAGCAAATCATATTTATAAATGCTAAAAACTAAGATGTACTAAGTGAACACATCCACATTAATATTATTAATATTGTTTATATAAAAATATACACTGACCAGCCATTATGACCTAATACTGTGTTGGTCCCCCTTTTGCTGTCAAAACACCTCTGACCCGGCGAGGCATGGACTCCTCTAGACCCCTGAAGGTGTTCTATGGTATGTGGCACCAGGATTTAGCAGCAGATCCTTTAAATCCTATAAGTTGTGAGGTGGGGACTCGTGGATCGGACTTGTTAGTTCAGCACATTCCACAGATGCTCAACTGGATTGAGATCTGGAGAATTTATACCACATTTTGGGACGCCAGCCTTTACATGCACATGAACTTTAATGACATCCCATTCTTGATCTGTAGGGTTTAATATGGAGTCGGCCCACCCTTTGCAGCTATAACAGCTTCAACTCTTCTGGGAAGCCTTTTCTACAAGGTTTAGGAGTGTGTTTATGGTGATTTTTGATCATTCTTCTAAAAGCGCACCTGTGAGGACAGGCACTGATGTTGGACAAAAAGGCCTGTCTTGCAATCTCCGCTCGAATTCATCCCAAAGGTGTTCTATCGGGCTGAGGTCAGGACTCTGCATTTTATACACCTGTGGCCATGGAAGTGATTGGAACACCTGAATTCAATAAATTGGAGGGGTGTCCCAATACTTTTGGAAATATAGTGTTTATACAGAGAGAGATTCACATTGCATCCAGGTGAAGTGTTGTAAATGTTCAACTTTGACCTTATTACCACACAGATCTATAAAAGAGCAGGCAATGATTACCAGACACTGAACATGACTTATTTTTATGTGAGCAGTGCTTGATGTAAAAATCATAAACTGATGCATTAAAACAAATCGGCAGGACTTTTTCTATTCTAAGCTCAAATCAAATGCATGTTCTCTTGCTTTGCCATTTTCCCCGTGTATACCCTCCACTTTCTTGCTCCCTAGCAACCTCGTAAAATAGTCCTTCTGCGACGCTGTCAGCAAATGCGTTTCATGCTGAGGTCAAAGCGGTGCACGAGAGGCGCGTTGAGCCCTGACGCGAGTCATGTAAAAGGGCCTGAAGAGATCCAGGGTTTTTTTACTCATCATTCCATGTTTTCCCTCTTCTGTGTGTATTTATCAGCATTTGATGAAATGACGGCCCTGGGCAGTACATAAATTATGATTTATATTTTAATCAAAGTAAAGGCTGGTGAATTTATGTGGAGGGAGTGCGTGACATATGGGCAGCCACTGGCAGGAGGCCATGTTTGTGATCTTATATACCAGGGCGCAGAGGTAAAACCGCAGCCGGTTCTTCTTTTGTTGTGCCTCAGTACAGCAGGTCATGGACGTGTTCGCATTCACTCTTACCATCTGCTGATGCTGTGTGACTGTGAGATGCAGGGCCTAAAACAGCAGTTCTGCAAGGACACCGGGCCAAAGAGTACAGATGCTGAAATAGATTTTTATACAAAACATAATATTACCAAATCATACAGCAAAAATACAGTTACAAAGGTGTTTTCGGTCTCAATAGTCTAGTCTCTATATACAGAATTTACCACAATTTTACCACCTGACAGATGAAAATCTTAGGCAGAAAACTTGATTGCCTTACAGGGTCAGTGGTAACACTTTACAATACGGTTTCATTAGTTAATGTATTAACTAACAAGAACTAAACATGAGCAATACGTGTGTTACTGTATTTGCTCATATTTGTTAACGTTAGTTATTAAAAATACAACTGTTCATGATTATCTTTTTTCACAGTGCATTAACTAATGTTAACAAGACTTTAATAAAGTATTAGTAAATGTTGAGATTAACATTAATCACTCGCTCTCACGTTCCAAACCCATCTTTGTTCATCTTCAGAACACAAATGAAGATATTTTTGATGAAATCCGAGAGCTCTCTGATCCCTCCATAGAGAGCAATTTAATTAACACTTTCAAGGTCCAGAGGTTGCATTGTGTCCATTATCTTTCATGAAAGCCACATGATTTACACACTAAAGTTTAAAAGGTTAATATGCCAAGTCAGCTAAAAGTAAGTCTTTCAAAACACTGACCTGTTTGAGCCTGTGTCCCGACACACACATCGACCTCTGGCGTGAGTTGGGCGTGGAACAGCAGATGGAGGAGTGATTCGGAAATCTGTTAAGTGTGTTTTGCAGTTCCATGGCAGCAAGATGATATGCTCACGGTCTAATATTTCAAATGATCTGTAAACAATATTCTTTAATAGACCTAATTATGACTAGCGTGGTAGCATAAACAAGTCTATACGTCTACAGAATCTATCCTAATCTATCATCATCTAGCTATCCTAATCTATTCATCCTTATCCATCCTCATCTATCATCCTCATCTATCCTAATCTATCATCCTCATCTATCATCCTCATCTATCCTAATCTATCCATCCTCATCTATCCATCCTCATCTATCCTAATCTATCATCCTCATCTATCATCCTCATCTATCATCCTCATCTATCATCCTCATCTATCATCCTCATCTATCATCCTCATCTATCATCCTCATCTATCATCCTCATCTATCATCCTCATCTATCCTCATCTATCATCCTCATCTATCCTCATCTATCATCCTCAAATATATCCATCCTCATCTATCATCCTCATCTATCATCCTCATCTATCCTCATCTATCATCCTCATCTATCCTCATCTATCATCCTCATCTATCCTCATCTATCATCCTCATCTATCATCCTCATCTATCCTAATCTATCATCCTCATCTATCATCCTCATCTATCATCCTCATCTATCCTAATCTATCATCCTCATCTATCATCCTCATCTATCCTAATCTATCATCCTCATCTATCATCCTCATCTATCCTAATCTATCATCCTCATCTATCATCCTCATCTATCCTAATCTATCATCCTCATCTATCATCCTCATCTATCCTAATCTATCCATCCTCATCTATCCATCCTCATCTATCCTAATCTATCATCCTCATCTATCATCCTCATCTATCCATCCTCAAATATATCCATCCTCATCTATCCTCATCTATCATCCTCATCTATCCTAATCTATCATCCTCATCTATCATCCTAATCTATCCATCCTCATCTATCCTAATCTATCATCCTCATCTACCATCCTCATCTATCCATCCTCATCTATCCTAATCTATCATCCTCATCTATCCTAATCTATCATCCTCATCTATCATCCTCATCTATCCATCCTCAAATATATCCATCCTCATCTATCCTCATCTATCCATCCTCATCTATCCTAATCTATCATCCTCATCTATCATCCTCATCTATCCATCCTCAAATATATCCATCCTCATCTATCCTCATCTATCATCCTCATCTATCCTAATCTATCATCCTCATCTATCATCCTCATCTATCCTAATCTATCATCCTCATCTATCATCCTCATCTATCCTAATCTATCATCCTCATCTATCATCCTCATCTATCCTAATCTATCCATCCTCATCTATCCATCCTCATCTATCCTAATCTATCATCCTCATCTATCATCCTCATCTATCCATCCTCAAATATATCCATCCTCATCTATCCTCATCTATCATCCTCATCTATCATCCTAATCTATCCATCCTCATCTATCCTAATCTATCATCCTCATCTACCATCCTCATCTATCCTCATCTATCATCCTCATCTATCCTAATCTATCATCCTCATCTATCCTCATCTATCATCCTCATCTATCCTAATCTATCCATCCTCATCTATCCTCATCTATCATCCTCATCTATCCTAATCTATCATCCTCATCTATCCTAATCTATCATCCTCATCTATCCTCATCTATCATCCTCATCTATCCTAATCTATCATCCTCATCTATCCTAATCTATCATCCTCATCTATCCATCCTCATCTATCCTAATCTATCATCCTCATTTATCCTAATCTATCATCCTCATCTATCCTAATCTATCATCCTCATCTATCCTAATCTATCATCCTCATCTATCCATCCTCATCTATTCATCTTTATCTATCCATCCTCATCTATCATCCTCATCTATTCATCTTTATCTATCCATCCTCATCTATCCATCCTCAAATATATCCATCCTCATCTATCATCCTCATCTATCATCCTCATCTATCCTAATCTATCATCCTCATCTATCCATCCTCATCTATCCTCATCTATCCATCCTCAAATATATCCATCCTCAAATATATCCATCCTCATCTATCCTAATCTATCATCCTCATCTATCCTAATCTATCATCCTCATCTATCCATCCTCATCTATTCATCTTTATCTATCCATCCTCAAATATATCCATCCTCATCTATCCTAATCTATCATCCTCATCTATCCATCCTCATCTATTCATCTTTATCTATCCATCCTCATCTATCATCCTCATCTATTCATCCTCATCTATCCATCCTCAAATATATCCATCCTCATCTATCATCCTCATCTATCATCCTCATCTATCCTAATCTATCATCCTCATCTATCCATCCTCATCTATCCTCATCTAACCTCATCTATCCTAATCTATCATCCTCATCTATCCATCTTCAAATATATCCATCCTCATATCCTAATCTATCATCCTCATCTATCCTAATCTCATCCTCATCTATCCATCCTCATCTATCCTATCTATCCATCCCCATCTATCCTAATCTATCATCCTCATCTATCCTAATCTCATCCTCATCTATCCATCCTCATCTATCCTATCTATCCATCCCCATCTATCCTAATCTATCATCCTCATCTATCCTAATCTCATCCTCATCTATCCATCCTCATCTATCCTATCTATCCATCCTCATCTATCCTAATCTATCATCCTCATCTATCCATCCTCAAATATATCCATCCTCATCTATCCATCTTCAAATATATCCATCCTCATCTATCCTAATCTATCATCCTCATCTATCCTAATCTCATCCTCATCTATCCATCCTCATCTATCCTATCTATCCATCCCCATCTATCCTAATCTATCATCCTCATCTATCCTAATCTATGGATCCTTATCTATCCTAGTCTCTCCATCATTGTATATCCACCTGTATATATCCATCCTCATCTATCCTAATCTATGGATCCTTATCTATCCTAGTCTCTCTATCATTATATAGCCACCTGTATCTATCCATCCTCATCAATCTGTCCTAATATATCCATAATGTTCTTTCCTAATCTATCCATTCTTATCTATCATTGTACCTGTCTATCTATTGATTGGTCAATCTAACTAAAGTCTCTCTATATGAATGTACTTTTTGATTATTTATGAATATTTATTTTTATTGTAATTAAAAATGTTTATCTTTGTAAGATCTGCAGATCTTTTAGCACTTTTTTCCTCTTTGAAATGCGTGAGCTGATTAGTCATGTACCTTAATATCATTGTGTATTGACAATAAAATAGGTCTGATATCATGTTGTCTTAAGCCCCCCCCCCCCCCCCTCAGAAAATCATCTCAGTCATTAATTAGTGAAAAACTGTTCAATTTTCACCTATTAAACATGTCTTATGTATTCATGCTACGTGCATTCATTTGCATTAATATTTCAACAGGCTTGATTTCAGGGCTCGGTGTAAGAAATGGCAATATTTCTTGGACATTAATTCAGCAATCCACAGTAATCATTAACTATATTCTCTCAGGGTGTTACATTTTGGTTATCTCAATTATCTATTCAATTATTGATAAGTTAAAGTGGTTCAGCTGCCAGAGGGAATTCAGGCTGGTCTTGATCAATAAGTAGGAACACACTGCCACCTGCCGACAGGATCTATGATGACATGTATCAGATCATTACAATTTTTCTCAGTCGCCTTGGTGCATTTCTCACATCACTATCTGCATTTGCACAACAGTTAATGCAGTTCTCAAAACAATAAGTACAAACTGCAAAACCTATTTGATAACCTGCAAAAGCGTGTCACTTTCTTAAAATGAATCGCTCATTCCTCAAAAGCAAGTATTCAAGTCAATGAACTCTTACGAAACAAAAATATATTGCAGTATATTGGAAAATATCATGTAATACATTAGGCAATGTATTCACATATATGGGATTTAATATTCTCCAAAATATTGCAATATATGAAAGCAGCAATCATTTGTATATTTTGCAATATATTACAGGAATATATAATATATTGTATAATACCATCAATATATTATTCCATGTATTTACAATATATTATAATATATTTCAAGTAATATATTGGTAAATATATTTTCCTATGGGAAAGTGTCAGTGTCATCAAGATGAAAAGTCCTGACACCATTATTTATGAACAAGAAATGGCTGTCATGTTTTCATTATGACAGTTTACCAATGCAAAAAAGTCAGATCTTGGTGACACTACCTGAAAATGCTCAAGACAGCACTAAATACTATTTGCACAGCCATTTGAAAAATACAGTAAAGTTACACATAACTGTATTCAGTGAGGTAACTACAAGACACTGAATATATGTGTTTCACATTTTTACTACATATGCTCTTTGCAATTCTAATTTGTTTACAGCATTGTGCAAAAGAAAAGAGAAGAGAGTTGTATGAAAGCAGTTGATGCATGTCCAAAAGCATTTGCAATTTGTTGGAAGGAATGAGAAACTGCTACTATGATGTGCATAAATGACTAAATGTTGTGGAGGTTGGACTAACTATTGTGCAAATGTAAATATGATGTGAGAAATACACCAAAGCGACTGAGAAAAAAACTGTAAATGTCGTTAAATTTCAAGATTTCAAGGAGAAGCTATACCGGTAGCTATTTTACTATTATAATTATAGAGATAATTGGACAAAGCAATACATCTTGTTGCATTTTTAGCCCTAAAAGCTAAACATTTTTGCTTCTTTAGCTGGAATCTTATGTTTAGAAGGACTTTTTGAGAATAGTGTATTTCCCACATTTTCTGCATGAAATACACAGATGAGATGACCTGCTGCATTTGTTACATTTATATAGCGCTTTTCTAGGCACTCAAAGCGCTTTACATAGAAGGAGGAATCTCCTCAATCACCACCAATGTGCAGCATCACCTGGATGATGCGACGGCAGCCATATTGCACCAGAACGCTCACCACACACCGGCTTATGGTGGAGAGGAGACAGAGTGATTAAGCCAATCAGGATAGGGGGATTATTAGGAGGCCATGATGGACAGGGGCCAATGGGCAAATTTGGCCAGGATGCCGGGGTTACGCCCCAACTCTTTATCGAAGGACATCCTGGGATTTTTAACGACCACAGAGAGTCAGGACCTCGGTTTAACATCTCATCCGAGGGATGAGCATTTGCCAAAAAGTTCAGTATACAACTCAAAGACATCATGACTGCATTCGCAACCTGCTAAATGCCATTCACAGTCCATTTAAACCTATTCAAATTCACTGAATTAAATAACATAATAAGGTCATGTGATGTGACCACAATGTAGCCATATGAAATGAATGCTTAGATTTCAGACATTTCTAAAAAGTAGTCACAAAGTATTACCATGAAGTATGTACACATACTTACACAGTGAAAGTGGCCATTGTTTAAAATCGTTTAACTTGCATAGTTGTGCTAATTAGGATCAAGGGAATTGCAATGCAAATCAAAAGGCTCATAAAGCTTTTGTTTTGCTCTGAATAAATGTACTCGCTAAAAAGACCTGGGGATCCAGATCCAAGACTAGACAACACGACTGTTCTGTTTAATAGGAGAAATGAATCTTCATGGACCATGTCATGCAAATAATGCCTCTGGGCTGCTCTATCTAACACACATTAAATTATATTTATTCTGCTTTTACAGCGTGATACTAATTTGTTTTAGAGCTACAATTTCAGTTAATGCAAAAAATAATGCATTATTGGTAAATCGATAACCAGACTGTGATTACGCATGTCTTTCTCACTGGTCTAAAAACTGTTTGACTGGGTATGGAAGAACACTATAATCTGACATATTGGCTAATTAAATTGTATATATATTAATAATAAGTTTATAGGGTCAGTAAAATTAAAAGAAGTCTCTTCTATTCTGGATGTTAAGGCTGCATATATTTGATCAGAAATACAATAAAAAACTAATATTGTGAAACAGCATTACAATTTAAAATACCTGTTTTCTATGTGAATGTATTGTAATCATTTATATCTGTAATCAAAGTTGAATTTTCAGCATCATTACACTGGTCTTTAGTGACACGCGAGCTTTCAGAAATCATTCTAATATAACATTTCTGATCAGTGTTAATATTAATATTTTAGTGAATTTTTGATCCAATTAATGCAGCTGTGGTCAAAATAAACTTAAATTTTTATTAATTATAGCTTAATTATATACACAACAGCAAGAAAATAAAGAGGATGTAAATACAGATCAAATAAGGAGTTAAAAGTTTAGGCTCATGTGGACATCAAGATTCAAGTTTTGTTTTTGTTTTGTTTTTTCTAATGTGAAAATGTTGATATCAAATCAATGTGTGCGATTTTACAAAACAGGATTGGGTGTTTGGGAGTGACATAAACCAACTAATGGCACAAAACAACAAAGAAATCTAATTTAATCCATTGCTAATACTTAATAAATCGGTGCTGTTGATTTCCCACCTAAATTATGTCACTTCCTGGAACATGGTTTCATAAAGTAACTGGGTTTTAAAAAAAAGTAATTGGATTTTTGTTTAAAAAGATTTAACAAAAGACACGAGTAAATATTCCCAATAGCCTACATGTAATTGGAGAAAACATTCATTGGAGAATGGGTTAAGAAACAGCTGGAATATTTCTTAATAAATTGCCAATGTTTCCTCTCAGAAATACAGCGCCTCAGCTCAAACAGTTTAAAATCGATTCAGATTCATAAAATCTGGGTCTTCATCACACCACAGGAAGAGACTTTCGCGTTTTGTTCTAGCATAAATTACACGCATCAATACTAAATGAATATTAAATACATGAATACCCGAAGGAATGTGTTGTTGTTGTGTGTTGTTATCATAATTATAACATATATATTGATATAAAACTTCCGTTTTTGGCCTACAAATTCTTCTTCTTTTATTTTTCAAAGCGGTTGACAAACCAACTTCCGGTGCATTACCGCCACCAACTGGACTGGAGTGAGGGGCATTCGAAATATAAAAACGTCTCAAAATGTCTCCAGTCAAATCCTATTTGTTTACTATATTTTATAACAGCGCTATATATTCTTTCTACCTGATCCCAATAATTACATGACATGTTTAATGTTTTCCTAATTTAAACACCAAGTGATTTAATCTAGATAATTAGTATGTTCTTTCCTATTCCTAGAAACACGTCTTCCATTTTCCACTCTCTGTTGCATGGGGTGTAAAAATAATAATAATGATAATAAAAAATATAAAATAAATAAATAAATCAAAAAAGGCATTGGGGTTTGAATGGTGAGCGCGTGAGGTCGCTGTCGGGCGTATTGCGTGAGTCGTGACGTCACCGGATCACGCACATCCAGCGCGTGTGTGCGGAATGATAGAAGAGCTAAACACGCTTCTGTACGGAGGGAATTATGAAATCAAACAGTATTCCAGCACTGTGTTAAGAAAACAAACATTCTCGTGTCAAAATATCTGTATGAGGTAACCGAGTCAGAGGAAAAGACGCTTGAAATCAACATCGAAAAATAAACAGGCCCAGGACTGATTCAGATCCAGCCCAGCATGGACGGTATATATGCAACTTTAATTTCGCTACATTAAAATATGATTTATGCGGTCGCGTGATATTATGTGGTGTATTACGTTGGTTAGAAAGTGAAGCTGCCATTCTGACCGGTTTTGTGGTCCGCTATGTTTAAAGATTGTTGAATGTGTGTATGTTGAATATGCTCTGAATTGCAAATCACGTTGAGGCAGAACTAAGGTCCCACCTCTGTGTGTGATGTTTGATGCTGCTGTGGTCAGATGTTTGGCAAACAGTGCTGGACACAGTCCTGATCAGCAGCTCTTCCTCAAGTCCATGTAAACTCACGGTTTCATGAAGATTTGTAGGACAGAACTAGTTCTTCACATGACACATTTGTTGTAGTGGACACAGATCAGGGCGGTTTTAATGTGGTCTTCCTGCTGGACTTACAGTCTGAATTTGTCTTCGCTTCCAGGAGATGGAGACGGCCAGAGCCGCTGGTGTCTGTCCCAGGTCAAAGGAGCCGTAGATGATGATGTAGCTGAAGGTAAGACACATCCCTGCTTTACCACAGTAAATCCACAATCCCAAAATAACATAGGTACATAAAACCATAATAAATGATCAAAGGATCTTCTCTGTATCATGCTGGATTTTATCATCCAAGTATTCTAGTGAAGGTAACATTTTACAATGAGATTCATTAGTTAACTAACATGAACTGACGATACGTTTATTACTGGATTTATTAATATTTTTTTAATGTTGGCTTGTAAAATTCCAGCTGACCATGTTAGTTCACAGTTCATCAACTAACGTTATCAAATACAACATTTGTATTAGTAAATGTTTAAATATTAACTACGATTAATAAATGCTATAGAAGTGCAGTTCATTCTTAGTTTGTGTGAACTAATGCACCTTATTGTAAAGTGTTAGCATAATAAAGTTATTATTTATTTATTTATTTATTTTTAAGTGTCTTAGGTCTTGAAGTTTAAGAATTTATACATTATGCAAGCATTCTTATGGTCATGAAAACACATGAATGGATGTGTGTGTGTATATATATATATATATATATATATATATATATACATACATAATTGTATTTATGTTTTTAGAGAGAGAGAGAGAGCTTTGTATATCATTTTTCATTTATTACAAAATATTATTATCAGCTACTAAGTGCCCTTTTGAGTGTGATATATATCAAATAATTTTTGAATGTAATATAAATGTCATATTAACCTTCACAATCTCAGAGAAAGATGTTCAAAATGTATAAATTTATATATATGAGAGAGAGATTTGTATATCATTTTATATGTATAACAAAATATTCTATCAGCTAAAAAGTGTGTGATATTTATCACAAATGTCATTATATAAATTGCATATAAAACTTTAAAAGCTCTTTTAGAAAGGATTTAGTGGTGTTTCAGTTCTGACTCCAGACTGTTCATGTCGAAATATGTTTTTTTATGTTTACATATATTTGTATATGAGGTTAAATTGTGTTTGTGTTGTAAACATAAAGGATTTGTTCTCTGGGTTGAGTCAGAACATGGCACAGCCCAGCACCACACTGTTGCCCGTCACAATAATATGAGAGAGAGAGGGGGAGAGAGAGAGAGAGGGAGAGAGAGAGAGTTATTCATAGGGAACGCAGGGATATGGGGGGTCGCTGGATGGCACTGCGTGTGCAGATGCCCGAGATGCTTTTAATGCCAGGCTCCGAATGTGCCCGCCCACACACACACACAAATACAACAGTCACTTATATTCTCAGAAACATTCAGCAAAACAATATGGTCTCATAGTTGTTCTCTTCAATTATTCATTATTGTGTGTGTTTGTATGTGTGTGTATTGCAGCTGACATCATCTCTGCGGTGGAGTTCAATCATTCTGGGGAGCTTTTGGCCACAGGAGACCGGGGTGGGAGAATAGTGATCTTCCAGCAAGAGCAAGAGGTGAGATGGATTACTGGTCATTACGCGGAACAATTAAAGGGTGGAGCATAAATGGGCTGTTCATGCTTGTTGAAATTGTTATTCAAAGTGCCAAAGTAGGCCATAGTCAGACTGGGCACCTCAAGTCACAACACGCAGAACGTTACTGGTTCTCACATGCCAACATGCGGGTTTACATATGCAATGTTGAAAGCAACCCTCAATGGATACCTTGGCAATAGAATCACCATTGGCTAGTAAATTGTGTAGTTTACTTGCTAGTAGGGATGCCACAAGTACCGGTACTTCGGTACAGAAATGTAAAAAATGTGACGATACCAGCATTTCTGTAGTACCCACTCCCGAGTAGATCCGGTACCCGCAGCTGCGTTCAGTCTCCTCTGTGTTTATCTAAGCACAGGGCTCCAGACTAGCCGAATATATATACTAGTGTCTATGAATATTAAATTGCTAAAGTACTATTTCAATATTACTCCTGCATGTTCTGCGTCTCTGTGTGAATGAAGCGCAGATTCGTGGTTTTGTTGGCAGCTCACGCGTGCATACACACACACACGCGCAGGTAGATATATGCCCACACGCGTAACACTCGCTGTCTTTTTAGCCTCTGCCATGTCACTTTATGATGAGGAGATGAAAGTATAAACCGTCGGTTCATGAGAATTGACTTTTTCATTTGAGAAGTGTTAATTAAATTACTGTCTATAGAGGGGTCAGAGAGGTCTCAGATTTCATCCAAAATATCTTCATTTGTGTTCTGAAGATGAACGAAGGTCTTAATGGTTTGGAACGACATGAGGATGAGGAATTAATGACAGAATTTTCGCTTTTGGATGAACTAACCCTTTAAGATGTTGTTGTTTATTCAGTGTTTCTTTAAAAAACATATATATAATAGTAATAGATAATAGTACTTATTATTAAAAAATAATAATAATACAAATTTTACTCACAGTAACAATATATAATGCACTAAGGATTGATGAGCTGCTAGGTTCATGATTATTAATGAAGTTGTCATTGTTTGCTTGAACTGATCAAATCAAAACAGCCGTTTGCGCATTAGTTCCGCCCACTACCGCAGAAAGCAGCATATCTTCAGCTTGTTCTTAAAAGCTGATTATTTTCCAAATGATTATCGTTTTACATGCAGCACATAGATTCTGCATGGTATGTTACACTTATTGTGCGTGTGTGTGAGAAACATGATGGCGAGCTGTGCCTTCACATTAGAGTTTACAGTACGTCAAATAAAGGTACGCCACACATCCATTGAGCTGAATTGAAATTGTACAGATCGTTTGATGAAGAGAAAAATTCTCAAACACTCAATGTTCAGCGATTGAAAATAAATCTATGCTAATCTTATACTTAGTGTCTGACTGTACACACAGACTGGCATGTAAAATCTAATCATTTATTAGCCAATGGCTAATGAAAGTCATTATTTAGTCACCCAGAGTGACTTTAGTCACACATGCAAGTGATTTAGGTTGCAGTGGATTATACCTTAAATAATACGCAATGTAGTGATATTTTAACATCACATGTATACCATTATTGCACAGCTCTGTCGAATACTTGATTCTGATTGGTCAATCGAGTCATCCAACGGTATGTAATCACCTGATAACCAGAGGGGGCTAGAGTATCCAAAAACTGTACTCAAGTAAAAGTACAAGTACTTACAGAAATATTTACCCAAAGTACTAATCTGAATAGTTACTTGAGTAAAAAAGTATCCAATTAAAAAACTACTCAAGTAGCCAGTTATTTATCATAGCCTTTTTAACAACAGTACAATGAGATGTTAATATTTAAGTAGAAATTATCATCATAACTAGATATCTTTGCAATAAACACTACAGTTCCCTTCACATGCCATTTTAGAGTGGTCAAATAGTGCTTATTCCTGAGTTTACATATAACTTGTATGTAAACTCAGGAATAAGCACTATTTGACCACTCTAAAATGTAAATGACTAAAAATGTATTACCTGAATGAATTGACATCGAAGGTAGCTCATTCACAAACAGCATATGCAGATGTTCAACCCATAAAGTGTCCCAAAATTCAACCCATTTGTTGACCCAAAAATCAACAAATGCTCTGACTCTCGCAAACTCTTTAAAACATTCTCCTCTCTCCTTTGTCCTCCTCCTCCCCCTCCTTCATCAACTCTTACAGCTGATGACTTTGCATCATTTTTTACAAACAAAACATCCCTCATCAGCAAACAGTTCTCCTCATCACAAACTGACAAGCACATCTCAACAACTAACACGAACACGCTTCCATCCTTCTCTCCGCTCTCCGAGGCAGATATTTCTAAACTCATCCTTTCCAATCACCCTACTACCTGTCCACTTGATCCTATACCCACTCACCTCCTTCAGGCCATTTCTTCTTCAATCACTCCTGCACTCACTCACATTGTCAACACTTCTCTTCATACGGGAACCTTTCCCACAGCATTTAAGCAGGCTCGGGTAACCCCACTGCTTAAGAAACCCTCTCTGAATCCAGCACTTTTAGAAAACTACCGACCGGTATCCCTTCTGCCTTTCATTGCAAAGACCCTTGAGCGAGTTGTGTTCAATCAACTCTCTAAGTTTCTTGAACGGGACAACCTCCTAGACAACAACCAATCCGGCTTCAAAAGCGGCCATTCGACTGAGACTGCCTTGCTCTCGGTAACTGAGGCACTGAGACTGGCAAAAGCAGCTTCCAAATCCTCAGTGCTCATTCTGCTGGATCTGTCTGCTGCTTTTGACACAGTTAACCACCAGATCCTCCTGTCAACACTTAAGACGATGGGTATCTCAGGAACTGCCCTCCAGTGGTTCAGGTCTTACCTCTCTGGTAGGTCCTACAGGGTGTCATGGAGAGGTGTAGTGTCTAAGTCACATCATCTAGCTACTGGGGTTCCCCAGGGCTCAGTCCTTGGACCACTTCTCTTCTCCATCTACATGTCATCATTAGGTTCCGTCATTCAGAAACACGGCTTCTCCTATCACTGCTATGCTGATGACACTCAACTCTACTTCTCATTTCAACCAGATGATCCTACAGTCAGTGTTCGTATCGCTGCCTGTCTGACAGACATTTCTGACTGGATGAAAGAGCATCATCTTAAACTCAATCTTGCAAAGACAGAATTACTTGTTTTCTCAACCAACCCAGCACTTCATCAAAATTTCTCCATTCAGCTTGGTTCATCGACCATAACTCCATCAAGGACAGCAAGAAACCTTGGAGTTGTGATTGATGACCAGTTAAACTTCACTGACCACATTACTGCAACAGCCCGGTCCTGCAGATTTGCTTTATACAACATTAGAAAGATTAGACCCTTCCTATCAGAACAGGCTGCACAACTCCTGGTTCAAGCTCTTGTTCTCTCCAGACTGGATTATTGTAATGCTCTTCTGGCTGGGCTTCCAGCATGCACTATCAAACCCTTGCAGCTGATCCAGAATGCAGCGGCGAGAGTGGTCTTTAATGAGCCGAAGAGAACGCATGTTACGCCTCTCTTCATCAAACTGCACTGGTTGCCAATGGCTGCTCGCATCAAATTCAAGGCTCTAGTTCTCGCCTACAAAACAACCACTGGTTCTGCACCATTATACCTAAACTCAATTGTTCAGACTTACACACCCTCCAGAAGCTTGCGTTCTGCGAATGAGCGGCGCCTCGTGGTTCCTTCCCAAAGAGGCATGAAATCGCTCTCACGGACATTTTCCTGGACCGTTCCCACCTGGTGGAATGACCTGCCGATCTCAATTCGTGCTGCCGAGTCTGTAGCCATTTTTAAAAAACATCTTAAGACACATCTTTTCCATTTGCACTTTTCCTATTGCACTTGACCAATACAGAATAGCACTTACTGATCATATCTACGTCACTCATCCGGATTTGTGCCTTCAGGCGGGTATGTTACATAGTTATCATAGCTACCAAAACCCAGTGTTCTGTATTTTGCGTACGTGAGTTTTTGCTGTCGATGGCTATTGCTGCGCGTTTAGCTAGAATGCCATACAAAACCAACCCATTGGGCCACTGAATCCGCATTAACGACAACAGTTGGGGCATCAGCCTTAGTCCTAATGGGTTGTTATCTTAGCTATCCAAATCCAGTGTTCTGTATTTTCCGTACGTGAGTATTTGTTGTAGCTGGCTATAAAAAAAAAAAAAAAAATTGTGTACTCTGCTAATTAATTGAGATTTCTTACAGCTCTTACAGGTTGTTGGCTTTGTTTGTTTCGTTGCTTCTATTGCTCTACCCTTTTTTTGTAAGTCGCTTTGGATAAAAGCGTCTGCTAAATGATTAAATGTAAATGTAAATGTAAAGATGGCAAACGAGGAGGCATTTGGAGATGTGCTTTCAATGGACTGTAACATCCAATGCTCCAAGGCTCTGTGGAGTACTTGATTCTGATTGGTCAATCGCGCCATCCAGCAGTATGTGACGTTGCTTTCACGCCATGTTGTAATTACCATAGTTTTGAGATTCTAAGCTGTTTATGTCCACAAAATGAGAATTTTGTTTCTATGACAACACTGTCAACAGGAATCCACATCAGCCAGGTCAGCGGTAGTAGGGGTGTCCAAATGAATCCTTTATTGGATGCCTCGTGATACAGGCGAGGACGATTTTACATCGGTTCAGTAATAGACCATAACTGGTTATAATGTTACTGACGTCATGTATAATGTTAATTGTCATTGCTTTTTTTCCGGTAGCATACAATGGCAGAGGGAGGCGAGTGAGAGTAATTAAAAATGCTCCACTTTAAAAGCCATCATCTGGACACATTTCGTCATCTGGGCATCACAAATCATAGCTTAAATCAAAACTATGATTTATCCAAACGATTTCATTTACACTTCATTTACACATTACAAACCGATATAAATCCGATCTTCAATTCCCACACTGTGTGCAGATTTAATGGAGTTCACGTCACCGAAATCATCAGATATGAGCTGCGTTTTATTAATAAACAGCTGATTTCACAATCAAAGACCGCGATAGGAGCGAGAGCAGACAGCACTGGTCCAGTCATTCACTTTCTTTACTTTTAATAAAGATGATTGTGTGTTGAGCACCTACAACTTTACTTTCGGTTTATTTTGCGGTAGTTTGTGTGTTGGCTTGATGAAGAGATAACTCTGTGGCGATGCGTCCTGCAGTAGAGCTGTCTTATCTGGCTATTACATGATGACACATGACCTATAACACCTATATTTTTTTTAGCATTGTTGGGATGAGTAACATTTTCCTATGTGGTTTCAACAACCAAATAGATTTAGACTTTAGTTTGACTGTAAAGAGACTGTATTTTGTGTATTTGTTCTAAATGCTCCTGTTGTCTTCTGTGCCCATACTTTTGTTTTTGATGTTTGATACAGTCAAGAAACATGTTTTCTTTGAGCAGGTAAAATTAAAGGTTCAGTTCATTTAACTGACTGACAACATTGTATACTTGAGGATGCAGTGAATCGTCAATGCATCGTGATACCAAATTGAACCGAATCGATGACATGATAATCGCAATCGAACCGAACCGTGAGACCAGTGTAGGTTCACACCCCTAACAATAGAAGCTCTCAGAAAATTCCCATCTTACAAGCTGTAATGCGAGCTCAATCAGGACGTGAATGCTTTTTACAAGTTGAAATCTTGTAATTACAACATGGCGTGAACGCAGCATTATCCCCCTATAACAACCGGTAAAAACTGATAACACAGGCTCATCTAGTTTACTGAAGTCAGCGCTTTATAGACTTACTTGGAAAAACTTTATTTTTTAAATCATTGTTTTGTCTAAAATTATTTAATTATGTCATCCGGTATTGCAGACTTGCTCTTTCTCGTTTCATGCAAATGCAGCTACTGCCATTTTGCGACAATTGTTTTGTACATTGTGATGGATTATAAGGTAACAAACAGGTAAAACCTGAAACCATGTCCCTTAAATGCCTATCTAGTTTGAACTTGCCACTTGCTCACAACTGATTTCTTTGCAGAAACTTTGTGTTTAAAGAGCTAATAAAATATTTTGATCCAAATATTGCGTCAGGTTCCTGATCACCCTGTCAGGGTTTATTCTGCCATAACTTGCTGGATGTACATCATGCCTTACGTATTTCCAGGTCACATTGGTTTATCTGGGAACAAGAAAGCAGAGGAGAGGAGGCTCTCTCAACTTGTATATTTTATGTGTCAGATTCCACCTTCTGATCTCAGACCAGTAATAAACGCTTGTATTTATAACATGAGACAGATGGAATGTGATGAATACTTTGGAAATAATTTCAGGTCTAGGTATGACTAGAGTTGTTTCTCACTAGATGCTGTTTAGTTCATGCAAGACTTACACATGGATAATCATTAAAAGCTGAAGAACCACCATGCCCTCCTCACTCATGACTTCCTTGTCAAACTACATATTTTAAAGGGGGGGTGAAATGCTGTTTCATGCATACTGATCTTTTTACACTGTTAAAGACTTGGAATCCCATACTAAACATAGACAAAGTTTCAAAAGTTAAGGTGGACGTTTGATGGGAGTATTTCTTTGTCAAAAATACTACTTCCGGTTAGTCATAAGTTTCGGCAAGTTTTTTGAGATCATGCGTTCCCATTGACGTTAATGGGGGCGGAATTTCCTTGTATGGGCCTTACGGACAATTCTACCGGAAGCGCGTGAGAGAGAGCGAGGGAGAGAGCGAAAGCAACAGGCTACGCCCATCAAAGCGCTGGCTTGTAGGATGCTAAACAGGTGATATAACCAGTAGCTACTGACTTACCCACTGATAGGCCGGCGGTCGATCTGTATTAGCACTTTCCTCACGCGACGGGCGAATCACTTTCCTCACAGAGCGACTCACTTTCCTCACGCGGCAGGCGAATCACTTTCCTCACTGAGCGAATCACTTTCCTCACCGAGCGACTCACTTTCCTCACGCGGCGGGCGAATCACTTTCCTCACTGAGCGAATCACTTTCCTCACAGAGCGAATCACTTTCCTCACTGAGCGAATCACTTTCCTCACAGAGCGACTCACTTTCCTCACTGCAGCGCGCTGCTGCACACGTCATTATTTAGCTCCACTCACACGACACGCCCCCACCCGCTCGGCTTTTTTCGGAAAGACTCGGAACAGCGCATCTTTCTTATATAATTATTAAAAAAATAAAGACTTTTCGGAGATATGAAGGATGCAATGCTACTCTATAGGTACTCAAGATTGACATGACACTGACTGAAACTGAGTGTTTCACCCCCCCTTTAATTGACTGCATTGTTTTTAATGTAAATAAGCAACGGTTTTATTCAAAGATGTGTTAAACTGATGATTTTTTTAGAAGTGTCACCTTAATTTCTGTCTAGATTTAAAGGGTTTGTTCACCCCAAAATTAAAATTTCTTCCATTAATTATTCACCCTTATTTCCATCCAAACCCGTAAGACTTTCTTTCATCTTCTGAACACAAATGAGAATTTTTTTGATGTAATCTACCACTTTGACGCTTCAAAGAGTTCATAAAGAAATCATACATCATAAATTGAAGCTCAACTAAACCTCCTTGACACACAATAATAAACCTCATTGGTTCTCGCTGAAGCTCAAACAGGCTGTGTAATACAAGAATGAACCTTATTAGTTTTCGCTGAAGCTTTATCTTGCTGTGTAACATGAGAATGAACCTTATTTTGGGCCTTAACCATTACATTTCTCTGTCCTGTCAGAGTAAGAACCTGCCACAGTGCAATGCGGAATATAACGTCTACAGCACATTCCAGAGTCACGAGCCGGAGTTCGACTATCTGAAGAGTCTGGAAATCGAGGAAAAGATCAACAAGATCCGCTGGCTTCCTCAGAAAAATGCTGCACACTTCCTGTTGTCGACAAACGGTGAGCTGACAACTGAAATGAAGTGATCAGTGTTATTTTAGTATTACTTAGATTGTTTGTTTTAAGTTAATTTCCCAAAATAAAATGTATCATTTTCATTTGTTTTTCATCTAATATTTCTATTTAATTTTATTTCAGCTTAAGTTCAATTACTGAACATTTTTTTTGTGTAATTGCTGGATCAATCAGTGTTTTTTGAATGATTTAATGACAAATCATTTTTTGAAGTCACTTTTCGCCTTCTGGTGGCGTAACAATGTAATCAATATTTATTATTTGAAGCATCATGTTACTTTCTGAAGGTTATTTATGCCCCTTACACACAGAGACGTGTTTAGCTGTATACGTAAAAGTTTTGCGTGGTATCGGCATTTCGTCCAGACCGATCCAGCTTTTTGGGAGACTGAAATCGATAGATTTTTTTTTTACCGGGTCCTAGAGTGGATTAATACGATACACTTTTATTTTCGTGTACAGCCAATCCATGTATTTTGTGAAATTGTCATCACTCCACGTCTGGACTCTAGTCAGACACTGCATGTGCATGCTCGAATGCTGCGTTCCAGTTCGTTTTTATTATGCCCTTTGCTTGCTAACTTCCCTTCCTTTGGTGTACAGCCAATCCATATATTTTGTGAAATGATGGCATCAATCCACATCTCGACCCTAGTCAGACACCTCATGCCTTCATAGTGTATCTCTGTAGCAGAATTACAGAAACACATACTTGTCTGGCATGTACACTACATCGCTTTGAGTCGGTTTCAGTGGTTTCGTGTGTGCGCAGATATTTCTTGAGATTGGATAGAGAGAGCTTTAGCTTCGTGTGGATGTGGCCTTGCTCTATTTGTATTACTTTTATAGACATCCAGCACATACATATACTACAAACAATTATCCCATTACTTCTAATTTGGTATGAATATTTTTATGTCAGAACTAATAATACTGTGTGGTTGAAATAAAACTGATACATACATGACAACTGCTCTCTCTGGCCTAAAACGCAGATTTAAATGTTCCTCTAAATTTTATCAGAGGTTTAATAGACACCGGAGAATCATGGTCATTTAAGAATGAGATCACGTGGCTGTTTGAAAAGAGATTGCGATCTCTTAAAGATTAATCCAATGCTCCGTTGTTTTATTGCATGCAGATAAAACCATCAAGCTGTGGAAAATCAGTGAACGAGACAAGAGACCAGAGGGGTATAACCTCAAAGAAGAGGACGGCCGCTACAGGCATCCGTCATCGCTCACAACACTACGGGTGTGTACAGACTCACACGCTCTCTCAGGATTATGTTAGTGCTTTGACAACTCCATTTGAATAACATGCTTTACTCCACACAGGTTCCAGTGTTCCAGCCGATGGATCTGATGGTGGAGGCGAGCCCGCGGCGGGTGTACGCCAACGCTCACACCTACCACATCAACTCCATCTCAGTCAACAGCGACAACGAGACTTATCTGTCTGCCGATGACCTCCGGGTCAACCTATGGCACCTGGACTTCACCGACCGAAGCTTCAGTATCCTCATTATGCAGTTTTTTTGTTTTTGTAAACTAGGGCTGTGCGATATGCAATATCTTGTTAAATAATGCGATATGCGATATGATATTGGTGTTAGTGTGTAAAATCTATTTAAATTATATTTTAAACAAATATTTAAACTGAGAATGAAACCATTTGTGTTTCATATTTTCTCTGGGAAGAGAAAGCGTCGCTACAACTTCTAAAAGTGACCAGCAGTGTTTTAGCTAACATTTATGTCACAAATCGCTCAAGTGTGTCTGTGTCTGTCTGTGTGTGTCAGACAGCGTGAGACTGCAAGTTTTGCAAATTATTGCGTTTAATAACTCATGTTTTGTTTTTTTTCATCAAGCAAGTCCCATAAGTAACAGTCATGTGCCCAGTCTATTCTCTGCTCTATGCATCGACCTCAAACGTACACTTTTCACTATGTTGAAGCAGCCTATTAAATTCACATTTATACATGAACATTTGCAATATTTCGATAATTTCGATATATATTGCACAGCCCTATTGTAAAGAAGTCTTTAATGAAAAATACAGTAATATTGTGGAATATCATTACAATTTAAAACAGCAGTTTTTCTATTTTAATATACACTATATTGGCAAAAGTTTTGGGTTTTGTTTTGTTTGGAGATGTGAAGGAGGATGTTTCAGCCGGGACTTTTTACTGCGCCGAGTCGAAGTACTCTCAGAAGTGCTATTCCGCCACACATTACAGTGTTCCATTTTAACCCGCTAAGAAAAGAACCACGTTTTATTTTGTGTCACCATACTAGGTCGCTCAAATATTACTGTAACTGTATTCAAATAGGTAAAACGTGGAGGTGTTTGGTCGTTTCTAACTTGATCTCTGTTTGGTACCATAGTGAATAAACTGGGCTTAGTGGGCTAAGCTAAATGCTATCAGATCGTCACCCCGCGTCAGAGAGATTAAGTGCACGCACTCAGACGAGAGAGGTATATATCAACTTGTCTTAGCTAAGGGAATAACAGTTTAATATGAAAAAGCGGTAAAGTAACCATTTAAGTGGTGGAAATAACGAATGATGGCCAGAGCACGGTAACAAAATGGACATTTACAGGTACACCCACCGCAAGTGTATGCAAACTCAAAACACCTAAGTAACACACATCAGTTTAAATAGATGTGTGTGTGGTTTGGGTTTCAGAGATGTTTAGATAATTATAAAAGTGTTCACATGTTCCCTTGAACATACTAAGCTATTAGATTTTTTTTGCATATTGAAGCATTTAAACTGATATAAATATCACTAAGTCATATCAAGTGTTAACTAAAATAGAAATGGCACATTAAAGTTAAAAGTTATAACTGCATGATGAAACCACTTTTTGTGTGTGTGTTTACACATGCTGTACAGGTCTGGTTTAGAATGTTTTTGCTCAGGTGACCAAAATGTCCACCCAGTAGAGAAAAGAAATTAGAGGCAATATTGTTTGCAGCTATAACAGGGAAGGCTTTCCACAAGGTTTAGGAGTGTGTTTATGGTGATTTTTGACCATTTTTCTAGAAGAGCATCTGTGAGGTCAGGCACTGATGTTGGACGAGAAGGCCTGTCTCGCAGTCTCCGCTCTAATTCATCCCAAAGTTATTTTATCGGGCTAAGGTCAGGACTCTGTGCAGGTCAATCAGGTTCCTCCACACCAAACTCGCTCATCCATGTCTTTATGGACATTGCTTTGTGCACTGGTGCACAGTCATGTTGGAACAGGAAGGGGCCATCCCCAAACTGTTCTCACAAAGTTGGGAGCATGGAATTGTCCGAAATGTCTGGGTATACTCAAGCATTAAGAGTTGCTTTCACTGGAACTAAGGGGCCAAGCCTAACTCCTGAAAAACCACCCCATACCATAATCCCCCTTCCACCAAACTTTACAGTGGCAAACTTGGCAGTGGCACAATGCAGTCAGGCAAGAACCATTCTCCTGGCAACCGCCAAACCCAGACTCATTCATCAGATTGCCAGACAGAGAAGCGTGATTGGTCACTCCAGAGAACATGTCTTCAATGCTCTAGAGTGCAGTGGCGGCGTGCTTTACACCACTGCATCCGACACTTTGGCTTGGTGATGTAAGGCTTGGATGAGCTGCTTGGCCATGGAAACCCATTCCTTGATGCTCTCTACACACTGTTCTTGAGGTAATCTGAAGGCCACATGAAGTGTGGAGGTCCCATTCTTTAACAAAAAAAATGTGCATGCCTAGTTGCTTGATCTCACAACCCTGTGGTTGGAACACCTGAATTCAGTGATTTGGTGGGGTGTCCCAAAACTTTTGGCAATATAGTGCATTTTATGAATGTAAAATGTATTTTATTCCTGTGATCAAAGCTACATTTTCAGCATCATTACACCAGTCTTCAGTGTCACATGATCCTTCAGAAATCATTCTATTGTATTTTCTGAAAAATAAGTTGCACCAGGTCAATATTGCGTCTTTGGGAGAAAAAAAGCAGTGTCTATTAGTCAAACTTTATTAGTAAATTCAAAAATCAAGGAAATCATCAAAATACTGGTATATAAAACAAAACAAGAACAAATGTCAATTCGTTTACCTTTGAATTTTTCTGCAGATATTTGTTCTTGTTTTAAGCTAAACAGTTTTTTCCTCATACACTGTTCTCCTGAAGTTTAGCCCTTGACCACTGACTCAGACATTGTTGATATCAAGCCGGCCAACATGGAGGAGCTGACGGAGGTGATCACAGCTTCAGAGTTTCACCCGCTCCAGTGCAACACGTTTGTGTACGGCAGCAGCAAGGGCTCAGTGCGCCTGTGTGACATGAGGGCATCCGCTCTGTGTGACCAACACTCAAAATGTTCGTTTCTGAAGTTTCTCTTGCTTTTCAATGATCGGGCAGTAAATCTTTCAGGTAACCCATTTATCGTGTGTTTCTGTGTAGTGTTTGAGGAACCTGAGGACCCCAGCACACGGTCCTTCTTCTCTGAAATCATCTCATCCATCTCAGACGTCAAGTTCAGTCACAGCGGCCGATACATGATGACCAGAGATTATCTGACCCTCAAGATCTGGGACCTGCACATGGAGAGTCGGCCGGTGGAAATTTACCAGGTAGGCCTGTAGCCATCAGGAATTTTGTGCTGACGATTAATTGACACAAAAATAATTGCAATTTAGTTATTTAACCCTTAAAAGGTTAGTTTACCCAAAAATGAAAATTAGCCCATGATTAACTCACCCTCAAGTCATCCTAGGTGTATCCGGCATTATTCTTTCAGACGAACACAGTTATATTAAAAATGTGCTGGCTCTTCCAAGCTTTATAATGGCAGTGACTGTTGGGTCATTTTTGAAGTCCATAAAAGTACATCTATCCATCATATAACTTTTGCATTTTGAAAGACAAATATCCATATTTAAAACTTTAAAGTAAATTATCTAGCTTTAATAAAAGTGGAGCACTTCTCGCAGCTTAAAATGCCTGTAAGTGGGGTGCAAAGGAGAAATGAAGAATTGTCCTGCTTTTATTCATGCAATTAATGTGGATTGAGGATTTCAAATTTAGAAAGTTTCTCATGGTAAAAATGGTGTGTGTGCTAAAAGTTTTTTGAAGTCATACCTTGTTTGAGTTATTAAATATTCCCTCATTATCTTGAGGTTGTGAACCAGTTGTTCTTTAAAATTGAATCTTTGTAAAAGATGAATTGGGTTGATCCAGTTTTCAAGACCTATTGTCTGAGTGATTCATTCTCAAATCGTGCCGATCCAAACTAACAGCAGTACGTGACTCCTGGGATTATTAATGAGTAGCAACTAGCAATTGAAAAAATACAATACAGCATATGAACTGCTTTTCTAATATGTTTGTATTTTTTTTTTTTACCTCAACTCTCCATTAATTGTAATTACATAGAAAAAATAACCACGTTCTTTAAAGTTTCACCTTTTCCATGAAAGAAAGAACGTTGAAAAGGTTTTTAACTAGTAAATTAATAATTTATTTTGGTGTGAATTACCCCTCTAAATAAAATACTGCTTTAGCAACGTTGACCACTAGGTGGCGGCATCAGGAATTTATTTATTGTCCAGTATTTATAATGTGGTGTTTTTCATTGCTGGAAAATATCATTTTTCCATTTAATGCAAGTTGAATATTCAGCAGTAAATAAAGGAGAATCCATCGGTATGTTATTGGATTATGAAATGGCTTATGGTGTATTACATTAATGATACATTTCAAGTGCTGTAATTATAAAGTCTGAGCTTTTGCACTTTGGATTGAGAAATAATTAGTCTGTATGTCAATTATCATTTTCCAGATTCCAAAATGAATGCATGATTTGTCTTTGGTTTATTTTTAAATTGATTTGGAAACCATCCTGTATTAAGACGTTGTAAATAGTGATAATGGGCAATATAAAACACTCATATATACAGCTAACTTTAACATAATTTATCACTTTAATTTAGATAAAATATTTGTGTTTTTTATAAAGAAATAACATTCTGTGAATAAATTCATAAAATGCGCAGTTGTAATTGTGTATGTTAGCAGCACAGAAGATATACGCAGTTTTTAATGTCACCATGAAATCAAAATTGGATATTTCTGTTTTTGTTTTTTATGGAATATTGCAGTATTTATTATTATTTTGAAATCCACAAATGCACAATTATTATTTTTTAATCCATGTTCCCTCATAATCTTTAAAGGGTACATAATGCACCCAGTTTCTGCAAGTCTCATAATAATCTATAGTTTCTAGAGTAGTATTGCATCCTTCATATCTCAAAAGAGTCTTTAGTTTTATCATATTCATACATTTATCATATCATATATTATAAAAGACAGATACGCTGTGCTGATTCTTTCCGAAAACAGCCAAACTCGTGGAGGCATGCAGTGGGCAGAGCTAAAGATTCATGAGCGTCTACACAACAAAAGCAGTGCAGTCACATGTGTTTTCCACTACCTCTGGAAGTGGCTAAAAAGTGGACGAGCTCAAAGCATTTTAGACCCTGATTACCCCTGTATTTAGAGTCAACCACTTGGGATCCAATTAACCAAAACGCATCTTGATACCAGGTGAAAACGGGGCCCAAGTTAAAAACAAGCTTTCCTTGCTGTGCTGTCCTTATATCAGGAGTATGCATGTGCCAAACAACACGTTTGACTTTAATATCTCTAATATCTCTCTCTCTCTCTCTCTCTCTCTCTCTCTCTCTCTCTCTCTCTCTCTCTCTCTCTCTCTCTCTCTCTCTCTCTCTCTCTCTCTCTCTCTCTCTCTCTCTCTCTCACTCACTCACTCATCAGGTTCATGGTTATCTCAGGAGTAAGCTGTGCTCTCTCTACGAGAACGACTGCATCTTTGATAAGTTTGAGTGCTGCTGGGGTGGCGACGACAGGTGAGATGCTCTGAGATGAGACGTGACTCATGTGCATCATCATTATGATGCTCCCACACATTCTTTTAATGACGAAAATATCAGATAATGATAAAAGCAAATAATAATAATAATAATAATAATACATTTTATTTATAATGCACTTTAAACACAATCTCAGTGCTACAGAATTAAAAAAACAATCAACAACAATAAATAAATAAAACTGAAAAATAAAATAAAATAAAATAAAGAAGTAGCAAGTCAATTAAAAGCTCTGCTAAAAAGGTGGGTTTTAAGACCACGCTTAAAAGTATCTATAGTGTGTGGAGTCCGCAGGTGGTCAGGGAGAGCATTCCACAGACTGGGGGCTGCAGAGCAGAAGGCCCGATCTCCCATAGTACGGAGATTGGCTGTGGGAGTTTTGAGGCGATACAGCGAAACAGAGCGGAGGTTACGAGTGGCTGTGTGGTGAGGAGTTCCTTAAGATAGGAGGGAGCATCACCATGGATGCACTGGTGGGTAAGGAGAGAAATCTTGTACTCGATCCTGAACGACACAGGAAGCCAGTGGATTGATTTTAGAATGGGGGTGATATGGTCGTATTTGCGCACCCTCATGAGGATCCTAGCAGCGCTGTTCTGAATACACTGCAGCCTCTGGAGATTTTTGCTAGGGATGCCAATAAGGAGCGCATTGCAGTAGTCCAGCCTGGAGGAGATAAAGGCATGGACAAGCTTCTCCGCATCAGCCAGTGATAGAATGGGACGAAGTTTGGCAATGTTTCTGAGGTGGAAGAAGGAGGTCTTACACAGGTGTTTGATGTGCGCTTCAAAAGTAAGCTGTGATTCCATTCTGACCCCCAGATTGGTGACTGAAGTGGATAGAGGAATGACCTGATCAGAGAAAGCAATGCTGGTGATAACGGACTTCTGGACCTGAAGTGAAATACAAAACAAACCTCAAATAGGCATGAGCTGTGTGTGCTCTCAGCCGTATCGCTGTGACCAGAAAGGGTTTATCAGATTCAAGCTTTTATCTTTGGCTAACAGAGCGCCCGCAAATACAGACACACAATACCGTTTCAGAAACTTCCTCATTTTGAGCTAAAGTACATGCAACTACACTTATATAGGATATATAGGTTACACTTTATTTCCATGTGTCCCTGTTACAGTGCAATTATACATTTAAGCACATACTTTAGGGTTAGGATTTGGTTGAGGGTTAGTTGCATATAATTATGCATAATTTATAGTTATTACTCTAGTAAATACATGTAACGTTTAACAAGGACATGTTAAAATAATGTTACCATAAATTTTGTTGCAGATATATATAGATTATAAACCTACAGTAATACTACCATTCAAAAGTTTGGGGTCAGCAAGATTTTTGTTGTTCACTTTATTCAGCAAGGATGCATTAAATTGATTCTTTTGAACTTTTTATTCAAGAATCTTTTGAAAAAAAATTATCACCAAAAAAATGTGAGCAGCGAATCATCATATGAGAATGATTTCTGAAGGATCATGTGACACTGAAGACTGGCGTAATGATGCTGAAAATTCAGATTTGATTACAGGAATAAATTACATTTTAACATATATTCACATAGAAAACCTTTTTTGTGTATTTTTGATCAAATAAATGCAACCTTGGCGAGCAGAAGAGACTACTTTTAAAAACATTAAAAACCTTACCAACCCAAACTTTTGAATGGTAGTGTAATATAATTCAATGGCAGTGCTGAAATGGAGTGAAAGAAATTAAAACCTTCAACCCACTCAATTCACTTTCATATTTTCACCTCTGCTTATTTGTCACTGTATTTTACTTTGCCACAATATCTTTGTGGCTGAAATAAAATAAAAAAGTCAAAGCAAATAAATAAATGAAAATGTATATCAGGGATGTACCAATACCACTTTTTCCAGAACAAGTCCGATGCGATACTTTAATTTTTAGTACTTACCGATACTGAGTACAGACTCCTGTATTTTCATTGCATTTTTAATTTTTAAAAATAGTGGGCAAAGCTACTGTTACTCGCTGCTCATAATATAATCATATTTTGTCTTTGCATAGCACAGTGAATATTTATTGTCAATGTTTCTTTGTCACTTTGTTTTTCTTTTCAGTGTTTCTTTGTCACAATTTTCTCCTTCTTTTTCATCCATTTTCAGTGAGGTCATGACGGGGTCCTATAACAACTTCTTCCGGATGTTCGATCGCGACGGCCAGCGCGACGCGACCCTCGAGGCCTCGTGGGAGAACGGCTCCCCCGGCTGCCCGCTCAAGACCTGGCGCGTGTGCGCGGGGAGCAGGCGCAAGAGAAACGAGATCGGCGTGGACTGCCTGGACTTCAGCAGAAAGATCCTCTACACCTCCTGGCATCCTCAGGATAACATTGTTGCCTTGGCGACGGTCAATAACCTTTACATATTCCAGGAGAAACTGAATAAGGAATTTCAAACTGCTTCGCCACCATTCCTAGGTCCAGGAGTTAGGCGGGATACATGCTAATCTAGTATCCATCCACGCACAACCTCTCTCCTGAAACTCATAGTCTTAATATTAACCACTGTAGTACACGAAAACCTTTGGATTATTCTATTACGTTAATTGATACACTGTAGGCCGGAGGAAGGGATTTTTAGTTCTATTACTGTATTTGTTTATTTTATTTTGCACATTTTCGATCTGTCCGTTTTAGCTTTAATCAGAAACCCCATGCACTGCTGGGTTATTTTTCCACGTCTCGAACACGCAACCAAACTGACCCTCAAGCGACCCACAGAATCCCGTTTAATAAGTTTGCATAGTCATGATTAACACTGAATGAGTTGTACAAAACCTCATGCTCAGATCGCTCCCTTCTGGCCTGGTCCAACAGGACGTTTCCTTCACCTAACGCTCGGTCTCTAATGCCTGACATTCATCCACAAGTGCAATTGACTTGAAGTTGCAGGGTTCCCAAATAGCTACATTATTTCCTACATTAAGTCCCTTATGGGTACAACTAATTGTGGCATTAATTTTATGCAATATATTAGTCTTTGTGGGAAGGGAGACTTTTTATCGGTCTCTTTTAATAGGGACAAAAATATTTTAAGTCTTTAGTAAATGTTTTGTGCAGATGTGCATGTTTTATAATGTCTTATGATTTTCGGCATCTTTGATGTGTGTGGTTTTATTTGCAGCTTTTTAATACAGAATGGTTCCTATAAGGTAAAGAATGCTCTAGATATTTTTATATAAATTTTCGAAAATTGAAATCATGTCCATGACAGTATTCAGTGTATTAATGCAGTCATGTGACTGTCTGAGCTGTTGATTGATTGGTGCAGAGTGATTCTGTATAATGGAGTGCGTTTACATGGAAATCAGGCCTGCTGTATATGAACAAACCCGGAAATGATGTTCCCTTTATCTTAATAGTTGTAAAACCCAAATGTAAAATAAAACTTAATTTTAAGACTGAAAACGAAACTTCTTGGGGTCGTTTTTCCATTTGGAGGTCAGCAAAGGGTAATCCATTAAACTGGCATTTTATTATAAAGCAGGTAAAGAAGATTATAGAGAGGAGAATCACTTTTCTTCAGACATCTGCCCCACATTTAGGTTAGCAGGAACAAATAGGACATCCAGAAATGAATCTGTGCATGAGCTATTTTAGGAGCTGGTGATCAGTGAACCGAAGTAACAGGTTTTTAGGTTGTCATTATAGCAGTACATGGACATTGTTTGCTATTTTTCAGTTTTAGCAGCAAGATCCATAATATGCCTGTAAAAATATATAGTCATTGAATATAGTTACTTTCAGGATTTCAGCATGTTTAACAGCATTGTACATCTGTCTGTATCTAAATCTCTGTCTGTCTGTGTTTGTCTAAATACACAGATCAAGCAGAACATAATGACAATATTTCTTTATATTGTATTGGTCCACTTTTACTGCCCAAACAGCTCTGACCCATTGAGGCATGGACTCCACTAGACCCCTGAAGGTATGCTATGGTATCTAGCACCAAGATGTTAGCAGCAGTTCCTTTAAGTCATGTAAGTTGCAAGGTGGGGCCTTCATGGATCGGACTTGTTTGTCCAGCACATCCCACAGATGCTCGATTGGATTGAGATCCGGGGGATTTGGCCAAGTCAACACCTCAAACTTGTGCTTCTCAAACCATTTCTGAACCATTTTTGCTTTGTAGCAGGAGCATTATCCTGCTGGCAGAGGACACGGCAACCAGGGAATACCGTTTATATGAAAAGGTGTACATGGTCTGCAACAGTGCTTAGGTTGGCGGTACGTGTCAAAGTAACATCCACATGGATGGCAGGACTCAAGGTTTCCCAGCAGAACATTGCCCAAAGCATCACATTGCCTCCTCTGGCTTGCTTTCTTCCCATAGTGCATCATGGTGCCATGTGTTCCCCAGGTAAGCGATGCACACACACCCGCCCATCCACGTGGTGTAAAAAAACATGATTCCTCAGACCAGGCCACCTTCTTCCATTACTCCGTGGTCCAGTTCTGATGCTCACATGCCCACTGATGGTGCTTTTAGGGGTCAGCATGAGCACCATGACTGGTCTGTGTCTATGCAGCCCCATATGCAACAAACTGATGCTCTGTGTATTCTGACACCTTGCTATCAGAACCAGCATTAACTGCTTGAGCAATTTGACCTATAGTAGCTCATCTGTTTGATCAGACCACACAGGCCAGCCTTCACTCCCCACGTGCATCAATGAGCCTTGGCCGCCCATGACCCTGTGGCCGGTTCTCCACTGTTCCTTCCTTGGAGCACTTTTGATAGATACTGACCACTGCAGACCGGGAACATCACACAAGAGCTGCTCTGACCCAGTTGTATAGCCATCACAATTTGGCCTTTGTCAAACTCGCTCAAATCCTTAAGCTTGCACATTTGTCCTGCTTCTGACACATCAAGAAAAGCTATCTATCGATCTATCTATCTATCTATCTATCTATCTATCTATCTATATATATATATATATATATATATATATATATATATATATATATATATATATATATATATATATATATATATATATATATATATAATTACACACTTTACATATCGTAATTAATGTAATGAATGTGATGACGTCACGCATGCGCTTAGGTTGAGCCATTCAGGGCTTGCAGATGCATGTGCGCGTTCACGAGACGCGGACGGGAGCGTGCCGTGTTGACGGACGCGAGTGACTGGAGAGGCAACATGTCCACCACAGCCGCCGCGCAGCTGAACAACAATGAAGAACAGGGACTCAACGGTAATACTCCGTCCATATTTCTGCAGGGAAAACTCGTGAGGGGTACTAATGTCTCTTTAGATCTGTTGTCTGTGCATATTTAATTTTTCTATGGCGCTTTAAAACGCTGTTATGCAACATCTATTGTCTCACTTCGCTCAATGGCTGGAATTTCCTCCTTGCTCTTAGGGGAGGAGTTAAAGGGCGGGAGAATAAGATGGCGTCATAACGTGAGAGCAAATGAGAATGAATGCTGTGGCGTTGCTTGGCAACGCAGAATGATTGATTGGAACGTAAGCCAACCGTTTTAGAGGGATTTTAAGTTCGAGCGCTGTGAAGGCGGGGCTACGTTGATATCAAAACAAGGCGAAAAGAGGGTTGAGAAAAATGGAGGCGGGGGCGTGTAAATAACTAATGAAACCGTTTGAGAGATGAATTTATTTCAGTGTAATATAACTGGCTATTGCCTTGATATTTTCCTGTTCATTTAAGTCCTCCGTTTTGTTTTAGATTTAGCTGCTGGGTTATTGCAGTTAAGGAGTACTTCACACCCTCATCATGGGTTTATACATACTGAATAAATTATATTTTTAAAGACTCAAATCTTATTAGTTAGTTTCTTTTCTCAGAATGCTACAATTAAGTGAACACAAAGGTTCGTTTTCAATAATTGTACTACTTCAGTAGATATTGTCTTTGTCTGACCTGTCCTGAAAACAGCAGCCAATATTGTTACCCCCCATTTTGTCATCTTTGTGTATTAAAACCAAATGGTCAGCTGACCTAAGCACTTTTTCTTAAATTTTCGTATTCATTCTGAACCTCTGAACAATTCCATTGGTTGCACATGCGAAACGAAGCGCAAATCATATTTCTTTCTTTTGTTTATTTGGGCATATCAATAAACAGTTTGGAGAGCATAGAGTTGCTTCCTCTAGAACCAAATATTAACTGCACTTTTGCTCTTAATTCTTGCACAAGCATTGTAGGTTAGATTATAATGCAGATGGATCTTCATATGCATGCATGAATAATTCTGCAAATGTAAAAGAACATGGAGAAATGTATCAGTGCTCTGAATCAGTGCTTATTTTGGGGGGTAATTTCTATAGAATGACTAAACATTTGAACAAATTCTTACACTCAAATGGATACTTTGACAATTTTCAATCTGGTTTCCGTCCACATCACAGTACAGAGACAGCGCTCATAAAGATTATAAATGATATTCGCTTAAACACTGATACAGGCAAAACATCAATTCTGGTACAACTGGATCTCAGTGCCGCATTCGATACTGTTGACCACAACATACTTCTAGACAGGCTGGAAAACTGGGTTGGGCTTTCTGGAATGGTCCTCAAATGGTTCAGATCATACTTAGAAGGGAGAGGTTATTATGTGAGTATAGGAGACCATAAGTCTGAGTGGACGTCCATGACATGCGGAGTCCCACAAGGGTCAATTCTAGCACCTCTCCTGTTTAACCTGTATATGCTGCCACTGAGCCAAATAATGAAAAAGAACAATATTGCTTACCACAGCTATGCTGATGACACCCAGCTCTACTTAGCACTATCACCTAATGACTACAGCCCCATTGACTCGCTGTGCAAATGCATTGATGAAGTTAACAACTGGATGTGCCAAAACTATCTTCAGTTAAACAAAGACAAAACCGAAATCACTACATTTGGAAACAAAGATGAAATTCTCAAGGTGAACGCATATCTTGAGGCAAAAGGCCTGATAACAAAAAATCAAGTCAGGAATCTTGGAGTGATTTTACAGTCCGACCTGAGTTTCAGTAGTCATGTCAAAGCAATAACTAAATCAGCATACTATCATCTGAAAAATATTGCAAGGATTAGATGTTTTGTCTCCAGGCAAGACTTAGAGAAACTCGTTCATGCTTTCATCACCAGTAGGGTGGACTATTGTAACGGCCTTCTCACTGGCCTTCCTAAAAAGACCATTAGACAGCTGCAGCTCATACAGAACGCTGCTGCCAGGATTGTGAGCAGAACCAGAAAATATGACCATATCACACCAGTCCTCAGGTCTTTACACTGGCTTCCAGTTACATTTAGGATCGATTTTAAAGTACTATTACTTGTTTATAAATCAATCAATGAGCTAGGACCTCAATACATCGCAGATATGCTGATTAAATACAAACCCAACAGATCACTCAGATCAGCAGGATCAAGTCAGTTAGAAATACCAAGAGTTCACTCAAAGCAAGGAGAGTCTGCCTTTAGCTATTATGCCAGCCGCAGTTGGAACCAGCTTCCTGAACAGATCAGATTTGCTCCAACAGTAGCCACATTCAAATCCAGACTCAAAACACATCTGTTCAGCTGTGCGTTTACTGAATGAGCTCTGAGCACTGTATGTCCGACTGATTGCACCCTATCTTATCTCTTTATTCTTTTTATAATTATTTTAGTTTACCTTTGTTCTTATCTCTGGTTATTGTTTATTTTATATGTTCTTTTGAGTTGAATATGACGAGTGAAAACTGGGTTTGATGGAAATAGTAAGTTTGACAATAAGGTTTGAGTATGTGTAAATCTGTGGAGGGTATGATGAGTGAGTAAGGGTTTTAACAAGAAGGTTCCTGAGTAAAAATCAGGGAATAGTGATTAAAATGGATATTATGAACGTGTTTGAGAAAGAAATGAATGAGAGGTGTTCTAATTAAGATGGTACATGTATGTAGGCAGTAAACTGAAGAATGTTTATTTTTATATCAGATCATTATTGTGGATCTGACCATTTTATTTTATTTTATCTTATTTATTTATTTTTTTATTTTTTATTTTTTTTTATTTTTTTTTTTATTATTATTATTATTATTTTAATTACTATATCTTTACGACTGTTTTAACTATGCTTGTTTTTAATTCTTTATTCGTCCATATGGTATTCTTTTTTTTCTCATGCATTTGTTACCACTATTTTAATTAATTTCTATGTAAAGCACGTTGAATTGCCATTGGGTATGAAATGTGCTATACAAATAAACTTGCCTTGCCTTGCCTTAAACATGGTACAAGCTAACAGAAGTTTGCTATTAGTTAGCTGAAGGCATATTCAAATTCATATGCAATCTTAAAATATTTGATGAATATGCAAGTGGGATGTGTAGCGTTTGTTGTGTTGTTGGTGTTGGTAATAACCTTTCCCTGCTGTCTGTGCTGTTGTGAATGCATTTAGATGTAAAGTGATGTGGGCATGTAAGGTCCATTATGTGATTTATGACAGGTGAGTCCTTTAAAAAATGTCCAAACAAGTCAACAGTTTTACTTTCTTAATACACACTCATACTCTTGTTATGCAGAATTCACCGATGCACATTATTCTGATGAAAAATAGTTATCTTTTCAGATTTTCAGATGTCAACAAGTCAAAGTTATTTTTCAGCCCCTCATATCAAATATCTCACTTTTCACCATCCAATCAATTCCTGACGGATCAAAGCAAGTCCCACCCTACAATAATTCTTCTTTGAATACACGATTGCACTTGGAAATGTGTCACATTACGGAAAAGAGAAAAGGTTCTGGCTTCGTTTACACATTGGATTTCCACTTGTCATCAACATAGTGATTTACCTACCAGTCCTAGACAGCATTTACACATCCTATGATACCCAAAAATGCTGTCTAGATAGGCAGCTCAACAGTTTTTGTCTTCTCTCACATTCTGTCCAGTTTTAGAGAGCTTTCAGAAGGTGCAAACTCATAAAAATGAGTCATTCTGTTTACTAGTTAGCATTTAGTGGTGGTGAATAGTAGGTTTCTCCGTGTCTGTGACACACAGACAGATCTGGGTTACAGACACAGCAGGGGGATGGGAGAGGGAAAAGCAGCGAGTGGTTTGATGTGCCAGAGATTACATAATCCCTCCCTTCCTCCCGCTCCGGGCCTGCAGTGAATTCCATCAGTGCACCCAGAGCTGGTGTTATCTGTGCATTCGTTTGAATATTTAGAGATAGTCATTCATTACTTTTTGTCCTAGGATGTGGCCAAGTTAGATATATATATATATATATATATATATATATATATATATATATATATATAAAATGTTATGTGAGTGGTGTTCGCCCATGCACGTTGTCAAGGTGTTGCTATGCAGTTGTTCTGGTGGTTACTACATGGTCCCTCTTCAATGCAAGCCTGTGGGAAGTCTGAGCTGAGGTTTGTTGTGATACAGTGTGACAAACAAATGCTTTCAGATGAAGAGCTGGTGGAATGTAGTCTGAAATGGCAACATGCCCGTAACTGTAGTCAAATGGGAGAGTTCATTGTTTGTGGGCTGGTCTCTGGGGAAAGATTTTGCCATAATAAGATGATCAGACATGCTCATTTAAACAGGATGCTGGTTTATTAGTGCCAAAATTTGTTTATTATTTCCCTTGATGTTGTAAAAATGATTACACTTTTAATTAAAGGGTTAGTTCACCCAAAAATTAAAATTGTCATTAATTTCTCACCCTCATGTCTTTCCAAACCTGTAAGACATTCGTTCATCTTCGGAACACAAAATATAGATATTTTTAGAGAAATGCCGTCCATTGAAAATTAGCACTTTAAAGCACCAGAAATGTAAAAACATAATTAAAGTAATCAATGTAACTCCAGTGGTTGAACCTCAATTTTATGAAGCAACACAATATATTAATGTGCATCGGGCATTCACAAGAGCACTATGACGCATGTGTGTTGTTGACGTAAGATGTTAGGTGAATGCACGTTGGAGATAAATATTTTGTGAATAAAGTGGTAAATTGTTTTCAGTAAGTTTCAGAACTAAAAACATCCTTGTTATGCTTGTCCAAAACCAGCTTTTTTAATCTGGCCCAGCGAATGACTCATTTTGCATTAATGTGACTATTTATGATGTAATACATTTACATTTAATCATTTAGCAGACGCTTTTATCCAAAGCGACTTACAAGGCCAACAACCTGTAAGAGCTGTAAGAAGCCTCAGTTAATTAAGCACAGTACACAAACAATTGTTTTGTGTTGTTTTTTTAAACTTCAACTCTTGTCAGCGGAAACAGATGACGTTGTATTTTTTATGGTCTATGTTTTCAACAATGTGAATGTCTTAATTGAGCGTTATTTATTTGGATTTATGGATTCTTTGGTAAATCAGTCTAAATTTCAGTGCTGGCTTTGCAAATAGACTTTAACGCTATGGACTTGACAGTAATGCGACAACATGCAAGTAACCGTGTAAATTCTAATGCCTGATCTGATCAGTCAGGTGTTCTTTGTCTGTGTCAGTGAATCAAACCAGTGACTTATGCTCAACTTCACATTTTTTCTCTTAGGATTAAAATAATACTAGCAATTTCGTATGCAAAGTGTAAACCATTCACAGCAGAGGGCATTAACACTGAAGTCTCACAGGAGACATGCCCCTTCAAAAAGAGCGTCCAAATCAGAGGCTTAAATCAGGGTAGGAAAAATACCTTTTATATAAATGATGACCGTTTTTGATTTAAAAATCATACTGTAACATGTTCTAAATGTTATTGTGTTTTAGTGGACAAGGAGTTTAATGTTTAGAGGACACTGTTCATTTTGGTGTTGTGGACTGTTATCATACTTCATTACCTGTTATTGGAGGTTCGGGTTAAATATGCGAAGAGGCTCCACCCCCTAGGGGTTTTTTGGGGAAAAAGCGGAAATAAAGGGGAGAGGAGTGCCTCGCTGTTTCAAGTGCGGTTCTCTGTTCAAGTCGGGGTGTGTACGGCGTGGGTTGTGGCCTACAACAGCCCAAATACCCCCCCTTTTTCACCAACACGTCTCATTATTGCCTGAGAACGTTACAATACTAACATTATAGGTGCACCCCAGAAAACAACATAAAACAATGCAGTTTATGACACTGTTACATTAAAAAGATCTTCATTTGCGAATTGAAGATGAGCAAAAGTCTTACGGGTTTGGACGACATGAGTGTGAGTGATAAATGACAGAATTATAATTTTTTAGGTGAACTACCCCTTTGATAGAATTTTCTTAAAAACACTTACGGTAGTTTGTTTGGCGCAACGGCAGAAACTAAGGGTGAACTCAACCACCCAGAACAGCACAAAACAATGCATTATGTTATTAAAGCATCATGAGACCTGTTTGTGGATCTTTGTGTTTCCTAGCAACAGTGAGGGTCAGATGGGACACATACGTGTCTCATGTTTGCACCAGGTCAACAGAGGATGTGTGTTCTTAGAAGTCAGTCTCGTATTCGCTTTTGAGCAAAATGTGTGTTTTTTTACTTTGCTTAAATGCTGGCGTTCTCACTGCGTACTCTGTCCTGATGTCAATCCCCAAATCCCCTGAATTAGTCTGCCTAGAGAGTGAATTAAAAAACCCCGCTCAGCTCCACTCCAGTGAACATAAGAAACTCATGAAAGGCTAAATAATTTATCTGGTTTAAAAGACCATTTAAATGCAGGAGCCGATGCTAATGATGACTGTTTGGGCTTTTTAGGGTCCTGGGTGGAGCTGGAGATGAACGGAAACACTCAGCAGCAGAACACCAGCTTGTCCTCGCTTCTGCTGGGGAATGGGAACCAAGGCGAGTCCCAGGCTTCACAGGCCCTGGAGGCTGTGCAGGAGGAAGAGGAGGTCCTAACCGGAGGACTGGAGCACGTGCCTTCCTCCTCCTCTATTCATAACGGAGACATGGAGAAAATCCTACTGGACGCCCAACATGAGTCCAGCCCCAGCAGTTCATCCTGCAACAGGTACGACAGGTTCTCCTGTCCTTCAAACCAAACACTCAAAATGACTGACATGAAGAGTGTTTCTAATGGATAAAATGAGTGGACTACACCCCAGACCAGGGTTAGAGTGCCAGAGGCCAGAGTGCCAGAGTGCATTATAGAGAGCAAAAAGACCCACTTTTTCAGAGGTGTTGGAAGTATTTTTTTCATTCATTTCTCCCATAGGGGTTTCAAAAAGGTCTTTGTTAGAGGAACTGTATGTAAGAAATGTATTTCAATGAATCATAAAATGGCCCTGATATGTCACTAGACATTAAGAAATTATGTTCATTTCAAATACTTCTATCACTGACAACAGTATTCCGGCCAGGATATTGTCATTTAAAAGTTGTTGTTGCAGCCCTCTACTGATGTTGATGTTGTCATGTTGTTTTGGTCTGAAGCTCCGCCCTCCACCTATCGACCAATCATGAAGTCGGTAGTGTTTCGGCATCCGGGTTGCCAGATCTGTAACTAGATGCATCTGTAACTAGATCTAGTTACCACAGCTGCAGAACTACAAACGATCCTGCTGATCCTGTAGCCAATCTGGCAACCTCGAGTCAGGGGGAGGGGGAGGGGGAGGGGGAGAGTGATTGCAGTACCAGTTTTGACCACAATCTTACATACACTTAGCCTAGAAATCTAGACGCACCCTAGCAGCAGCAAATCTAATCCGCCGCGAGTGTCGTCTAGGATACATGTCTGAGCTGTAAAAAACAAACTGGTCAGGCCAATCACATCGTGTATAGAGTCGGTGGGCGGGGCTTAACATAATGACGGCAGAGTTGCGTGCGTGCTTCTTGTAAACACAGAAGCTGGCGAACGGTGGTCTTTCGAATCAGCTTTGACCGCGACTCTTCGGAGTTTTGCCAACCGGATACGGCGAATGTTTAATCTTCCACAAGCTCCGCTTCACCTTCGTTGCTCTGGTTGGTTGTAGCGCTATCCAATCGTGTGCAGAGGGAGTTTGAAAGACAACCGTTTATCCCGCCCCTCAGATTGAGCTGTCAATGGTGAGTTTCCAGACCAAACATCTTGATGTGGGTCTGGCTTGTCAGGCTAACATGCACTTCCTTTAAAGAACACATAACACAGTTTCTGCCAGTCTCATGTAGACATGTGCCGATTTTCGATAATGCGATTTATCACGATAATGAATATGCACGATATTGTTATCATGGGCACTTTAAAATATCGTAAATAATAAATTATTAACAATTTATAATTTTTTTTATAATGCACTCAAGAATACTTTGCCCATCAACCGTATAAATGCTCAATACCGCTGTATTCTGCGTCAAAGGGACACGCGCTCAGATATAAACAAGCCCAACGTGCGTTTGCACAGGACTGAACCGGTGAAGGAGACGCGCTGCTGAAGTGCCGCTCAGTGACAGCAGAGGGCGCTGATAAACTGAAGAATGCAGCCGGTTACCCCGGAAACCAGCAAACAAACAAAAAAACGCACAGCCATTCGTTTTTGTAATCTCAATGTCATCACAGCACCAAATACTTAATACTTAAAGACTTAATAGGCTATTTATTTTCAAATTTAAACATTTTTTATGTTTTAATCTGGACTACAACATACCCTAATGATTAGAACTGTTCTAATTATTTGTTATTGTTCAGTATAACTTTGAGATACGACTTCATTAGTTAACATGTTAATTCATTATTACCAAACTGACAATGAAAAATACTTATAAAGAATTAATCATTCTATGTTCATTTCTTAGTTACTTTTTAATAACATTAAAATCAAAATCAAAATAACTTTTAATGGACCTAAGATAAAACTAACAATGATCAGTATTTCTTAACTAACATTACCAAAAACATTATACTTTCTGTACCAAATGTAGCTATTGCTCAATCTTAGTTAATGCATTAACTAATGAGCCCTTATTGTAATTTGTAAGCCTACCTGTTGTTTATAGCCTAATTCTTTTGCACTTTAATCTGTTTGAAAATTGTACTTTTACAGCTCTGAAAAAAATCAAGAGACCACTTAACATTGATTTCTCAATGAGGGTCTCTTAATTTTTTTCCAGAGCTGTATATATTTTTGGTGCATTATTGTATTTAAACATTCAGTTATATTTGTTCTTACAAAAATAGTTCTTAAAGCTGTTATGCTATGGCAACACTTTTTTTTTTTTCAACTTATTTAAATATCGTGATAATATCGTATATCGTGATAAAACTTCATCAATTAATCGCAGCGTGAAAAATTGATATCGGCACATGCCTAGTCTCATGTTAATCTTGAGTACCTAAGAGTCTTTAGTTTTATTATATTTATATAAGACAAATACGCTGTAGCGATTCTTTCCATGAACAGCCGAGCTCATGGAGGCGTGCGGTGGGCGGAGCTAAACAGTCCCAAGCATACACACACCTATGACACACACTCAATACACCCTGGCATTATTCCTGTATAACTTTCGATTTCGATTCGTTTGTGTTCTTCCTATTATTCACTCACCGGCTGCGGTGTATTTCCACATGTACAGAGCTTTGATTTAGCACTTTTATTCTTAGATCTGCTGCTCTCTCTAATTCACTCCACACATGATTCGGGTGTCTGCTGTGGTTTTGCTTTCTCTGATCTGTATTTTACATTTCTTTGATGTGTGTTTACAGCCCACCACGACCACACAGTCCTGACCAGGATGAGGGGCAGATCATGTTTGATGTGGAGATGTCCAGCGACAGAGACTGTCAGGTAAGAGCAGAACACACACAGAGAGTCATTACTGAACTACTCTCTAACAGCCAAATAGCGGGATAGTACAGTTATTTAATGAGTGCTGTCTTTTCTCATCTCTTTCAGTCAGAAGATGATAGTCTGGAGAGAGACAAAGAGGATGATATCCTCATGAATAAAGGAGAGAGTTGGGTGGCAGACTGGTCCAGTCGACCAGAGAACATTCCCCCGAAGTAAGAACCCATATAAAACCATTTGGTGTGTATGTTCACAGTTTCAGTTGATCTTCAAATCCTATATTCTTATATAAAATGTAAGATTTTATATATTTACAAAATATTCTATTCTCTGTGAAAACAATTTTTTTTTCCTTTTTTATAGTTTTTATTACAAATATTTTATGTATTGATTGGTTTAAAATATTGTGTATTAATTAAAAATAGTTGTATTACTTATTTATTTTACATTTATTTTATCTTATTTTATAAACTCTCTTTAAAGTACTAAGCTGTCAACAGAAGTGTTCTGCAGTTTAGATGGAAGTATAATGATATCGCTGACCGATCGCAGGGAATGCCAACCTTTTATTATTTATTATCATTTTTATTTATTTATTTCAAATATCATGTATTAATTAAAACAATGTTTAAACAAATAAGGAAATATAACTGTTTTAATTAATACATAATACTTAAAATAAAAAATATTTAAAAGATATATATATTAAATATATTTTATATATAAATATTGATTAAGTTTTTGTAAAATGTATAAAGTAAATACCATTATTTTATTTAATAGACAATACTTAAAGGATAAATAAAATAAAATAATAAATAATTTTATCTTAATAAAGAAATAATAAAAAAAATATATAAGAAATATTAAATAATAATTAAATCATTTTTAAATAATTTTTATTAAGGTAAATAATTTGTATTAAAGGTAAATAATTTTTATTAAGAAATAGAAATATTTACCTGATATTTCTTATATATTTAAAAAAATGTTTAAATATATTTAATTGTATTATTTCTTTAGTAAGATAAAATAATGTATTGTTTTATTTTATTTATCCTTTACGTATTATCTATTAATTAAAAAATGTATTTACTTATTCATTAAAAAAATAATCAATATTTCTATATAAAATGTATTTAATATTTTAAAAATATATGTACTTTTTTATTTTAAAAATAAAAACATTTTATTATGTATTAATTTAAATTTTTTTTTTCCTTATTTGTTTAAAACAGATTTAATTTATATTTTTAAAAACATATTTAAATAATATATATTTTAAATGTATCTTTATTTAGAAAAAAATATTTTGCTCAAAAATACTTGGGTTACCCTCGTATACTGTTGATTGCTTAAAAAAAAAAAGGAAAAAAAAGGAAAAATAAGTCTTTATTCTGTTGTTCCCTCAGTAAAGTACCAAGCTCTCAGCAGTGTTCTGCAGTTTAAGTGAGACATTAGTGTAAAGGTTTTCTTTGACCACTCACAGGGAATTCCACTTCCGGCACCCGAAGCGTTCTGGATCGGTGTCTCTGAGCATGAGAAAGACCGGCGCTATGAAGAAAGGAGGTGTGTTCTCCGCTGAGTTCCTCAAAATGTTCGTGCCCTCGCTGCTGCTCACCCACATCCTGGCTCTGGGACTGGGGTGAGTGCCAAACACCATATACTGTACCAGCGCAACCTGTGCGTTTCACAATAATCACTTCAGAGCAGCATATGAATGTAGATGAAGCTGCAGGGATGGTGATGCATGCTGATACTATTAAAGGGTTAGTTCACCCAAAAATTTAAATTATTTAATTAATTACTCACCCTCATGTCGTTGGACACCCGTAACACCTTCGTTCATCTTCAGAACACAAATGAAGATATTTTTGTTGAAAGCTGATGGCTGAGAAAGGCTTCAGAAAGGCCTCCATTGGCATTCAGTACATTTCCACTGACCCACTCACAAGACCCATAAAGGCACTAAAGACGACATTACAAAGTCTATCTCACTACGGCGGCTGTACAATCATTTTACAATGCGACGAAAATAGTTATTGTGTGCACAAAAGTCTAAATTACGACTTTATCCACTAAGTTATTGACTTGAACTCGACGCATGCGCTCGAATATGACGCAGATCCGCCGCTCGAAAACGTGACCCGGAAGAGGAGGAGCGCCGCTATCACGTGAGATCCCGTCAGAGACCTACACGGAAGACAATATCTTGGTGGATTAAGTCATTATTTAGATTTTTTTTGCGCACAATAACTATTTTCGTCACATTGTAAAATGATTGTACAGCCACTGTAGTGAGATAGACTTTGTAATGCCGTCTTTAGTGCCTTTATGGGTCTTGTGAGTGGGTCAGTGGAAATGTACTGAATGCCAATGGAGGCCTTTCTGAAGCCTTTCTCAGCCATCAGCTTTCAACAAAAACATCTTCATTTGTGTTCTGAAGATGAACAAAGGTGTTACGGGTGACCAACGACATGAGGGTGAGTAATTAATGAAATCATTTTCATTTTTGGGTGAACTAACCCTTTAATATATAGTAAAGGTCTTGCATGCGTACTACGTAATTTAAGAAGTAAATGTTTTGGCTGATAAAATGTATTTATTTGTACATAAAGCTTATACTTTTTTTGCCCTGAAATGCACTTTTAATCACGGTTTCCTGCGCAAGAAAGACATAATTTATTTTTACTTGACCCTCAGCTTTCTTACGTTTGGGGTGGTAAGATGTTTAAGAAAGATGTCTCTTCTCCTCCTCTGATGATGATGATGATCATCAGTGAGAATGATTTCTGATGATGCTGAAAATTCAGCTTTGATCACAGGAATAAATTACACTTTATAATATATTCACATAGGAAACAGTTATTTTAAATGGTAATAATATTTCAAAATATTGTGTTTTACTGCATTTTTTGATTATATAAATGCTACTTTGGTGAGAAGAAGAGACTTCTTTCAAAATAAAAAGTCCTTTCCTAGCTTATTTGAGCAGAGCTCTATACATATATACTGTATAAATATTATATTATAAAAATACATATACACTGATTATATTATAAAAATACTATGTCCTTTTTTAGGGTCTACATTGGGAAGAGGTTGACTACCCCCTCCACCAGCTCATTTTAAACCGGATCAGACCCCAGTGCCTGGATGTCCCGTTATGAGCAGCCGTGGCACAGCAGTGGCCAATCGTGTGATGGTCTCTCTCTCTCTCTCTCTCTCTCTCTCTCTCTCTCTCTCTCTCTCTCTCTCTCTCTCTCTCTCTCTCTCTCTCTCTCTCTCTCTCTCTCTCTCCCCTCTTGCTCTCTCTCTCTCTCTCTCTCTCTCTCTCTCTCTCTGTCGTTTCTTTAAATCCACACTCCTGGTTTCCCATCACCGCCTCTGCTGGGAGACGTTTCGCTTGTTGACCTTTATCTGTCGCAGTTCCTCGCCCTCTAACGCCGTGGCTTACTGACATATTTGATATGTTTTTGTTTGGACATGTTCAGAATTATTCACTGACACAAGCTAAAGCCCCAGTTACCTCTCCATCACTACAACCACGGCCTTTTATCTTTTATTTCTGCATGATACGCTTCATACGCGACTAATATGGAGCGTCTGTGTGCTCCTGGATGTGGCCGGTAATCTTGGGAAGTTACTGTTTTGGGTACCACTGACTGGACGGATACACAGTATAGTGCTATCTTTATATCAAGCATATTGACTCTTAATAGAAAATTTAGTGAGGCTTCGCACTAGAGCGATAAACATTTGAGTTACGACAGAATCATAAATGCATGTCAGAGTCGTAGGAGAACGGGCGCTTCATGAGACTGTTTAAAGTCATTTTTTTACATATGTCAGTACGCTCGCTGCATTATGTTGGACTGTTACGAAAATTACTTCTAGACTTATTTTATGTAGAATGTAAACCTTAAGAGGTTCCTCTAAGTTTGATGCAGTTGCTGAATATTCTGTTTGCTTCCAGAAAGGTCTAGTATGATAGATAAAAAACTTTGCTGTTTTTCTAATCAAACGAGCTTTAGAGAAAGAGATCAGCATGGACGTACATCTGTTTAAGAGCCAAACTGGTCAGATTAGTTGTTGCTTTACACACATACAAACTTACACTCTCTCGTTTGCCTTGATGCATATCCTGCTTGCAGCAGTTTCTGACTGTGTATCTCTCAGTGCCAAAGGGTTTCCACCGTCAAACCCAACACGAGTCCCTCGCACTTCATAGACTCGGTCTGGTTTGAGTGGATTATTTTCTTGCTGTCGGTCACTCCATTTTGACAACACCTTACAAGGCCTTTGATTTTACTGTGAACACCCTGTTGATATTAGTCATAGTGTTTTATAGTTGTGTATTATACGCTGTTGAACGTACTTTTGTCAAGGCAACAGATCCACACTCTGTGTACATTTTTTAATATGACATGGTGTCGTTTTACAGATGAAACTTCTCGTTTAGAAGACTTAAACGTACCGATTTACAGATGAAATCTGTTGTGAACATGTCCAGGTCATATTTTAAACCCATGAACGGTCATTTTGATCGATTGTATTCAAAATTATAAAGACCTAAGCCAGGTTTTAATAGCAATAAGATATTGAGGTATTAATTTCATGACAATTAACCTTCATCCCTGTAACATCCTGTAACAAATCCTTCCCTCACAGGTCAAAATGACACAAAGCCCTTAAATTATATCAGTTCATTTTTATAATATTTTTCCTATTTTTAATGCAAAAAATTTTTAAACTATTTTTAATTTTATTTACCTTTAAAGGTGAACTATGTAGTATTTTTGCAGTGAAATATCCAAAAACCACTAGGCCGGTGTTATATATTTTGTTCAGTTGAGTACCTACAATATCCCAGATGTTTCCAACTATTTGTAAATTGTGAGAAAATTGCTATTTTAACTAAGGACCGGGACGTTTCAGCATTGCATTTGAGAGAGTCGCCTGTCAATCGCGTCATATCTGCGTTACCCTCGGTTTCAGCTTTTATTTGGCAGGAGCGCTTTACTCTTAGCAGTGTGAACAACTGAACCCACGGAGTAAAGTCATACCATCGTTTTAAACACACTTAAATGTATCTAATATGATAAACAGAGCTCCATTACCTCAAAATCATAACCGGAAGAGCGGATCTGTGCAGGCGCCCGGCAAATGAGTCCCGTCCCGTCATAATAAAAGTCCCGGTATTCGCAAGGCGGGTATTTGTTTAACAATCGCTCCAGCAGCTTTGCTCAGGTCCATAACACTCGGTCCTGCTCTGCTTTAGACTACAGTAACGTTAATAACCGCATGCATGAGCGTGATTTCTGCCCGAGTCCTATTTTTCACCGGCTGTGAGGTGAAGACCACATCTCCCAAGATGCTGCGCTCACACTTTGCGTCATCAAACTACGCATTTGTTTTGCATAGGCGCCCTCCAGTGGACAAAAGCTGCATAGTGCACCTTTAAATTACTAGATTTATTAAATTAATAATATAATTCAAGCACATACTTCACATTATTTAAACTTAAACTCAAATAACCCCAATACATGCAATAATCAGCTCAAAATATCCCACATTGGGTCAATTTGGGTCCTAAAGTCAGATTTTGGGTTTAGTACACATTCAGAGTACACATGTAGACATTATTTAAAAAAAAAAATGTAAATTATTATTACCCTTGAGGGAAGAATGTGTTACTTTTTTATTGCAACCACATAAACTCCTCAAATCCTCTTTGTGTGTGTGAGTGTGTGCGCGTGTACGTGCACATTTGTGGTAAAAGTGTGACAAGCGTCCTGAGGTTTTGGACTACTCTGATGAACACTTTTTTTGTTTTGTTTTTTGTTTGTTTGTTTTTTGTTGGTACAAAATGACCCGAGGGATGGATGAAGGTTTCTCATTATAAAATGTATTTGAATTGTAAAATATTTATACATTATGGTCATGTTCGTTTCACTTCATGGTGATTTAATGGAAAAAATATGTATTACATCAATTTTTGTATTGTAATACAGTAAAAATTGTCATGGAAATAATGTCAAAATTGAAGAGAAAAAAAATGCATTAGTCCAAATTGCACATTTTATTTATATAAATATATAATATATTATATAATTTTTTTTATTAAACCTGGACATTTTCTTGACCGGTTTTTCACCCTAACAGTATCTAGTAACACTTCTTCTAAGCAAAGTGTGTTTAAAAGACCTTAAAACCTCATAGTTCAATAGTCCAGTGAGAGTTCATCTAACAGGTCCCCCATTGCGTCGAGGCCGTCTATGCCATTGTGCCACACTTTACTTCTTTTCTCTGTTTTCATGCTTTTTCTTGTCTCGGAGGGAGAGTGGAAATACAAGAGGCCAATTAAGTGTCGCTTCAGCCGTGCCTCGAGTTTCGTTTGCACCTTTTCTGAGCCCCATTGCATGCGTGTGTTCAGAGAATCGGCATCAGGACCAGCGACGGAGGTGAAGTTTTCCCCTGCGTGGGGCGGAAATCACAACTGTGAATGGAATAGCTGTAGCTAATGTCGAATATGATAAACTAGCCCTGCCCCGTCTATGTTGGGTGGGATCACCATACGAGATGTTTTACGCACATTAATATGCTTTCTTTCTCTGTTATATCTCTTTTGTTATTTTGAATTTTTTGCTTTAATCATGAGTATGGATATGGAGGGCGGGGCCCTCGTGATTGACAGCTCTATGATGTGTTTGAATTCCAATAGTGACTGGAGTGATGAAGCAAAGAACGTGAAGTTTCTTGTATTTTCGCTGGTACTGGAGGAAAACTGAACTGATATTAAAATATAACCTGACATTCATCTTTTCTTTTGTTGTCATTCCATTGTTGGTTTGTGTCCATCTTGAACGTTCCTCATTTGATTTGCTTTTGCCATGTGAGGAAGTGATATGAAACCCATCCTTTTTGTTTGACTTCCCTACTATATTCATTCATTAAATATTCTTGCACTAATATAGAGGTAGAACTGAACAAATGTAGATTTAAATACTCTACAATAGTCAGTTTGATACTATTAGTTTATATTTCATTAATTTAAAAACACGTTTGCATGTCCACATACAATGTCTTGTAAAATGCAAGTAAATAGAACATTTCATCTTTTTTAGTAAATGTTTTGTAATTTTACACTTCTAGGATTCAATTATTAGCTTTATATCAATTCACAAAGCCTCTGCAGTTTCTTCACAACCCCTAGTTTGGGAAACCTTGTGGCATAAAATTAAGTGCTTTAATAGTTGACACTCAAAAAAACTTAATATAGTCCCAAATCAGAGGGAAATGATGGTTGCCCCCTAACAGAAGTACACATTTTTCTTCAAATTGTGCCCTTTTATCATAAAGTTGTGCCAGGATTTCTGCTGATCAAAGAGTACACCATGGCGCTAATGCCTAGGTCATGGGTTTGATTCACGAGAACGCATTAAATAAAATGTATCCCTTAAATGCGATGCCAGTCACTTTATATAAAAGCATTTGCCAAATGGATATATTTAAATGACCAACATACATGCGTCTTTAGCTTTATCGATTAAAACTATTTTTCCCCTCCCCTCTTAGTGGTTTAATTTCCACCAAACTAGATTTTCCATCTCTCGACAACTTTACATGTTGGGCAAACCATGTAATGGATCAATGCATTCAGCTCCAACCAGGAAATACTGGCTGTATTTTTGCAACACTTGAAACGTATGATTGCCAGAATGATTTGATGCATGCAAGTTAAATTTGTTGACTATGATGAACAATTTAGATTCAACCTATAGACTAATTAAAGGGTTACTTCACCCAAAAATAATTCTCTAATTCATTTCTCACCCCTCATGTCGTTCCAAACCCGTAAGACCTTCGTTCATCTTCAGAACACATGAAGATATTTTTGATTAAATCTGAGAGCTCTTTGACCCCTCCATAGACAGCAACATTATGCACTTTCAAGGCCCAGAGTACTTCAGGGTTGCTTCAGAGCTATGCCAGAACGCCGGCTTACCGTTGGCTGAAGAAGAAATGGTTGATTAAAGTGTTCTGTTGTTGTTTTTTTGCTAAAAGTATTCTCATCACTTCATTAAGGTTGAACCACTGGAGTCACATGGACTATTTTAACGATCTCTTTACTACCTTTCTGGGCCTTGAAAGTGTTCATTACATTGCTGTCAATTTTTTATTTTATTTCATCAGAAATATCTTCATTTGTGTTCTGAAGATGAACAACAGTTATGGGTTTGGAACGACATAAGGGTGAGATATTAATGACAGAATTTTTATTTTTGGGTGAACTATCCCTTTAATTCGTTTTTTTTTTAACCTTTTTATTCATGAATATCTCTCCTAAATTGCAATCTATACCAAAATTAGATGTATCTGAAATGGTTGCATGTGGTTTATCATGCCCTAGTAATTCATTTGATTACAGTTCTGAGTTCTTGGGGGGAAAAGGTAATTAAAAACTGAAAATAGGGACGCTGTAACAATCCAATCAACCTTACAATGCATGCAAAGCATTCAAAACTTACAGTCTCTCACTTCTGCCAATGAGGATCAGTGATTTTGATGACATCACTGCACTTCAGCTTCTCATCAGATTTTGTCCAATCAAATGCTTGCTCGAATCTAAAGCCCCGCCCCCTACATTATAAACAGACGCAGAAGTTGTGTTACTTGTTCACACATTTACAGTTTTCTACATAGTAAATGGCACATTCTTCAGACAGTGTAAATATGCTTTTTATTCGAGTGAATGAAGTCTGGTTTCCCGTTAGTGTCAGTGAACCGCCGCAGCTCCGGTCCAGAGACACGATAGCACAGAGCGGATCATGTGATCGAGTCGCCACAGAACCCAAAACTCATCGGACCCGTTTGAATTCTGCACTGAATGATGAATTTAAAGAGATATGGAGGACATTAGGAGGAGAAACGGTTAGAGATTAGGAGGAAACTGTGGCTTTACGGAGATCAACGGCTCTGCATGAGCTGTGATATAATCTAAAGACTATTGGGTATTTTAAAAAAGGGGAAGGGGCTGTTCGATATGCCCCGCCCTGTCTTCCGGTTTCAGTGGAAATTATATGAACACATTGAATAATGCTGCTTGTTTCAAGGCACTTCAGCGGGACAAACATTCTAGCATTTTCCATCCATCTGACATTTATATTTATCCATGCCATTTCTGAAGGTACCATCATCATGCAAGTTCTCGATGGACTAAAGGCTATATTACAGGTGCACGCGTGTGTGTGTTTGATGGAATGACTCGTGTACAGACAGCGGGCACGTGAACTGTTGAATGCATGTGGTCGTTGAGCACTGTGAATGTGGGGTTTTGTGCTTTTTATTTATTTGGTAAAAAAGTCTCCACAGACAGGCAAGCATGCGGCCTGCGCTCTGATTGGTGGTCTCTCCTGTCCTGATGCATGTTACTGGTACAGAAAACCGCATGGTACAGGGTACGCTTGTAAGCTCTTATGTGCAAACTTTAAAAATTGAACGCTAACAAATGCTTCAGTGACAGATAAAAGCAAAAATGGCGTCCTTATTAAAGAGATAGTGCACCCGAAAAAGATAAATGTCACCTTCATGATGTTCTGTTCAGATGTGTTTGACTTTCTTCTGTAAAACATTAAAGTCTTCACAATGCTCTTTTCTAGGACAGCTCATAGCTCATGTATGTGTGTGTGTATATATATATATATATATATATATATATATATATATATATATATATATATATATAGATAGATAGTACAGGCCAAAAGTTTGGACACATTTCTATTTGTAATATTTTTGAAAGAAGTTTCTTCTGCTCTTCAAGCCTGCATTTATTTGATCACAAATACATTTAAAAAAAAAACAATAATATTGTGATATATTATTACAATTAAAAATATTTGGTTTTCAATTTATTATACTTTAAACTATAATTTATTTCTGTGATGAAAAGCTGAATTTTCAGGATGGTTCCTCCAGTCTTCAGTGTCACATGATCCTTCAGAAATCATTCTAATATGAGTGTTGGAAACAGTTCTGCTGCTTAATATATTTGATGAATAAAAGGTTCAAAAGAACTGCATTTATTCTAAATAAAACCATGTTTTCAAATAATATAAATGTCCTTTACTATCAATTTTTATCAATTTAACACCTAATCAAAAATAAGAAAGAAAACAATGACTGACCCCAAATTACTGACCAGCAGTGTACATTGTTATTACAAAAGATTTCTATTTTTAAAACATTTGCTTCTTTTTTTATTTGTATTTTATTTTTAACTTTTTATTCATTAAAGTATTATAAAAAATATCACAGGTTATGAAAAAATATTAAGCAGCAGAACTGTTTCCAACGCTCATAATGAATCCTCATATTAGAATGATTTCTGAAGGATCATGACCACTGAAGACTGGAGGAATGATCCTGAAAATTCAGCTTTGATCACAGAAATAAATGATCATTTAAAGTATAATAAATTGAAAACCAATTAATTTAAATTGTAATAATACATCTCAATATTACATGTTTTTCTGTATTTTTGATCAAATAAATGCAGGCTTGATGAGCAGAAGAAACTTCTTTCATAGACATTAACTTTAGCCAAACTTTTGGCCTATATTGGTGTGTGTGTATATATATATATATATATATATATATATATATATATATATATATATATATATATATATATATATATATATATATATATATATATATATATAACACAAAGGCTTGGGTCTGGTTCTCAAAAAAAAGTACTGTATGACTTCTGAAGATATCTAATAGCACAAACTACTGTTATGCGGTTTTTGAAAGGTCCATGGTAATGTAATAATGTGTTCCACAAAAGAAACCAAATCTATTACAAAAAAACTTTAGAATGACATGAAGAAATGATAACAGAGTTTTCCCTTTTGTGTGCAGTCACCTCACTCAAACTGAATGAGTTTGAAGATGATTTATGATGTTCATATCTCATTTCATGACAGGATCAGTAGGGACATACAGCAGATTTTGGTCTGTTCAAAGAATGTGAAACTGGTTTCAAACCTATTTTTCTTATTTTATCGTTTTTGTCTTATTTTTATGGTTCTCTTTTATGCCACAACCTCTCCCCCATGTTTCCTTCACTTGCCTTAATTATTGCACGCTGAACTTTTATTTTGTTTATTTGGATGGTTCTCCTAAGTCACTCACTGTGAATAATTACTTTCATTATCGATTCTGTAATATTTAGATCTGTATGATTAGGTTTACTCAAGTCTTTTTTGTGATTAATGTGATATCCTTCTCATGTGGTCTGAACCTCTGTTTTCCTTTCTCCTAAAATCTTGTTCATAGATGGACACGGAGTAAGCTTTCTTTTGCCAAAGCATTTTTAGCCTAACTTTGTAAAATATGAATTCACGACACTTGTGTATATCATGTCTCGTGTTTTGTTTGCATTAAAAGTAGATAAATGATGAACAGAGTTTTAAGTTGTTTCCGAATGTGTTTATATTGCCACATAACACCCGCCTCGCGAACACCGGGACTTTTATTATGACGGGACGGAACGAACACATTCGCTGGGCGACTGCACTGATCCGCTCTTCCGGTCATGATTATGAGGTAATGCAGCTCTGTTTATCATATTAGATAGATTTAAGTGTGTTTAAAATTATGTTATGACGTTACTCCGTGCGTTCACTTGTTCACACTACTAAGAGTAAAGCGCTCCTGTCACAAAAAACCCGAAACCGAGGGTAGCGCAGATATGACGCAATTGACAGGCGACTTCCTCAGACGCTATGCTGAAACGTCCCTGTCCTTAGTTAAAATAGCAATTTTTTTCCACAATTTACAAATAGTTAGAAACATTTGGGATATTGTAAGAACTCAACTGAACAAAATATATAACACCGGCCTAGTGGTTTTTGGATATTATACTGCAAAAATACTACATAGTGCACATTTAAATATATAATTTCACTGTTGCAAAGACACATGTAAGTGTAACCCTTTATTATTCAAGTGGCCTAGTTATGTTACAACATCTACTTACCATAGTAATAACTGTAAATTATGCATTATTACATGTAACTAACCCTAAAACCCTAACTATAGTAAGATTAATTAATATTAACCAGTAGTGTCGCATGTCTGTCTTGCTTTGCAAATGTGGTGTTTTGATTTGTTTCTGGGCCATGTGCTCTTGTCTCATGTGACAGTACTTAGTTGAGTTAGTACAAATGTAAGGCCATCTCACACCAAAAAAAGAAATTAATAATGAGTATCTTGCATTTTTGAAAAAATAACTTGGATATTTAGTTTTAAATTGAACAGTAATGCAATGCTTTATTTACTTGAAGAAAAAGTAATCTGATTCATAACTTGTGTCAGTTGTAATGTGTTATACCCTCAACGCCGGTATTACAGGCTATTTAATTTGAATCATAACCAGAAAATAAAAAATATATTTTGTATTTTTAATACAAAAAAAAGAGTAAATATTGCACATTATTTACACTGATTCACGGAATCAAATATTTCAATTGTATAAAAGATTATATTGGATCAAATTAAATTCATTTTTTTTAAACTAGAGATGCTTTAGACAAATTAAGTATGCTATTCTAAATATAGTCAGTGATAATTAGCTCAATACTGCCTCCTAATGGCTAAGGTGAAACTGTGTGTGTGTGCGTGCGTGCGTGTCTGTGTGTGGGTGGGTGTGTGGTTGTGTGTGTGTGGCCTGGTAAACTACGTTATGGGGACAAAACGTCCCCACACTGATGGCAATATCCAAAATCCTTGTCCTTGTGGGGACATTTTTTGGTCCCCATGAAGAAAACATCTTATAAGTCATACTGTGATGTTTTTTTGAGAAAGTAAAATTGCAGAATGTGTGTGTGTGTGTGTGTGTGTGTGTGTGTGTGTGTGTGTGTGTGTGTGTGTGTGTGTGTGTGTGTGTGTGTGTGTGTGTGTGTGTGTGTGTGTGTGTTTTAGTGTATACTGTAGTGGCATTAAATATCCTTCTAGATCCACAGAGATGCACATTGTGATGTTATACACTCAAAAGAGCAAGTGAAGGTTATGTACCGCAGTGTAAAACATGCTGTATAGTTTGCATGCTGGAGGTGGTTTTACTCACTGGTTGTTCTTTTTTCACAATCACATTATCTTTGTGAGATGCTCCCACATAGTCTGTACACTCATTTTGCTCACATTTATAAAGAACGATTAGCCATGCAGTGAGAACCAGGCCATGAAATACCAAATTATCTCACACAAGAGCAGAGTCCATTGTGCTGCCGGTGGTCCTCACTTATGGGAGACAGGCGTAGAGGACCAGCCTATACCCAGTTACCCACGGCAACTATAGAAACTCAGTGGGAGGAGCCTATGGGCTTCCATTCACATGATTGGCTGCTGGCAGGTGTTCTGAGGTTGCATATGCTGAAGTGGAGGGGCTGAGTGTAGATTTAAATGTGTGTGAAGGAGAAATGCTTGATTCATTATTTGTCAACATATTCTCTTGCTATCATTTTCCATATTTAAATAAGAGAAATCCTTTATTACCAGCAGGCCTGACATTCAAATTCCACAATTTATTTACATTGACACATAAAGTCAGTTTAATAAAGAATCACTTCATCTTTATCATACATTAATTGTATTATTAGTCCTAATCAAATATATTATATTGTTCTATGGTTTCTGTAAAGTTTAATCGAAACAAATGACCCACCACTCACTATTCTTTATCCCTATATTCATAAATAAATCAATAAATTAAGCTGCTAAGCATAATGAATAATGAACAATATATTTCCCAACAGCTTTTATTTTATCTCATTTCATTATTTAATTTAATTTCATCTTTATGTATTATTGTTATTTTATTTGGATTTTTTTACTTTTTACTAATTTTTTACTTTAAGAAAATGATTGTATCATTTAGGACAGACCAGGCCATGAGACATTTCTAGATTAGTAGAATCTTTGATACATTTATTTTATTTTTAGTTGGGTTTAATTAAACAAAATCTGTATTTTTTAGAGAATACTATCAACGGTCAGGGATGAACATTTGTATCGGTTCATATTATACAGAAAATGTAATATACAGAAAGTTTCACTCACATTTATCATCAAAATCATTCTGTGATTCCATAGAAATACATATTTACATATACAGCATATAGAAATAGAATCGATTCCCTAATGCGAATCTTGCTCTGTAAGTGTGTGTGGCTATGTTTTTGTGACATATGAGGACACAAATGTGTATAATGGCATGGGTATGACACAGGTATTACAAGGAGAGGGTGTAATATGAGGACATTGTCCATGTCCCCACTTTTCAAAATGCTTATAAATCATACAGGGTGAGTTTTTTTAGAAAGTAAAAATGCAGAATGTTTCCTGTGATGGTTTAGGGGCAGTGTAAGAGGATAGAAAGTACGGTTTGTACAGTATAAAAACCATTACGCCTATGGAATGTCCCCATATGTCACAAAAACAAACGTGTGTGTGTGCATAAGCGCGTGTGTGTGCTGTGAGCATGAGCGCGTGCGTGTATGTGTGTGTGGATCAGGGTGGGGTGTTGCGCATGCACTGTGGCTTTGGCCGCGTAAATCTCCATCAGTGTCTGTCTGGAACAAGAGAGAATAGCCCGTCACCTGAAACCGAGGGGGAAGCTTCACCATCCACCTTCAGAATCTCTGCAGGGTTATCTGGAAACATTCCACCATCGCATCCGGGTTGTTTTGTGCCGACGGCGGCGGGTGTCATTGAGCTGCGGGGCGTCGCTTCTCCAAACGCGCATCGGGAACCATTACGCGTGCGGATCTCCAGCCATCAGCGCAGAGATGTCCGGATACCAGGGCAAAAAGAACATCCCTCGCATCACTGTGAGTACAGATCAACACGAATGATGTTCTGAAGGCGCGAGTGAATGAAATGATGACAGCCCAACAGGAGCGCAGATTCATTTCATGGCATTCAGTGCTGAAATGAGCCAGTTTTGTGCTTTTACAGTGGTCCAGTTATGCCAATACCTTTACATCAGATGTTGGATTACTGTCACCTCTCATTTCAATGTCACATGTACTTTCAAACGGGTTTCTTTGTGGGTCAGCGCCTAGCTCCATTAAAGCTCTGCAATTGGTCTCACTGGATGCATTTTTTTTTTACCTTGTGGAAACTGTCAAGCATTCATGCATTATAAAACAGGCCTCATTTGAATAGAGTAAAATGGATTATCCCTGAAACTCAAACACATCTTGCCTACACTTGGTTGCAAAACTTCAAAGCTAGTTTGTTGCTATATAATGTCCCAAATGAATATACAGTAATTCATAACTGGATTTTTTTTGTGTTTTTTTTTTGACTCACTATTAAATGTATTTTTCATTGGATTAAAAAAGTGACTGTATGGAAAGCTGTTAAGCGTGCATGTATGCGTGTATTATTTTAAGATCCTAGGAATGTCATATTCGACATTCTTTCGAGATATGCATCTTATCTTCACTGACTATGAAGTTCTTAGGAAATCATTAGGTGTGTGTGTGTGTGTGTTGCATGCACTTGAAAAACTAGCTTGTGAAAAGCATACATGCATTCTTTGGGATAAATCATAGCCTCAAATCAAAGAGACTCAAATCTTGCATTATTCGCTATCCCAATGGAGCCTTTAAATCTATATCTATTGCAGAAATGTATCTTACAATATATATCTCCAGGCAGTGAATGATGGCTTTGACGACATTCACCTTGAAAAGTGCAAATTATTGAAGTAAAAAGCAGCTTCAGTTTAGCTGCTGGTACAATGGCCTCCGCACCCACCCCCACTGGTTTGATAGCCATGCTAAATTCAGAAAACCGTCTCCATAGGAAACGAATGAAAATCCTCTTTTGAAAAGTAGGTCAGTGAATGTAAAGTGTATGTTGTGGTATGTGGCATGCAATACATGTTCAGTCCACCAGTGACCTATCACAGTGCAAAGACAGTCAGTGTGCACTGCATCGATATTCACTGTGATTGTTTTAGAGGCGCGCGGATCTGACTGCGGAGGCCTGCAGGAACGGGCAGATCTGGGACAGGAGGGAGAAAGATGAAAACTCTGCCTTTGCCGTTAGATCTTGCCTTTAGCTCTTGGACGTCAGCTAAGCTTCAGCCATCTTAAGGGATGTGATAAGACTGCAGTGGGTGGCAAACGCTGGTACTGTTCTACACACTCAAAGACTTATTAAAGGAATAGTTAGAATGTTCATTAATATAATGTTCATTAATATAATGTTCATTTTTCTGCGGAACACATTAGAGTATTTGAATATTCCATATATTGGCATCATCTGCCAAGATCCAAAAGGAACAAAAAAGCACAATAAATAACCTACATTAGTCCCACATGACTGATGTATATAATTCAAGTGTTGTGACATTGTATGTCAGCTTCGATGAGGAACAGACCCCAATTTAATCTTTGCAAAGCTTTAACATCTAATTTGCATCCATGTGGTTTGATTTATTATCTGCAAACCTCATGTGCAATTGTGAATTAAAAGCAAACGTGGTACACTAGTTAAAATGTTAATGAGAATGTATAGGAACGATCTGGATGAGACTTGTAAAGTCCCCATGAAATCAAATTGGAAGTTTTTCTGCCGTACCATTGGTGCAGAGGCGCAATGACGTTCTAGTCCTCAGCACGCTCTCTGTTTAAGCAGGTAGTTACATTGGTTATGTTGACGGAAGTTAGTCTATTTTCAGGCGCTGCGTAATATCATTGCGCCTCTGCACCCATGGTATGGCAGCAAAGTTCCCTGATCTCCTTTTATCATTGTCTGAGTGTCGATCCTCTAAAACACACACACACACACACACACACACACACACACACACACACTAACAGCCCACTTTCTAACTATGTTTTCTGCAGCAATCACATTCCAAAAGAGAAGACCAGACAATGTTCTGCTTCGCCTGACTTCATGGTCCGCAGTATATCGAATGTCTGAAAGGACCGCTGGTTTTATGTTGTTCACTCTCATTGATTTGATGAAAGTGCAGCTGTCTATTTATTCCCTTTGACTCCTGTTTGTATTGGTGACAGCAGTGAAGCTCACCTTTAAAGGGGTCATGAATTGCATTCATAATGTTACACTCATAATGTTAGTAGGATTGATTTTAACATAAAAAATTGGAACACTCTAGAATACTTTAAGCTTGTTTTTACTATTACAGCTCTCAAGATTAACTAATCATGACAAGTGTTGAGTATAGCAAGATATTTAGATCTAATGCATTATTTTTAGATCTATAGCATTATATTTAGTTCTGTGGCTTTATATTTAGATCTATGGCTTTATATTTAGATCAATGGCATTATATTTAGATCTATAGCATTATATTTAGATCTATGGCTTTATATCTATAGCATTATATTTCGATCTATAGCATTATATTTAGTTATATGGCTTTATATTTAGCTCTATGGCTTTATATTTAGCCTATAAAATTATATATAGTTCTATGGCATTATATTTAGATCTATAGCATTATATTTAGATCTATAGCATTATATTTAGATCTATAGCATTATATTTAGATCTATAGCATTATATTTAGATCTATAGCATTATATTTCGATCTATAGCATTATATTTAGTTATATGGCTTTATATTTAGATCTATGGCTTAGCCTATAACATTATATATAGATCTATGGCATTATATTTAGATCTATAGCATTATATTTAGATTGTGATTGCAAAGGGAGTGTTCATTGATTGCTTTTTATATATTATTTAATCACAGAAACAATGTGAAGTTGAGCATTTAGTCACTGGTTTGATTTACTGACACATACACAAAGAATATTAGACTGTACATGAATCATTACATATCAGAAATCACTGGTCACAGATCTGGCGTTAGAATTAACACGGTTACTTACATGTTGTGGCATTACTGTCAAGTCCATGTCGTAAAAATCTGTTTTCAAAGCCTGCGCCGATGTACCGAATACAACTAATGCTCAACTGAGACATTCACATTGTTGAAAATAAATAAGCACATTCCTAGCATTAGGATCCTTTGGAGGGTGATGTTATTTTTTGTCCAGTGATCCTGTATCGCTCTTCTCTCCTCATCATCTCACTAACACGCCAGTGGGCCGGGCCAAAGTTACAATGATGCCGTTGATTTTTTGCACAGGTGGTTTTCCACCCTTCAAAGACATTACACAATAAAGTTGTTATATAGGCTTGATTACATTAAACGTTTTTGGACAAACAAGGAAGTTTTCAGTTCTGAAACTTCTGTTAAGTTCTGAAATCTCATCATATGATGACCTCTTATATGTCAAAAGCTCAAGGAAAATTTGATTTTTCATTTGACCCCTTTAAAAATACGTTTCATCAACTTATCATGAGAGATGCATTCTCCCCATGTTGTAATTACGAGATTTCAATGTGGTAAAAGAGTTAAGTTTGCAACTTTTTTTTTTAAATTTTCAGAGAGCTCCTACTTGTGACTGCTGTGTAGATCCATTTAGGCCGTGATATTCTTGCCATAATAAAGCTAAATTCCAAGTCCAAGGACGTGAACAGCTCTGAGTAGAACATCATGTGTTGTTATTTGTTAACAGATTATCTCTAACATTCCTGAGAGATGGTTGTAAATTTGGATCATCTGGACATGTTGGAGTTCATATTTCATATTGAGATCTCGAGCTTTTGACTCCAGAAGTCTGACGTGTTGAGATCTCGTCTGATAACGCAAGTACGAATGTGAGATTATCTGAGAAACAGGAGACTTGGGGTGCGTTCACACTTGTAGTTCGGTTAGTTTGGTTCATTTGGTCCGGACCAAAAAAAAAAAAAACATATAGTCCTGGTCCGCTTAGCGTTCACACTGGCATTTTTAACAGCGAGCCTAAAGTTACCGAACCAAAGGCACAGGGAGACGCTCACAACCTGATTGGTCGGCTTATATGACGTAGGAGCTCGCTTACCGAACATTCAAAACAATGCTGTGTGCTGGATTAAACGCGATCATTTTATGCGTGTACATATGGCATTATTTTTACCAGCTGAAAGCTCATGAAATGTTCAAAACATTAAAAACAATGCTGTGTGCTGGATTAAACGCGGTCATTTTATGCGTGTGGCATTATTTTTACCTGCTGAGAACTCATGAAGAGCTCATAAAACAGCAGCAGCATTTCCTCCGTTGTGCAGAAAAGAGACGGCCGTTCTGTCGTCTGTACCTGCTAATAATGGACAACAAGTCCTTTGATGAGAAGAACCAGGTATGCTTTCTGTGCGTTTTTTCTAGCATTTTCGAAACATGCTCGTCGGACCAAATATTGATTAGGCACCTCCTCGTTGCTCCACGTTTGCCCTCTAACGTTAACGTTACTCATTTTGGATAAACCGATCTTTCCACTTCGTCAAATCAGCTGACTATGCGTCGCATCTTGTGACATTACATCCGGTTTTTGGTCCGTTTACATGTCTTTGGTCCGTGTTGCGTTCATATATCAATCGAACCGCACCAGAGTTCGTTTGGAAGCGGACCGAGACCCATCTTTTTGGCGGTCTCGGTCCGCTTGTTCGGTGCACACCAGGGTTCGGATGGCAGCGTTCACATATGTTCAAATGAACCGCACTAAACGAGCAATCGCACCAGGGTTCGTTTTAATCGAACCAAACATGACAAGTGTGAACGCACCCTTAAACAGTTCTCATAACCATCTAAACCACATGAGAGATAGAAATCTCCTTTGTGAAGTTTTATGTTTCACATGTAAGTGTAGCAGTGTTGAAAGAGTGTGTGCTTCAAATGTGTGGTTAGAAAAATCACAGAAGGAAATTACAGAGTAATAACCTGTAATGATACGTCTTCCAGAGAACAATGTCGGTGCCAATAAATTTGGTTTCAACACCTAATGTGCTTTTGATTGCTGGCAGGCGTCGACAAACTGCTCGCTACAATTTGACATCCATTTGTCATTTGATATCCAAAACTCTGACATTGTTATGGCCTCAGTTGTCACGATAAGGATAATCTTCCATCTTTGACAGCACCCCAGCCCTGTAGATTACACTGATTGCTAGTTCAGAACCCGAGAACGTCATTCTGACTTGAAGCCGAACTCACGATTAACCCTCGGGATCAGAAAGACTCCAGATGTCCAGCTAGCGAAGAGCAGTTGAGCTCATGTCCAGGAATAAAGCAAACTCTGACTTTCATTTTTCACTCAGAAAGAAGTAAAGAAGTACATTACACAAGTTCTACATTGAATTAAGTGTGAAAACATTGAATAATCTGTGCTCCAATAATCAGTTTTTATTTGCAATGTGTTATTTAGGAAGAACTTCTTGACCTGAACATAGTCTGTATGCTAAGGCTGGTTTAGGTGAAAAAGGACACATTCTCTGTTGTCCTAGTGTAAATATTCATGTAAGGAGTCAATTTTGTTGTTTGCTTGAAGCTCAGTGTGAATTTCCAGCAATTTCAGTGCTGAATAAGGATATTGAGACCCCTTTAAACCAGATGTGCAAGATATAAACATATCAAATGTAGAAGAAATCCGTGTATACCAATCTATCAGCCGATAATCTCTTTGGTATGATTGATCGGCAGTCTCTTAAGACCGATCTTATAAACCGATCTCTTGCTGACAACACATAAAAATGTGCGTCTGCCGTGAGACCTAGGGCATGACATGCAGAGGCGTCTCTATCTCTATTGTCGTGGGTAAAATAATTATAATGTTGAAGGTGAGGTACAATTCATATTTCTTGCAAAAAACTTGCAAAGTAATTTGAAAATCTTTGTGAGACGTAGTTGACACAGGAATAGTCACTTGCACAACCAAGGCAGTGTCGGATTGTGGCTAAAGTTTATATTTTACATTTATTTTTAGTCTTGCCAGTGTTTAAACCACTCAGCACTCATGTGCTCTCTGAAAGACGACGCGCTCATAGACAGTTTTGCACACTCAAAGCGCACACACTCCCCCACTTTCAACAATGTAATCAGGTCCTAAATGAATATCTGTAAAAATCCTGATTGGAGCATCTCTATCTCTGACAAAAAGAAAGCTTCAAAAAGATTGCTATTGGCAGATACTGCTTCCCATGATCAACGGTCGGTGATCGGCTCCAGAAATCCTGATCGGAGCACCCTTAGTTTATACTAATGTTCATTGTAGCGCCTAATGTGACAACGCATACAACTAAGAATACAACACAAACTTGCATTTTAGTTGCACAATTACCTTTAGATAGATAACTAGATACCTAGTTTGGAAATATAATAGGTTAAAGATTACGATACCCTATTTAAAATGTAATAAGTAGTGCAATTAGTACTTTATTAACCTCATACAATCAGGGCCATTTTTTTGGGATTCCCGCCTGGATTTGGCCTACCCAATACACACATACAGTGGTCTAGGTTCAAAATGTGGGTGTCATTTTACAGGAAACCCTTTGAAGTTGCATAAAACACTGCTAAGTCATAAACTTGTAAGTATATATTGTCTAGTAATAACCCACAAAAAATAGGCGCTTTTTGATTTTTTTCCCCATAAATTCATTTTTGAAAGTGTGTAACTCAGGCCCTGTGTGCTCTAGGAACCTGCAGACAGTTTGGGCTGTTTCCACTAAACTCCAGAAAATAGTGGAAAAAAGAAGTTTGTCTGTGTCATGTTGTATGCCAGATTTATTCAAATGGGTCTGAAGGGATGACCCCCCTTTTTTCCCCCTTTATGCCCCTCCCCCGACCCTGCTACCCCCCCCCCACCCCTCCCACCACCATATATAGTGATGTAAATGCAATATTCCAGTGTCATTAAATTAATTATACATCCTGGAAGCACCCCAAAGTGTCTGCGGGGTCTTAGAGCACACAGGGCCTGAGTTACACACTTTCAGAAATGTATTTATATAAAAAAAATCAAAAAGCGCCTAATTTTTGGGGGGGTTATAACAGCTTAGACAACATATACTTACATGTTTATCACTTTTAGCAGTGTTTTATGTAACTTTAAAGAGTTTCCTCTAAAATGACACCAACATTTTGAACCTAGACCACTGTATGTGTGTATGGGAAGCTTTTCAATTTGGGTAGGCCTAATCCAGGCGGAAATGGCACCAGAGTAATTTAGTGTAAATACATTACTTTGTGTAAAACAAATGCCAAAGTGATGCATATCTCCCGAAAGTAGAGACTCTAAGCTTTCAAATGGTACCACATATGACATAGCTCTTCCACAGACATTTAAAATGGAAAGTAAATACATGACGATGTCATTCCCGACCCTGTACAGGGTCCTCTGAGTTTAGGAGGTTAAAGTAATGTAACTGATTACAGCCGATTACTTTTTGATTACTTTTCTAATGTCCAGCACTGAAACACCATTTTAGCACTCAAGGTGGAAACTCTCAGACGGGTTGGAGCCTAAAGCGTTTAGCGGCGATGTCGATTGATGTACTCAACAGACATTGTGCTCTGCAAATTCAAATAAGACCCAATTAAAAGCATCAGAAAAGCATTGCTTTACTAAATGACCTTTAAATGGCAGGAGAGGTCATGCACATCAAAAACAGAAAAAGTAACAAATTAATAATATTCAACATATCCTAGCTCTTTACAGAAAATATTCAGATGTAACCCCCTTTAAAAACGTTAACATTTTCATAAGCAACTGTAATTTAATTACACATTTTTTCTCAGTATTTGTGACTGATTATGTAATCTAGTTACATGTAACAAGTTACTGTATCGAGAGAGCAGATAAAGCTTAAAAAAAAAAAAACCATTAGTTAGAAAATCACACATGTACTCTGTATCTGCATTCATGTAATTGCGTAAAGATGGCTTTACCATTTCTTATCATTTACCGATTCTTACCATTCAAAATACTGTATATAATTTCAACCACAGGATCTATATTCACCAACAACATAGACACTGGATGTGGAAAAAGAAATTGAGATTGGTAAACCAGCTTTAACCTGATTAAATCATTTGTCAGTGGACATTTGAGTCATGACTAAGATATCTGTTTATGGTTGGTCTCTGTTTTTTTAGTTTTGTTTGTTTTTTAAAGAGAGCAGAACAGTCTACGACCCTCAAAATGTTGTTGTTTTTTTGCGTTTATACCTCATGCATATGCATTTTTATGCATGCATGTTATAACCTGATCAGCAACAGAAACCCTTCCACTACTGCCACACGTGACTGTACCTTCAAGTATGTGTGTGTTTGACCCACTTACTGGACCACACTTCTCTTAGTTCTCAGTGCACATTACTTTTGGGAAGGCAGTTTTTCTCATGGCACTCAGGATGGGAGCCCCCTCCGTCAATTTGAGTAGTATGTCTTTAGGAGAAAAGTATGCGCTGGATTTGCTGTAAGTGGGTCGCTGGGATTTGTTCTGGTATGGATGTGCTCTCTGGAGGCCATCATTAGAAAGCCCTCACGCTCACTGCAGTACACACTACGTACGACTGAGGGCAAAATTACTGAAGAGTAAATTACTAAGTGCTGCATTTATCTCTTTACTCCAAACAGAGTGGCATCAGACACTCTTAGCTGTCGAAAATACATGTAACCATAGCAAACGTCTAGTTCAACATTTTAAGTACATACACTCTTTGCACTGCTTGATCTAGAGGAGGGACTTTTTGCTGTTACATAATCACCAATTAAGCCCATTCACTGGCTTTACAATGGATTAGAGGAATATTCTGGGTTCAGGACGAGTTCAGCTCAATTTGTTACCACAGAACTTACCACAGAAAGATATTTTAACTTTTTTTGCCTTTGGGTTATACAATAGGAGTAAGCGATGTCCGTATCCGGACTTAAATATAGAGTTTTTGTTAAAGCAATTACATTATTTTCTATGCAAAATGTTTATTATTGGAGCTTGAAAAGTTGGTTTAATAGTTTTTTTGGTGGGACTGCTGATCTAAGGGTCCGCTTTTGTTTTTTATGGCTGTTTTTTTGCTGTTAAACGTCATACACATGTACAAACATGTAGAGACGAGTTTGTTCTTCTGCGGATTCAAGACAACGTTCTGGCAAACTATCAGCTCAGTTCCACGTAAACTACAAAGTTACATCACCTTCCTTCTTGATATCCTTGTGCAGACGTCATGCAAAATGTTTCAGGATTGGGTTTGGAATTTTGGAATTTTTCTCAGACCAGGTTAGTAAGCAAATCTAGTCTCATATTAACTAGTCACCATACACTCTGTGTATTTTAAAGTATATTTTGTTCATATAATGTTAATATTTTTTCATTACATTGTAAACATTTCTTACCCTAACTGTGATTTTATGGTATTTTTGGCGAAAGTTATAGACATTGTATATCTATATTGCTTAAGGTATTGGGACACCCCTCCAAATCACTGAATTCAGGTGTTCAATCACTTCATGGTCACAGGTGTATAAATCAAGCACTAGGCATGCAGACGCTTCTACACACATTTGTGAAAGATTGGGTCTCTTTTAGGAGCTCAGTGAACTCAGGTGTGGTACTGTGGTTGCCACCTGTGCAATAATCATGAAATTCTTGAAGTTTCCTCACTACTACATATTCTACGGTCAGCTGTTAGTGGTATTATAACAAAGTAGAAGCAATTGGAAACAACAGCAACTCAGTCATGAAGTGGTAGGCCACGTAATATCACAGAGCGCATGCTGAGGCACACAGTGTGCAGAAGTTGCCAACTTTCTGCAGAATCAATAGTTACAGACCTCCAAACTTTGTGTGGCCTTCAGATTAGCTCAAGAACAGTGAGTAGAGAGCTTCATGCGATGGGTTTCCATGGCTGAGCAGCTCATCCAACCCATACATCACCAAGTGCAATGCAAAGTGTCGGATGCAGTGGTGTAAAGCATTCAATATTACAACGATGCATATTTTTCCTTCTTAAATGTTTATACTATTCATTTTGTAAGGTGCATGTTTACTTGTGCTTCTAAAACTGTAACACAAATTGTGGTCAGTAGAGCTGAAATACATACCATTAGTGTGGTCGAAACCTCACAGTAAAGAATCAACGAACGAGTCATCCATTGCACATGGTATAAACTGAACTGATTGTCTTTTTGTTCTACTTTACTGTTAAAGGCAAATAGCTTTACATTTCATTCATGAAAAGCTTAATTCTTTTTGGGGGGGAAATACATTTTCAACTGACATTTTTAAAAACATTTCTTAACATTCCAAAAATGTTTGACAAAAGATCAAATGGAATGTTTCCTTAACGTTCGCACAACCAAGAAAAAATGTTTTTAAAACGCTTAAAGAGAACATTTATAAATAACGTATTTATAACAGTGCAGATGTTCTTAGAACACATTTTTGTAGCTTTTGTCATTCACTGGTGATGTTGTTGATGCTTCAGCTGTCCCTATAATATTTTTTGACTGAACATCCAGAACCGTAACCAAGGTTTGAAATGTTGCCTCGTCTTTAATCGTCTAACTGGTCAGTATTCCTGAACATGCATTAGAACTTTAAACAACTGCCGAATAGGCCAAAGGCTCAGCAGTAAAGCAGATGTACAGGTCTGTTTTAATGAGCCTTTGGGCCGTAATGCCGTCTGCAGAATGAGCCAGCGTTTGTCTAGACGCAGCACTAGTAATGGATTTGTGTAATGGAAGAGTGAACAACAAACAACTACAGAGCACAAGTCCTGTCACGGCTGAATAAAACAAGTTTATCTTGATCTCAAGCTCTGTATAAAAATCACAAATAGCCAATGTGATCACTTGAGCTCCAGCGAGCCGTAGTCCTTCCACTGTGACTAACAAAGTTAAGATGGTTTTGATGTTTGCAAGATGTTTTTCAGCTAACAGCGAGCGCTCTGTGGCACAGTCGACTCTGATGATAAATGTGGTCTGGAGCTACTGTGTGTGTCATAGTACAGCGGTGAGACAGACAGAGGCTTTGTCCCAGAGACACATGAGGCCTTATTTCCGTTTGGATGTTTAAGTAATTGCATGGTCATTCTTTCTTAAAGGGGTACCTCAGCGCTGGGAAGATGAATCTGTATTTAAACTGGGTCATCAATGTAGTAGAAATGTGAAGTTATTTTTGAATTTGGTGCTTTCTAGACTGAGAAAAGCCAGAAAATGTATTTTGAAAGACTACAATTCCCAGAATGCCCTGTGAGGCCATTCCCAAAGCCGCTACTTGATTACTGTGACTGAGTTGGAGAAGACACTAGAATTAAAAACTGAACGGGTCTGCTCAATATAATGAGTGAGTCACCGCGCGAGTATGACAGCACTGAGCACTAACTGCAGGAGCGAGATAAATGAGCTGAATGAGCTCTCGTGATGAGAGCTGAGGTAATCGCGAATACACTCGCGGCATACATTCACAGCGCGAGTTCAGTCTGGCGCGTTTCAGTTCATGCCTTTGCAAGCTTAACTTTCATAGAAATTAATTTGAGAAGTTAAAAGACTTACATTGCTCACCTTAGCTCCGTTTAAATGAGTGCCTGTAGCTGCCACCTGAGCTCTGAGTGTGATCTCCATCCCCCATGCGCGGGTTCAAAACATGCGGAAATGGATCCCTCTGCTGGCTGTAGTCTTTAGCCTTTGGCCAAACATTCCTCATATGATGCAAATATCGTCAATTCGTCATAGGAGGAATTTTTCCAGAAATAAAATGCATAAATCTCTTGTCTCAGGGGGATATGAGGGGGGAAAGCACATTTATTTGAATATACTCCAGGGTTTCTACTGATACAAAGCCATATGCTAATCGCTGAAGTAACCCTTTAAACCGTATACTCCTTTAAGGGTTGATATTGCTTTATATAAAGATGATGTTAGCTAGCTGGTGTGGTTGGTGTAAATGTGATTGAATTGTTAAAAAAAAAAAAAAAAACTTTTGGGGGGATATTTGCTATGTGCATTCAGGGTATTTTGGACTGAATAAAACAATTCTCTCTTTTTAACTTACTAACAACCATCAATATATATATTTGAGCAATAATGGAACATAGGGTTGGGTGATATACCGACCCTTTATATATAAAAAAAATTGTCATCCAGTAGAGATTTTTAATATTGTTCCGTTGTATTTATGAAATCCGTTTAATTTTTTCCCAAATTATAATTTTTTTTCCAGTTTAGTTTTTCTGAATAGAATATTAGACTCCATATTAGGGGTGACCCCTAATAGTCTAAGATTCGATGCATCGATATGCAGGACACAGTCTTCGCGGATGTTACGAAATGAGGATCATACCATTTTGGCAATAAGGGGGTGCTCAATATTATTGTTATAAGGACGCTGCGCCTTTAAAATTCGAACACATATACACACCGGCGGCGGCATTCAGCGCCTTTTCATGGTATTTAAATTAATGTTATATTTCCCTCAAATCGTGAATGTACATACTGATTTCACCCTGTTCTACAAGATACACCCATCATGCAGTTGATTCAAAATTGAGCTTGCGTGTAACGTTATATAATGTGCGCGTCTGGTGTGCGACCCCCTTTATGCACAATCGGCTTAAGAATGGGCATGTAAACACACTCGAATCTGTAAATCCTTAGTCGGGGACACCCTAATAGATAAATAAAATTTTAGTTATCAAAAGTCATGTATAATTAATTTAAATCATGAAACATACAATTTAACAACAATTTATTAAAAGTTTAACAAAAAAGTTACATGTTTAGTTCCCTATGAAATAAATGTAAGTTTTAACAAAAATGTATTATTTGTGTTAGTATTATTATTACATTGAAACATAGCTAAATTCTACTGTACAGTAGTAATACATTTCTGTCACAATTTCTTCAAGTTAAACCAAACTTTTATTTTGCTGGGTTGTCCTGTTAATTCAATGTCAATGTCAATAATTCAATGTCACCATTTCTGGAAATTGTTGAAAATTGTTTCAATGTAAAAAATAAAAAAAGATTCTGGGTGTAAATAACACTTTCCTCATTATATATCGTTTTATTGAATTTGAATATTGTGTATCATTTTAACAGTGTGGCTATACAGGGAATGATGGCAAATGTAGTTTGTTGTGCAAACCTGTTTCCTCAAATTGTAGGTTAATGAGTGGTATTTTCTGTTAAACATCATTGCTAGTCATCAACAGTACTTAAAATAACAACGTTAGTGGTGGTTGAGGAGATTCACCCCTTCTAAATGTAAAGTGCTTTGAGGACCCAGAAAAGCTAATAAATTATTAAAGCTACACTTTAGTTTATTCTTAGCTAAAAACACTTAGTTCTTTCAAAAATATATGTGCTCATTAATGTATACTTACTTCTTTCAAGTAATAAAGTATTCTCGTAAGTTTATAATATGCCATTGAAAATACATACGGGTGAGGGGTTCGAATGCCGGTCGCCATGTTGTCCCTCCATCTTGAAAGTACATTAGCCAAAGAAGGACATACCCATAAATTCAAGCTTCGCCTTTCGCATTTTAACACTCGATGGCACTCATGGACGAGGTTGAACTGGAAGCCATGTTAATCTTGGACTAAATCGTCCACCGTAGGAGTTAAAACGAAATCGGAATTGAGAGGAACAGAAACTATTATTCACTGGATGATCATATACCTTTACACCGCTAGATGGGGGAAAATATCACACAGTGTAGCTTTAACGTTCGTTTGTGCCTGTTCAAATACAATCTGATTCTGAAGTGATTGTAAATCATCTAAAGTTGAAGTGTGGTCAATCATAAATATTTCATTCATAAATATTGAACTTTCCAGCAATGTCTTGTTCTCCACAGCACAGGCTTTTTTCTTACAGTAGAATAATGAAACACGACTCAACGATAGCTACTCATTAGCAGTCAACCAGCTACAGAAGAGGACTTCCATGATAATTATCCCATCAGGCCGTTAATTACAGAGCACTATTGAACTAAGATCTTTCTAAACCCCCTATAATTCCCATTATGCCTTTTAGCAGCACTGTCACGATGAGTTAAAGCGGCAATAGTGTGGCATACAGTCAATCAGTATTGATTAAAAAAATTAATAACTGCATGTCTCTACAGGAAGAAAGCATGCGGTCTGCAGTCAATGTCGGTGTCCTTGAATGACGTTTGGGCTCATGATGGCGTGTCAGAATCCATTTAGGATGCTAAGAATCACTGTGTTTTTCTGATGTGCCTCAGCAATCTTTATGCTTCAGCTGTGATTGAACATGATGTCCATGGTTTAGAACAGGAGTCCAGAGCCTCCAGTTGAAGAGATCTGCATCTCATTTGGATGTTTCCTATAGTGACAAAGACATTTATCAAATCAAATCAAATCACTTCATTGTCAACAGCATTGGGGACTTTTTCTGGCCACATACACACTGCAATATTTATAGTCAACTGCCTTTAAAATGCCCCATTAAGCTTTTTCATATATTACCTTCCTTGTAGTGTGTAATAAAGCTGTTTGTGAATGTAAAAGGTCTGCAAAGTTTCAAAGATCAAACTGCAGATAAATTAAGTTATGGTCTCCCAAAAATTCTCCTCGATTCTGAACTGCCCGAAACGAATCGCCAGTAATTCCAGTCTCTCTTCCTGCATGGACCTACTTAGGTTTGTAACAAATTTGCATAATGCCATCTTCATTGGCTGCCCACAAACTTCAACTTTAACCCGCCTAACTGTGGTTGTAGCTGAGACTGGAAGAGTTTGGTTTGTGTGCTGACATGTCGAAAACAAATCAGCTGCCAAAGCAAATCAGCTTTGCCTGATCTTACAAAGGATGAGAATTGATCCGGTAAAAACGACACCATCTTTACTGTTCGTATCACTGTTTATCAAATGATGGGTAAGAGCTGAAATTCAGTCATGGGATTGGACTTTTTTGACACTGGCTGTAAGCAGTCAACCAATCACAACAAACTGAACCATCTGACCAATCAGAGCAAAGCTCGCTCTCAGAAAGGGGGGATTTAGAGAGAGACCGGCTCCTTGATCGGACTGTTTCAGACACTGTGAGAAGAGCTGATGCTGCAATTTACATTATGAGAAAATAAAAATGTTTTTTGATGATGGATGTTTGTAAACCTCTTATAGGAGACCTTCAAAACAAAACAAATTTAGGAGCCTTTGAAATAGTATAATAGGAGAAATTTAGGGTGCTTTCACACCTTCCTCATTTAGTGCGGTTGAATCGTACTAAAGTTCGTTCTTTGGTGCAGTTCCTTTGGTCAGGTCTGAAAGCAGCAATCGCACTTGGGTGCACACCAAAAGCGGACCAAACAAGCGTACTGAGACCTCCTTGAAGAGGTGGTCTCGGTCCGCTTTCAAACGAACTCTGGAGCGGTTCGTTTGTGGTGAGAACGTGATCCGAGCTCGAACAGAACCAACTGCAAAAGTACTGATCATTTTTGGACTAAACCAGCTGCCGTAGTAATCTGCGCTGACATTATGTGCATGACATTACCTGATAGATCATTGCCAAAATTTTCAGAAGATGAGCATGTCAAAGTTGAGAATAATACGTGCACGCCTCCGCTTGAAGTGACGAGTGATGTGCGCTCGCCATTTGCAGTGCATTAGAGCGTTGTTTTCAAGTCTCATCCGCGCTTCATTATAGAAATGTATTGTTTGCATACTGTGGTAAATACACACCGTGTAGTAGATTATGGCCAGCGGCAAAACCAGCCCGCAGTCGTCTCTCCATAGTTGTGTAGTTTGCTGGCTTTTCCCCGTCTGTTAGAATTTTCCCACGCGTAAATTCTGACCAATCGAAAAGCAGTTTAGGAAATACGTCAAGGCCAATGAGTGATGTGGATGTTGTCACGTGCCTGCGTTTTGGTTCGTTTCAACTGGTTCGGACCACAGCAATCAGTGTGGTGTGAAAAGGAACCAAAAAAGCTGCAAAATGCAACAATGTATAATTGTTTGCCCTTGGTTCGGACCAAATGTGAAAGCCCGCCTAACCGAGCACCGAACTAGAGATGTGAAAGCACCCTTAAAGGGTTAGTTCATCCAAAAATGACATTTCTGTCATTAATTACTCATCCTCATGTCGTTCCATGTTGTTTATCTTCAGAACTAGCCTAGAAATCTAGACGCACCCTAGCGGCAGCAAATCTAATCTGCCGCGAATATCGTCTAGCAACAGGCCAATCACATCGTGTATAGAGTCGGTGGGCGGGGCTTAAAAAAATGACGGCCGAGTTGCGTTTGCGTGCTTCTAGTAAACACAGAAGCTGGCGAACGGCGGTCTTTCGAATCAGCTTTGACCGCGACTCTGGAAGACTTGGAGTTAAGCTTTTCTCTGAGAAAAGAACAAAGAACGGCACTGAAGTCCTTCTTAAGAAGGGAAGATGTGTTCGGAGTTTTGCCGACCGGATACGGTGAATGTTTAATCTGTCAATGAGCTCTGTTTCATGTTCGTTGCTCTGGTTGGTTGTAGCGCTATCCTATCGCGTGCAGAGGGAGTTTGAAAGACAACCGTTTATCCGCCCCTCAGATTGAGCTGTCAATGGTGAGTTTCCAGACCAAACATCTTGATGTGGGTCTGGCTTGTCAGGCTACTTCACAACACAAATGAAGATATTTTTGATGAAATCTGAGAGCTCTCTGACCCCAGAACACTTTCAGGCCCAGAAAGGTAGTAAAGAGTTCTACAGCAGAACGGCGGCTCACTATTGGCCAAGCATGATCCCATGATCACATGCATGCATTGTGGTGCTTAAGTGAATTGCGTAGGAGAATATCACAGAGAGAAGAGATTGTTGAATAAAGTCATTAATTTAGTTTTTTGTTGCGCACCAAAAGTATGCTTGTCGCTGCATAACATTAAAGGTGCAGTGTGTGAATTTTAGTGGCATCTAGTGGTGATCTAGCCGCTCACCAGGGCCGTGCACAGACATTTTGAGGGGCAGTGGCCCAAACCAAAAAAAAAGGGGGCACTATAAGGGGATTGAGTATCATCTTAATATAGAAAATGAATAACAAACCTTTTACAATCATACTGTAAATACAATTGTTAGGCTTTAGTGCTAATTAAATTTCTGTTGTTCTAATTATTCTTCCAAAAAGTTGATTCTGGGCTAATTTGATCTCTTTTCTATTTACATTTTTTATTGGAGATTTAAGTAGCAAATGAGAATCACTAAAATTGAATATATTTTGAGACAAAGGTCTTGTTTATGATTTATGTAAATCATACGCAACAGATTTTTAATAACAGAATATATAAAAGTATGGTATTTGGGGTAAAAGGCATATTTAACATGATAATAAACAGCTGACTGACTTCCATTTGTTGACATGACATGGTAAAGATTCAGATGGTAAATATCTTAAGTTGGGTGTCCATCTTAGAGGCAACATCATATTTATAATAAAAAAATATGATAATAATCATATAATACACATATATTTAGTTGTTACAAGGATAAAACTTTATAAAATTATTATGGAATCTCATTCATTCAATGTTTTCAGATTATTTACTTAGGCTAAACATTTGTTTCTGTATTTTAAAATATATTTTTATATTAACATTTTAATATTTACTGAACAATAATTAAATATTCTATTAATTTAAATAAACAGAAAATACTGCAAACGTTGCTTTTTTGCACAAGTATGGACTGTTTTGAAAAATGAGCACATTTGTCTTAGGGTGTGCTTCACACAGAAAAGAAGGGTGTCAAAATTGCACCTTTAGGGGTACAACAGCTTGTCGCTGGGGCAGGACCCTTAAAAGGACAACTTTGTACCATTTTTACCACAAAAAGGTTCATAGTAGTACCGTAAGGTACGCATTTGTACTCAAAGGTACTAATATGCACCTTTTAGGACTAAAACAGATACAAAGTTGTCCTTTTAAGGGTCCTGCCCCAGCGACAAGCTGTTGTACCCCTAAAGGTGCAATTTTGACACCCTATTTTTCTGTGTTTCGCCCCATTGTAGGCTACCCTGATATAACTCATTTATATTTATAATAGCCTGTATTACCTTTTTTTAAATTGTGTATACGATTAATATGGTCTAAATAAAATATCATAAATATGATGTATGTTAGGCTATAGATACTAGTAGCCTATTAACTCGTAAAATTGATTATAATCGGAAATCTATTTTACAGGAGTGGCATGCTGGAGCTTTGAATGTTTGCACTGTTCAAACAATTCAACGTTTTGGATTGTAGTTTGTAATATACCTGTTAATGGGACGACATTCTGGAACAGCCGTCTCCACAGAGAGCAGGCAGCCGCAGACTTTGAGCGATGCTGCGCGGAGCGAGCGGGAAAACACAGAAAGAGTTAGCGGAACTAGTGGATTTTTAGCGGAACCGAACGCTTTTATGGAAATCCTCTGAGGGTGAGGGAGGGAAGGGGGCAAGAGGGGCACCTTAGCCAATGAGGGCAAAGGGGCAGTTGCTCTAGCCACCGGGCCACCCCCCTGTGCACGGCCCTGCCGCTCACCTCTCCCTTTCAAAGCACATAGAAGCTACGGTGGCTGACACAGGACACAAATGTTGTCGTCTGAGACAGCAGAGAGTAGCTAGCGCTCTGTAGAGAAGTTTGTCCGTTTAGGGCTACCGTAGAAACATGACGGCGCAAAATGGCAACTTTGCTGTAAGGGGACCCGTGGTGTAGATTGAAACGGCTCATTCTCAGGTAATAAAAACAGACAGTTCATTATGTAAGGTCTTTATACACCCCTGAAAACATAGTTATGTATATTATATTGCATTTCTGTCAATAGATACTACACACTGCTAGCCTGACAAGCCAGACCCACATCAAGATGTTTGGTCTGGAAACTCACCATTGACAGCTCAATCTGAGGGGCGGGATAAACGGTTGTCTTTCAAACTCCCTCTGCACGCAATAGGATAGCGCTACACCAACCAGAGCAACGAAGGTGAAACAGAGCTTGTTGAAAGATTAAACATTCACCGTATCCGGTCAGCTAAACTCCGAACACATCTTCCCTTTTTAAGAATGACTTCAGTGCCGTTCTTTGTTCTTTTCTCAGAGAAAAGCTTAACTCCAAGTCTTCCAGAGTCGCAGTCAAAGCTGATTCGAAAGACCGCCGCTGTTCGCCAGTTTCTGTGTTTACTAGAAGCACGCAAACGCAACTCGGCCGTCGTCATTATGGCCCCGCCCGCCGACTCTATACACGATGTGATTGGCCCGTCCAGATTGTGAGGAATACAGCTCAGAAGGGTATTGAGAGTTCCTAGACGACACTTGCGGGCAGATTAAATTTGCTGCCGCTAGGGTGCGTCTAGATTTCTAGGCTAACACACTGCACCTTTAATGTTGAACCACTATAGTCACATGGACTATTAACAATGTTTTTACTACCTTTCCTTGAAAGTGGTCATTGTGTTGCTGTGGGGTCAGAAAGCTCTTGGATTTTAACAGAAATATCTTCATTTTTGTTTTGAAGATGAATGAAGGTCTTACGGTGTTGGAATGACATGAGAGTGAGTAATTAATGGCAGGATTTTCCTTTTTGGGCGAACTATCCATTTAAATGCAAAAGTGAGTCCGCTAAGTTACACGTGTATGAGATACAGAAGTCACTTCTAAACTTACTGTTTTAAAAATTATATTGAAAAACGTATTTAGCAGCAGTATTTGACCTTTGGCCAATAAGGAAATGTTATTGTGAAATGTGCACATGCATTTTTGTTTTATTGTTCATACTATGCAAAACAAAGTGTCTTTGTGCTTAAACTGGTTGCATGTGAGACCTATTGAGCTACAGTCAAATGATTGTATAAATAGATTTGAACAGCTGCTGGGAATAAATGCAGTTTTTGTCTGACTCTCTGTCTGTCTTTCTCACAGAGTGACCGTCTTCTAATCAAAGGTGCGAAGATAGTGAACGATGATCAGTCTTTCCATGCCGACATCTATATGGAGGATGGAGTCATCAAGCAAGTTTTTTATTATTATTTAATGTCATTATTTTTCTAGTCCGTCTCATTGTCTGAAGTATTGACTGACAGTAGAGATGACCTCTTGTTGACCTTTGTGACGCTTACATCCGCTCTCCAGGCAAATCGGTGAAAACCTCATAGTTCCTGGTGGCGTGAAGACCATCGACGCCCACGACAGGATGCTGATACCAGGTGGCATTGATGTTCATACCCGCTTCCAGATGCCCGACCGGGGCATGACAGCAGCTGATGACTTCTACCAGGGCACACGAGCTGCTCTCGCTGGCGGCACCACTATGATCAGTACGTCTATATATATATATACTATTCTTAGATAAATGGATGGATGGATGGATGGATGGATGGATGGATGGATGGATAGATAGATAGATAGATAGATAGATAGACAGATAGACAGATAGATAGATAGATAGATAGATAGATAGATAGATAGATAGATAGATAGATAGATAGATAGATAGATTAGATAACATTCTCCATATGTAGGAATTTGACTGTCATCCAAAACATATTTTGGTTTTTCATATCAGAAATAAACACATGATAAAAAACATCAGTTTTTTCTCATTAATGTTCACAGCACCCCCATGTTGACAGAAAAACACAGAATTGTTGACATTTTTGCAGATTTATTAAAAAAGAAAAACTGATCACATTGTCCTAAGTGTTCACACCCGATATTTCCAAAAAAAACTAAATATAATATTTGCTGTGACAAATGTTGTTTAATATGTTCTGCATGAGCTCTGAAAGTGTTTGTGTTACTGTGGTCTGAATTTACACACAGAATCAGTGCTAATGTACCCCAGCTGTGTGTCTGACCGAAACAGAACCAGTGTATGAAACTGGCCGAGTGTCAATCATCACCTCAGCAACCAGACAGACCAAGATAATCAGTGATAATTATAAAACAGTTATAATAACAATCTCTCCATTAGCACTCACTGTATCATTGGCTCCAGCTCAACAGATGTCACGTCTGAGTGGACGATGATCTGACCAGCTGGCACACACTGACACTTTTCACTTCAGACACTCATTGCTTGTCAAATAGACAAAAATTATAACTGTTGCACAAAAATGTAATTCAGTAATAGAAATAAAGCTGAAAAAAAAATATTAGATGAAATAAAAGATGAAAGATGTAAATGTAAAATGTTGTCTTGGCAACTACATTAAATGAAATGAAAGAATAAATTAAACATATATAGAATTTTTATAAAAATGACAAAAGCTTAAAGCTTAACCTAAAATAATTCAAATAAAAAGGGCATTCATAAATTTATAAATACTATAATTGTATATAAATAATATTAAAATAACACTGACCCAAAGTCTCTCTCTATGATATTCTGATCCTTTCCTTAAATGCAAGTACATGTTGTTTTTTACAAGGGCTGCCCTCGACTAAATATTTATCTATTTATTCATTTACGCAATTAGTCAACAATATAACAATATATATGTTTATATTAATAAGCCATACAAATCATAATAATGAGCCCTTAATTGCCTATATAATACATAACCAAATCAGCACTCAAACACACGCATAGAACTTGCCACAGTGCACCGACAAAAGTAATGATTATGAGTATGAATATTTTTTGGGGTCGACTAAGCCTCTTCTAGTGGACTGACGATTAGTCAAATATCAAGGGGCAGCCCTATTTTTTTAAATCAGATTGTTTTAAATCATCTTTACAGTAATAAATATGAACAGTATCAATGTTGCAAAGTTCTCCAGTTTTGAAACAAATACAATTTCAGCTGTAAAGCAGTTCGAGAAAGACAATAGTGTCATTATTCAGCTGAAGTCAGTTCAGTGTTGATTAAGTTCATCATTTATGAAACAAATCTAATCTAATGAAGACGATTCTCATTATCCAGCTTAAGTTTTGTTCTCATCCAATAGTGTGCAGTCAAATTAATATTACTGAATAATATTAAATGTCTTTTAAACCGCAAAATGTGTGGGATGAGTTAAATATTGAAGTTTATATCCTTCCATTTACCGCTATATGCACAGGTTTCACCGTAGGTATATAGTGTCACTACAGTCTATTTATATGTTGATGTGTATTTTCAGTCGATCATGTAGTCCCTGAGCCTGGTGTAAGTCTGATCGCTGCCTTTAACCAGTGGAGGGAGTGGGCCGACCATAAGTCCTGCTGTGACTACTCTCTCCATGTGGACATCACGGAGTGGCACAATGGCATGCAGGAGGAGATCGAGGCGCTGGTGAAAGATCACGGTATGGCTCACACATGGCAAAAAATACACCCGGTGCAGATACATTTAATGGGTTAAATGACACATAGCAACACAGCTAAAAGTATTTGTAATCTGTTGAAAGTAGCCTACTTTTACCTGTTGAGACATGCCTTCACAAGCACCCGTAAGAGCTGTGTTTGTGATGTTTTCAGATACTGTATGCTTTACATTCCTAATTCTGCTAGAACCCTTTAGTGTCACAAAAACTAAATACTTCACCTTTATAATCATTATAATGATTATCATAATGATTAATAATCATTAGTTGTTTACTAACTTTATCCGCTTAGAACAGTATTCCCACATGAAATATGATGACTAAGACCAAAATATCTGCAGTTCAATCATGAGAATTTGGGGCCATATGTGCTTAAACCTTAGCCTGACAAGCCAGACCCACATCAAGATGTTTGGTCTGGAAACTCACCATTGACAGCTCAATCCGAGGGGCGGATAAACGGTTGTCTTTCAAACTCCCTCTGCACGCGATAGGATAGCGCTACAACCAACCAGAGCAACGAAGGTGAAGCGGAGCTCATTGACAGATTAAACATTCCCCGTATCCGGTCAGCTAAACTCCGAAAACATCTTCCCTTTTTAAGAATGACTTCAGTGCCGCTCTTTGTTCTTTTCTCAGAGAAAAGCTTAACTCCAAGTCTTCCAGAGTCGCGGTCAAAGCTGATTCGAAAGACCGCCGTTCGCCAGTTTCTGTGTTTACTAGAAGCACGCAAACGCAACTCGGCCGTCGTCATTATGGCCCCGCCCGCCGACTCTATACACGATGTGATTGGCCCGTCAAGAGTTTGGCGTTTACAGCTCAGAAGGGTATTGAGAGTTGCTAGACGACACTCACGGGCAGATTAGATTTGCTGCCGCTAGGGTGCGTCTAGATTTCTAGGCTACTTAAACCTGCTTTTGAATTAAAAAACTGTACAACACCTTTTGCATTCCCGGCTCAGTTTTGACCCGGTGGAACGTGAGCTTATAAAACCATCATAACTTAAACCATAATTTATATTATCAGTAACGTCTCTTTAATAAGTGAATGTGCAAACATTTCAACATTTTGAAACATAGTTTTACTATGTTATTACTGCAGTTAAAACTCAAAATTCACCCGTAATGCACAAGGTGTTATAATTGTTTTTATACCATGGTCGGTCTGAATTCTAAATTCTTATTGGCTGGAAGGTGTGCAATAAAAATAAAAAAATAAACGATTTTAATTCTTTGTCTCCACGTAGTGCATTAAAATTGTACTTTGTCTTAATCCATTCATAATGTTTTATTACATTTTATGCCCCGCTTGGGCCGCTTCCAGGTCAAATCTGACCCAGATGCATTAGAAGGTTTAATCGTCATGTACACAATGCAGGAGTCACATTAGTGCTTAGGTTGTTTCTACTTTGAACAGTATTCACACATGAAAGTGATGATTTAGGCACTTTATGGCTCAAATTACACACATTTTCCGAAGAAGAATCCTGACAAGACAGCAATACAATCTTCACATCTTGGCCTTTAAAGGGTTAGTTCACCCAAAAATGAAAATTATTTCATTAATTACTCACCCTCATGTCGTTGGACACCCGTAAGACCGTCGTTCATCTTTGGAACACAAATGAAGATATTTTTGTTGAAAGCTGATGGCTGAGAAAGGCTTCAGAAAGGCCTCCATTGGCATTCAGTACATTTCCACTGACCCACTCACAAGACCCATAAAGGCACTAAAGACGGCGTTACAAAGTCCATCTCACTACAGTGGCTGTACAATCATTTTACAATGTGTTGAAAATAGTTATTGTGCACATTAAGATCAAAATAACGACTTTATCCACCAAGTTATTGACGTGAACTCGACGCATGCGCGAGAATATGACACAGCTCCGCCGCTCGAATACATGACCCGGAAGAGGAGGAGCGCCGCTATCACGCGAGTTCACGTCAGAGACCTACACGGAAGACAATATCTTGGTGGATAAAGTCATTATTTCGATTTTTTTGTGCACAAAAACTATTCTCTTCGCTTCTTAGAATTATTGTAGAGCCACTGTAGTGAGATGGAGTTTGTAATGTCGTCTTTAGTGCCTTTATGGGTCTTGTGAGTGGGTCAGTGGAAATGTACTGAATGCCAATGGAGGCCTTTCTGAAGCCTTTCTCAGCCATCAGCTTTCAACAAAAATATCTTCATTTGTGTTCTGAAGATGAACGAAGGTGTTACAGGTGTCCAACGACATGAGGGTGAGTAATTAATGAAATCATTTTCATTTTTTGGTGAACTAACACTTTAAACTCTCAATATCTGTGACCCTGTACTTCAACTTTGCTTGTTCTAGCAGTTGCATCTCCATTAAGTGTGTCCATGTCTGAAGATGCCTAACATCCTGGTCTTTTTTACTCCCAGGCATCAACTCATTCCTGGTCTACTTGGCTTACAAGGATATTTTCCAGCTAAATGACTCCCAGGTGTGACTGTATAGCATGATTTCTCATGCATATGCCTTTTAAATTGTGCGTATAAAGTTGGATTAGACATTGTTTATTTAAAGTGTAATTCTCTGTGTTTTTGGTGCGTTGAGATTGCAGTATTGATGTGTTCTCCATGCATTGAGAGTGCATGTTCACCACATTTCCTGTAGCCGTAGATCCAGAGCAGACTGCATGAACACAGTGTGGTTTCTCCTGTCTGTTGTAGATGTATGAAGTGTTCAGTGTGATCAGGGACATGGGAGCCATCGCCCAGGTGCACGCAGAGAACGGTGACATCATTGCTGAGGTGAGCTCACTAAATATAACTGTTAGTTTTGACACGATACTGGAATTTCTAACTTCGATACAATACCTTGAAAAAAATTGATATTCGAGACCATTTTTGATAACACAGGTCTTTTATTAGGCAGCGGCTATTTGCACTATAGATGCTATTTACCAAGTGAAAATAGTGATATATTCTATTTACACCATGTAAAAGTAGCAGTTATTTGCAAAATGTGTAAATAGTAATTAGATGCTATTTATATTTTACCTTGTAATTAAATTACATTTAAAGAATACCACTGGATAGTCTTCATTGTAAAGATTAAATATAGATTCATGCTTACAATTAAAGTTACAAGAGCAGTGTGGGATTTTCTTTTTTATTATCATAATAGACAGCTGCAGGTTTATTAGGCTGCTGTCACTTTAAAAGCGAATGCACAGATTCAATATACTGTTACACAACATGCATTGAGTTGACTTTCTCAACTATTTACATTCCCAAACTGACTGTGATTACCTGAATACTCGGCAAGACGGGCATTTTGACATAATGCTGTGTGTATTTGACTGTTTAAACACAACATGCCACGGAAAACAACTCAATTTGGTACTCGCAAGCTGTTTGAGAGATTACTGTTTTTGATAAAAAATAGAGTAAAACCAGCCATAGTGTGAAATATTGTCAATATTTTAAATAGTGGTTTTCTTTTTTAATACATTTTAAAATGTAATTTATTCCTGTTAAGGCAGTGCTGATTTTTATATTGAATTTTGATATAAAATATTACCTAAAAAAAAAATTAAAGTATGCTCTTTTTTAGGATCATTTTGAACTATGACATTTTAAATGACAACTATCCTTCTCCATTCCCCATTTAATGCAGATTCAAATTAACAATAAAATATTCAATTTAGTATTTGTCTTCTTTTTCTTTCGGCTGTTCCTTTCAGGGGTTGCCACAGCGAATGTAAAAAATAAAGATAAAAAAAGATGTAAAATGTCTGCATTACAGTTAAGATAAATTTGATTCTTTTGTTTGTTTTGTTTGTTTGTTTTTTTCACAAATCCATTTAAACCTATTTTAATCTCTTGCTTTTAGGAGCAGAAGAGGATTCTAGGATTGGGTATCACTGGTCCAGAGGGACACGTTCTGAGCCGCCCAGAGGAGGTAAAACACTTCACATGCACCTTGACTGTAGTGCTATAATCTGAGCACATTACACCATCAGAACACAATCACACTGCAAAATTACAGCTGTGCACCACATGGAAGAAGTTCTGAGCACATCATCGGACTTACATGTACATCGAGAACGCTTCCAAAATAACCTTCAAACATGCTGCACTAAAACACATTTATGGTTTGTTCCCTTTAGGGATCAGGAGAGTTCAGACTTTCCACTTTCCCACTGTTTTTGCTGCCAAAGTCATTGATCATTGGTATCACAGACACATCAGCCTTCCAGAAAGCTTTAGCCGAGTCCATTGGCGCACATAAAGTGCAGTCAGCGTTCAGGAGGTGCTGAGCAGCACTTTACCTCGGCTGCGTCTGTAATTTCATCTGAAGGTCAGTGTGTGTCTGCCGATGTTTTATAGGTGGAGGCCGAAGCCATCAACCGGGCTGTGACCGTCGCCAATCAGACCAACTGCCCGCTCTACATCACCAAAGTGATGAGCAAGAGTGCTGCTGATGTCATCGCCCAGGCTAGGAAAAAAGGTACATCAGATGTTTGATAAAAAAGTCCTATGAATTGATCGACTTCCCACTAACCCCTTGGATGAGCTTGGAAAAAGTTGTCACTCTGGTTTTATTCTCAAATTATCAACAGACTCCTAACCAGAGGCCATTTGACATTGATGGTGTTCCAAACACTACCTAGACAGCATTTTTAGGCAACAAATGCTCAAATACCAAATAGTAATACTAGTAAGCCTCTGCTGAAAAAGAGTCTAAAGGCTCAGCTTTGTCTTAGCTAGTTAAAGCTGAATCTAGATGGTTTAAGATGGTCAGTTTGGTTTTAGCTGCTGGTTTCCCAGCCTGACCATTTAAAGAATTGACCAAAACCAGCCTGTTAAACCTTAGACTGGCTTTAGCTGTTTGTTTGTTTTAGCAAAGCAAATACAGTGCTTGTAACGTCCTTTTTTTTAATGGAAATGAGCTTTTTTTAAATATTGGTTTCACTTCATTTTCCGTCCACTAGAGGGCGCCTATTCAAAACAAAGGCGTAGTTTGATGACGCCAAGTTTGAGCGCAGCATCTTGGGCCATGTGGTCTTCACCTCACAGCCAGTGGAAAATAGGACTCGGACAGAAATCATATTAATGGATAAGATTATAAACGTTACTGTAGTATGAAGCAGAGCAGGATTGAGGCCCCGTCCACACGGAGACGCGTTTAGCTGTATACGTATGCATTTTGTACCGTATCAGCGTTTCGTCCACATGGATCCGGCGTTTTAGAAGCATGCATCCGATATTTTTCGAAACCGGGTCCCAAAGCGGATAAATCTGAAAACGATAATCTTCCGTCTTCGTGTGTACAGCGAATCCGTATATTTTCCGAAACAGTGACGTCATCACACTACGTCCAGCACGGTGAAAGAGGTAAGGGATACAACTACGGGCACTGGGCATGCGCACATCAATATCGCGTCATTTTATTAACGTATCTGCATACCTGTAAGGGTATGTTTTGGGTTGGGGTAGGTGTAGGCATTAATAAAACACATCTGTTAAGTAGCAAATGTATTTATTGTTATTTTATTGTGAGATTTTGCCTCACCTCCGACCACTGCTATACCCCTGCTAGCCACAACTCTTCTTCTCCGTTTTTAGTGTATTTCTGTGGCAGAATTACAGCGCCACACACTGGCCTGGCATGCAAACTACATCGTTTTTAGTCCGTTTTTGTAATCTCGTGTGGACGCAGATATTTCTTGAAACGAGGGGGAAAAAAGATTGGATTGGGAAAGCGCTGGCTTCGTGTGGACAGGGCCTGAGTGTTAAAGAGCTGAGCGAGATCGCTGGAGCGTTGTTTATGAGATGAACAACACACGCCTCGCAAACAGCGGGACTTTTATTATGAAGGCACACAGTCGCGAGGGGTTATTTCCGCCTTTTTGGTCATTAGTATGAGGTAACGCAGCTCTGTTTATCATATTAGATATATTTAAGTGTGTTTAAAATTATGTTATGACGTTACTCTGTGCGTTTGCTCAGCGGCTGCTGTGACACTTGCTAAGAGTAAAGCGCTTCTGCAGAATAAAACTGTAAACCGAGGCTAACGCAGATATGACGCAATTGACAGGCGACTCCCTCAGATGTCCCGGCTTCTTGGTTAAAATAGCAATTTTCTCACAATTTACAAATAGTTGGAAACATCTGGGATATTGTAAGAACTCAACTGAACAAAATATATAACACTGGCCTAGCGGTTATTGGATTTTTTACTGCAAAAATACAATAATGCACCTTTACGGTGTCCTTGTTACAGTGTAGTTATACATTATACATTTAAGGGCTAAGTAATATTAATGAACTACATGTTCTTACTATAGGGTTAGGATTCGGATTGGTTTAGGGTTAGTTGCATGTAATTATGCATCCTTTAAAGTAATTACTATAGAAACTACATGTAACATGTAACAAGAACACTGTAAAAAAAGGTGTTACCAAAATATTTTTAATCAGTATCTATAATAAGTGTAATTTAAATTCACCATTACATGTTAAACTGTTAGCTTGGCATTACGCTAATGTATCTTAGAAGGACGTTTTTTCTTTGTTTTCCATCTTAAAGGAACACTATGTAACGTTTGGTCTTTGAGTTTGAGTGGGGTTGGAGCTAAACTCTGCAGGACAGTGAGCCTCCAGGACTGGAAGTGCCCACTCCTGTCATAGCTGGTTTAAAGGGTTTACAAGATAGGGCTGGGTGACTAGATGACCAACCAATTAAAACCAGCTTAACAACAGCTTGAACAGGTTAAACCAGTTATGTCCGAAGAACGAAGTAGCTCTTAAATCTAGTGTGCTCACTGAGCAGCAAACGGCTCTTCAAAGCATTGTAGCGATCCTGACCCTGTGCTTTCCCTGCGTAGGGACCGTGGTGTACGGGGAGCCCATCTCAGCCAGCCTGGGGACAGACGGCACTCACTACTGGAGCAAGAACTGGGCCAAAGCTGCAGCCTACATCACATCTCCACCCCTCAGCCCCGACCCCACCACCCCAGACTATCTCAACTCCCTGCTGGCCTGGTGTGTGTCCACAGCTGTTCTAGTGCATTATGGGACATAGATTACAGGGGGTGTTTGGACCACAGTGTGTGTGTGCAGAGCAGGGGTCATTCATTATGGTTACCCCTTCGGTGTCCTGCTTGCTAAGGGAAGAACATGTTTGGGTTGATCACTAGAGGGCACCATTGTACAAAAAAACTGAGGTTTTCTCTCCACTTATTCTTGTGACTGAGATAAAATAGAAATGACTATGAAAGAGAAAAGTTTCTGTTTCAACTAAAGCTATATATATATATATATATATATATATATATATATATATATATATATATATATATATATATATATATATATATATATATATATATATATGTATATATATATATATATAAACTTTAAACTTATTTTATTTTACCTAGTTAAAAACATTTCTCATTTTAACTTTGATTACCAAAATAAAATTGAAATTAAAAGTATACAACTTTTCAAAAATTCAAAATATTAATACAAAGTTATAATATTATCTAAATTATATTAAAATAACACTGGGGAGAACATGGTACAGTGAATATATCTGATGCTAATATCATATGTGTTTTTTGATATAATTCCGCTGACATTTTTAATGAGCAAATATAATAAAAGCTATATCTTATCCTGTAACGTTTTCTTTTTCCCCATTCAACTAGTTCATTTTAAATTGTGTTGTTGTGACGAAATTATATTTCATTTACTCTGTCAATTAATATGCAGTCGTTAAATTGCATGTATAATTATAAACTGATTCAATGCATGTTTTTTTATTTAAAAAACAGTTTAGCATCACACAATAGAACATATTTAAATACCATAGTATTTGCATGGTATTCAAAGGTTCTTCAAATAGAACCGTGGTAATACATTGTCCAAAAAAAAACATTTTGCCATATGCAAAAACATTGGTGTTTGTCATTGTGTTACACGTCTGTTTTGTGTGCAGTGGGGATCTGCAGGTGACTGGCAGTGCCCACTGCACCTTCAACACCTCTCAAAGGGCCGTTGGCAAGGATAACTTCACCCTCATCCCGGAGGGAACTAACGGCACCGAGGAGAGAATGTCCATCATCTGGGACAAGTGTGTGGTGAGAGATGGTTTATCTGTTCATATGTGTTGTTACAGATCCAGATTAAATGAGACATGGGGAGTTCAAAATCATTTATTGCTTTTTATAAGCTTATCTTTGTTGGTTTCTTACAGGCAAAATGGGTATTCAATTCAATCAATAGTTTCCTCTAGACGAGACATGTTGGATTGTTTTGAATATTATTAATATTATCAGGGCTTGATATTTTTACCAGATTTGTAACGTAAATCATTTATAAAGTCAAGAAGTGGCCAAATATATATGTGTGTGTGTGTGCGTGCGTGCGTGCGTGCGTGCGTGTGTGTGTGTGTTTTAACAGTGGTGTTCAATCAAACCATACGATTTTGATCTTTTATTACTTTATTTGAACTGATTATTATTGCCTTGTTGTTATTATATATGCATTTTAAATATTTTAAAGACTATATATTAATTTAAAACATATCAAAGTTCAGCAGCATTTTGTGACCTTCAGTCGAAAAAAATAATTGTCCAGTCATATATTACATCATTGAAGATAAAATTTGCTTTAAAATATTTCAAGCCCAAATTATTATTATTATTATTATTATTATTATTATTATTAAGGTACGTTTAAAAAATGTATTTATTGAATTAACATTCTGTTTCGTTACGTTACATGTTAAATATGAAATATGTTAAATACATTTTTGTGAAGTAATATTCTGTTTCATGGTGTGTACAACACACTATACCTACGCTTTGCTGAAAAATCAATGCAACTCTCATTACTGTATCATTCCCATAAACAGTTTCTGACCTTGTCCTTAAGATGAATGTTCTGCTTCACAGGTGACAGGCAAGATGGATGAAAACCAGTTTGTGTCTGTGACGAGCACCAACGCTGCCAAGATCTTCAACCTGTACCCACGGAAGGGCCGTATCGCTGTGGGCTCTGATGCTGACCTGGTGCTCTGGGACCCCGACGCCACCAAAATCATCTCGGCTAAGAATCACCATCTGGTGAGAAGAGTTTTGGACTGAGTAGGAAGCTTTGGGGTGTGGAAGTTAGATTAGGTGCATCACAATGTATCCGAGGGCTCTTTAAATGAACCGACTCCATTAGGTTTGGACCAGCTCTAACTCCCATGATCCTCTGCTCTGAGCTGTTTTGATATTCTGCTGACTCGCTCTGTCTGCTCCTGTTTGTCAGCGAGGCCTGATTTAATTTGAATGGAATGAGATGCTGATGTGGGCAAATATGGAACAAGTGTACTATCATGAGGTCACACTTCCTGTCACTGAGCGCTGTGGTGACATCTGAACAATTTACTGTCAGTGGGATCGCATTAAATTGATCAAAGGCGACAGTAATAAATGTTACAAATGATTTCTATTTCCAATAAATCATGAACAGCATGGTTCATCGTTTTCAACACATAGATAATAATCATAAATGTTTCTTGACTATCAAACCATCATATTAGAAAGATCATGTCATGATTAGAAGGATCATGTGACACTGAAGACTGGAGGATTGGTGCTGAAAATTCAGCTTTGATCACTGGAATAAATTACATTTTACAATACATTGGCATAGAAACTGTTATTTTAAATATTTTACAATATTACATTTTTCAAATAAATGCAGTGTAAAGGATGTGCTACAGGTTGTGTTAAAAGTACACAGACTAGACAGACAAAAAATGGCATGAAAAAATGGTCCCATGGCATGGATCTTTTTGTTATTTTATAATGTTTCCTGAGGTGTACTTATATTGTTAGTATCGTTTTTACATCAAAAAATGTCATAATTTAGAAATAAAAGGCATTTTCTTCTAGCCTGACATGGTCATACTCAATTCTAGTCAGAATATGAGTCTGCTGCTCCATTGGGCTGTGATTATGAGGCGTGTTTCAACCCAACCAGGAAAGACATCAATTGGATAGACCTACAACCAATCAGAGCAACAAAGCGACGCATAACGTTAGTTGTCAAATCTGTCAACAGAGCTCAAATGCACTGTGTTGCCAAGTCCGCGGTTTTTTTCCGCAGGTTGTTTTCCATGTCCGCTTGTTGAAGCGACTATTATGTGATATATAGACCCATGAGTGCGAATTTTAGCAGGCAACCTTGCCAAAATAACACACATTTCACCCCCCAAACACCATTTTATTCCAGAGAACCCCCCGAGAAGCTAATGTTTAGGGCTAGTAGTTGGCGTGTTTTGTTGTAAAAACTTGGCAACCCTGACTGCACACGCACTGGAATAAACGATCTTTGCCGGTGTTGTAAAGAGAAAAAAAAATGTAAGGACACACAGAGTACTTACCCAACATGATGATCATTTCTGAGAGAAATAGTGAAAGGTGAATGCATATACAAACAAGCTCTCCATTTACGATATGAACAAATATAATCCAAGCCCCTTTAATGACGTGATGATTACGTGACTGTTGATCATCTGTCCGTCATCGTCGAAAGCCCGCCCTGAGGATTTCATAATTACTCCAGAGAGAGACGGAGAGCTGAGGGGAAAGATTGCTGAGGAAGTGTTATTGTACCGAGTTGTTGAGAGCGCTGTGCGTGCGCGAGTTTATTTTGTTTGTATCTGAGAACTCTCTGAATAAACACGAGTGAACTTTGCAACGTTATTTCTCTTACAAAATGCTTTTACCATAACTAACAACAAAAACGACATCGACATGAATACAGTAAGAGCTTGTTTTAACAGCGTTATTCATTATAACGGCAGTTTGGACAAGTGTGCACTGCAGATATACGTGTGATTGACAGATCCGAGCATTGTAAAGAGTATTCTTTATAATGCTCTGTAGTTTAATCATTTAAAAAAAACCGATTTGTTTCATGCTACTAACAGAAACGACGTGAAGTTGATCATTTTTGTCACTGGCTTTATTCACTGATGCACCAAGACGGCCAGCAGCGGGACTGACAGTATTAAACGATTTAGAAAGAATGTCTGTGTGAACTTGAATGTTTAGCTACACATCAGAACTTACTGATCCCAGATCAGGCATTAATGAACACTGTTACTCACTGTTTGTGGCGGTGCTGTTAAATCCATATGGTAAAGCCTGTGCAGACATCACGACTGATAAACTGAATCCATTCTCTTCTAATTCTCTGAGCGGGCTGAGCAGAGGAAGGGGAGGAAACCTTTCCTGGTACGACGTCATAACAGGAGACTTCAAGATCAGCTCGTCTGGGCTCTCAGTTTCTCAAAGGCAGAGAAAGAACATCCAGAATTCGGTTTAAAATTTCTAGCTACTTGGGGACAATATTCAAGCTAGAGGAACTCATATTAATGCCCAAAAAAACTCATAAAATGTATATTTCATGCCATGGGACCTTTAACTGAAGTGTATGTAAGATTGTGGACAAAACTGGTACTGCAGGTGTAGCCCCTCTCCCCCCTGACTCGGGGTTGCCAGATTGGCTGCAGGATCAGCAGGAATGTTTGTAGATAACCAGAGCAGATCTGGCAACCCAGATGCCTAAAACACTACTGACTTCGTGATTGGTAGATAGGTGGAGGGCGGAGCTTCAGGCCAAAACACAGCATGACAGCATCAACATCAGTTGAGGGCTGCAACAACAACTTTTAAATGACAATATCTTGGACAAACTACTGTTGTCAGTGATAGAAGTATTTGAAATGAACATGATTTCTTCATGTCTAGTGACATATCAGGGCCATTTTATGATTCATTGAAATACATTTCTTACATACCGTTCCATTCAGTTGGTTAAAGATCTGAGAGCTTTTCCCTCTGTTCTGTCTTTCTCAGGCGGTGGAGTACAACATCTTTGAAGGGGTTGAGGTGCGTGGAGCTCCGCTGGTGGTGATCAGCCAGGGGAAGATCGTCCTAGAGGACGGGAACCTGCACACCACTGAGGGCTCTGGACGCTACATCGCCCGTAAACCCTTCCCAGATTACGTCTACAAGAGGATAAAGGCCCGCAGCAGGGTACACACACATTATACACACTTAAATCTCCCAGTTTCATTCATCATAAGTGATTAGAGATTCGTGATTTTAATTATGTTTGGAAATTCGATTGTCTCAAGTAATTAAGGCGTCTCTCTTCACAGCTTGCTGAGCTGCGCGGAGTCCCGCGAGGTTTATACGACGGCCCCGTGTGTGAGGTCACTGTGACCCCTAAGATCATGACCCCTGTCACTTCTGGTAAGACTTCTCCAGTCAAAACCGCTCCTCAACCAGTTCGCAACCTGCATCAGTCTGGATTCAGCCTTTCTGGTGAGAATACAACTAAATATATTCTAAATATTTCAGCTGTTTGATTGCCTGTAATGTCAAAAATGTAGAATATTTTATCACCCAGCTCATGATTTTCTATAATGCTGCTTTGAAACAATGTTTTGTGAAAAGCGCTATACAAATAAAATAATGAAATTTGATAACTGTCAACACTTAGTTTGTATTGTTGCATACTCTGTTATCTCACACATTTATAAAGGAAAATAGATCACTATATACACTGTATAGCCATCTAACCCCTATGTTTTTCACAGGGGCTCAAGTTGACGACAACGTCCCTCGTCGCACCACTCAGCGCATTGTGGCGCCCCCAGGTGGCAGGGCCAATATTACCAGCCTGGGATAAAATCATTTACTCCACAGAGAAAAAAAAGGATGGGGTGGGATGGAGGGTGGTTAAAGAAACTTGGGCTTTTTCTCCGGGACTGGTCTAGTCATCTAGACACGAGTCCCAACAAGCACACCTCCACTTCCTCCAACCCTTCTGTCCGTTCATCCACCCCCAGCCCCCATCCTGTTCTTTGAGTGTGTGTTACTTTGATAAATTAGTTTCAGGATGACTTGGCCTTAAACTGGGTTTTGTGCTGGAATAGTCGGCGTAAGTTGCTATGTTCAGAATAGCATACTACTAATTCTTCAGTATGTATACCGTTCAGTAGTATGCAAGTTTTGCAAAATGTGCAGTATGCAACAGAGCATATTGCACTGTGTACTGTATCCCATAATGCAATGGAAACATGTGATGAATGAACTGGAAATAATAGCATATTTTTTATAATCTTATTTGGCCAGTCTAAATTTAGATTTTTTAAATGCAATCAGATTAAAATGCAAAGTCAATTATGTATTTAAACCTGTCTAAATGTGACATAAACATGCAATGCATGCTTTGAAAAACAAGCATTTTTTGGGGGGGGTGCCAAGCGTTTCTGAAACTTTCCAGCTAACCAAGTAAGCTACGTTCAAAGAACAGGAACTAGTACTATATCCGTCATTTGCCTCCGTACTTTAATGTTTTCATTTGTTTGCATTCTGGAAAAGAACAGCACAAAACTCCCGCCTGTATCGTTTAGTATTAAACGTGTTGTTGCCATTTTGATTGGTTGTTTTTCCTTGTAGGAAGAGTCGATGAGTTATTTATTGTTTAGGATGCAAACCACACTTGTATTTTACATTTTTGCGAAAGTGTCAACTTTTCCACAAAAGCCTGATTTGTTCAACGTTTTTAGAATGTTGTTTTATAATGAACTTAATAGTTTGATTCTTTTTTATGTGTTTTTTTTTTTTTATGTTATGATTTTCGGTTTCAGGCCAGTGTTTTAATGCTCCCTGAAATCCCTCACATTTGTCTTCCTCATGTTTTTTGCACTTCTTTGTAATTTAACTATATAAGAAAAGACTAACAGTGGTGTTCTTGGCCATGGTGCACAGTCCTGTGGGGTTTTGATGTGGTTTGAATTCACTCATTTTTCGCTGTAAATGTCAAACTGTCCGTTCCTACTTTGTCACACAGTTTACACAAAGGGGGTCTCACCAGAAATACAATACAAATGGAAAATAGTGTAAAACTCTCTGGGCGATCAGCAGATCGAGAGCTGCTCTTTTTCACTCTTTTATTTGAGTTTAGGATGAAGGCGGTCACCATAGCAATGGTCAGGATCGCTCGGCATGGATGCTGATTCGATTAGACAGCCGTGCCGTGTTGGAGCATTGCCCCAGTAACCTCTTCTCACCGGGGGTTTTATTCATGCGGTGGATCTCAGCGCGGGTTCAACCGTTTCTCGTGACGTCACAGTCACTCCGCGGGGCAGCTACACACCCCCTCTCTCCCGTCCCGCAACAGAACCGACCTTTACCGTGAGGACATTTTGAAGGTTGCGGTGACTGTCTCTCAACGGATCGTCCGGCATGTGTAAGGTTGATCGGTGCTAGTCTGAATTAAACGTTTGGTCACAATGGTTTTCTTACGTTGCAGTTCTGCTTTGTTTTTATAAATCGTCTTGCCTGCCTTTTCACCAAGTGATACAGTTCTTGATTAATGTCTGTGAGTGTTATGACAAGCCGAACATTTCTCATGGAAGATATGTACAGAATTCATCATTCTTCATGTCTTTGATTGTTACAATAAAATGCAGTTGTGAAGAAAACCTGCACAGCTTGTCCATTGTCAAACAAATTATTTCCATACATACAGTACTTCGTACTTACCGTATGTATTTGTACTTCACCTTCCTCATTTATGGTATCAGATGGAAATAGAAAAGAAATCCCACAAACAAAATGCACCAGTAATTTTTTTAAAGTCTTAGATTCGAGACTTTTTGATGTTTTAATTATGAATAGTCAGGTTCTGATCTCTCAAAACAGGTTTTGATACTGTTTTCACTCCATATGTTACCCTTTTGCTAGTAGATAGATAGATCTGACCCGTCAAGGCATGGACTCCACTAGACCCCTGAAGGTGTGCTGTGGTATCTGGCACCAAGATGTTAGCAGCAGATCCTTTAAGTCCTGTAAGTTGCGAGGTGCGGCCTCCATGGATTGGACTTATTTGTTCAGCACATCCCACAGATGCTCGATTATAAGCCAAGTGAACACCAAACTCGTTGTTGTGCTCCTCAAACCATTCTTGAACCATTGTTGCATTGTGAGGGTGCACTATCCTGCTAAAAGAGCCACAGTCACCAGGGAATACCGTTTCCATGAAAGGGTGTACATGGTCTGCAACAGTGCTTAGGTAGGTGGTACATATCAAAGGAACATCCCTTGCCTTCTTCCCATAGTGCATCCTGGTGCCATGTGTTCCCCAGGTAAGCGACACACACGCACCTGGCCATCCACATGATGTAAAAGAAAACGTGATTCATCAGACCAGGCCACCTTCTTCCATTGCTCCGTGGTCTAGTTATTGGCCCTTTTCAAAGCCGTTTTAAAACCTTACACTTGCCCATTTTTCCTGCTTCTAATACATCAACTTTGAGGAAAAAATTCTTCACTTGCTGCCTAATATATCCTGCCCACTAACAAGTGCCATGATGAAGAGATAATCAGTGTTATTAGATGACTATACTGAATCTCAGGTCTGACTCCAGAATCACACCAAGATTCCTGACTTGATTTTTGTTGTTAGCCTCACGCTATGCATTCACCTTGAGAATTTCATCTTTGTTTCGAAATGCATTGACTTCGGTTTTGTCTTTGTTTAACTGAAGAAAGTTCAATCCATATCCAATTATTAATTTCATTAATGCATTTGCACAGGGAGTCAATGGAGCTGTAGTCGTTAGGGGATAGGGCTAAGTAGATCTGAGGTAAGCAGTTTGCCGATGCCCTTCTCATTATTTGACTGGAAGCATGTAGATTTAACAATAGCAGTGCAAGAATTTAGCCTCGTGGGACTTCCTGTCATAGAAGTCCACTCAGATTCATGCGGTCACCTAAGTTCTAAGTATTACCTGAACCATTTAGGACCATCCCAGAAAGCCAAATGCTGCACTGAGATCTAGTAGTACCAACATTGATAATTTGCCTAATTATTGGAAATAAGTATCTACTCGAGAGTATATGCGATTTCGGATGCAGCCCTTGTTTTCCTTTGTTATTCTCCTGTAATTTTGTTTTTATATATTAGGCCTACTTTATTCATTATAGTTTTTATATTATTTAGTTGCCTCTTTAGTTGTTACCATGTCACATCACCTTTGTAAAAAATCCTATTTGGATTTTGTTGCCCATTTTCTTTGGAGTTTTTCCTTTATATTCTTGTTAAAGGAACACTCCACCGTTTTTAGAAATAGGGCTTATTCAACTTCTTTCCTACATTTAGATATGTGGGAAAATTTATTTTTGTCTCAGTGCATGTTTGGCAGGGTCGTCGCTAGCTTAGCTTAGCATAATGAATGGAATCCTATGTTGCCAGCTAGCATGTCCTAATAAAAGTGATCCAAAAAAAAAAAAAAGTACTTCTTGTGGCCTGCGTATTCACAACGAGTACAAATATAAATGCAGATTAAGACTAGGCAATTTCCTCGGCAGATATTGACTTGGGACTATATTATGGGGAAGCACAGACGAAGCACTGCTATTGGGCGCAGAGATATCACGCAACACATTGCGATTGCTCAACAGCCAGAGGACGCGAGGATGAGAGCTGTGATATCTCTGCTTTGCCTGTGCCTTACCATAATATAGTCCCAAGTCAATATCACAGGCCACAAGAAGTAATTAGGTGGGTGTTTTTTTGGGGGGATCACTTTTACTCAGGACATGCTAGCTGGCAACATAGGATTCCATTCATTGTGCTAAGCTAAGTTAGCGGCAACCCTGCCAAACTAAAACAATGCATGCACTGAGAGAAAAAAGCATTTGCCCCCATATCTAAATGTAGGAAAGAAGTTGAATATGCCCTATTTGTAAAATCGATGGAGTGTTCCTTTAAGCCATGCTAGATTGAGTGCAGGCTACTGTCTACTACTCAATGCTGTCAAGTCAAATGCATTGCAATGTTTTCTAATGTCTGAACCCAGTTGCTCAAAAGTATTCTGTTCAGATGTTGGCTATCGGATTTGATCAAATCTAGATAATGGGTTTTTTAAAAGAAAAAAAAGGATTCTGAAATCAGATTAGATCACAAAATCCAATCTTGGTTTTGTCTGGCTCAAATCATCAGTTTGTGTTGTTTAAAATGTTTTAGTAAGATTGGGATATCTTTGATCCAAAAAAAAAAAAAAAAAAAAAAAAATCTGGATTATATTGTTCCAAGCAGAAGGGTTGATTTCAGGAATAAAATGTAATAAAACTTTAAAAATGGTCAGACAATACAACATTTGTATTATGTAGCACACACAGTGGTGTTTTTGTGAATTGTGGGGACTTTCCAAAGGCGTACTGGATTTTACACTGTACAAACTGTACATTCTATCCCCCTACACTGCCCCTAAACCAGGAAACAGTCTGCATTTTTACATAAAAAAAACAAACAAAACATAATTTAGTATGTTTCTAAATCCATTTACATTGTGGGGACTGCTGGCTGCAAGTGCACACACACACTGGTTCACTATCTTTGTGGGGACTCCATAGATGCAATGGTTTTTATACTGTACAAACTGTACATTATATCCCCCTACACTGCCCCTGCCCCTAAACCTACCCATCACACACACACACACAAACACACACACACACACACACACACACACTGCCCCTAAACCTACCCATCACAGGAAACATTCTGCATTTTTACTTTCTCAAAAAAAAACTCATCCTGTATGATAAGCCTTTTGAAAAGTGGGGACCGCTGGCTGGTTCCCACAATGTAGGTGATCTCAGGTTTTACTATCCTTATGGGGACATTTGGTCCCCACAATGTAATACAAACAAGGACACACACACACACATTTTTTATTTATTTTTTGGGCTCTTGATTAGCTTACTGTTAAAGTAATAAATTAGAAGTGGACATTAGGCATTAAGCCTTTCAGTAGCTTACAATAAAGTAAAAAATAGATTTTGGCCATAGAGTAATCCCCAAACAGTTGTAAATATCAAAAATATAAATATTACATTTAGTTTAAAGTGGGTTTTTTTTTATCACTGTTTGTAAACTATTAGCACAAAAGTAAAGTAAGCGAAAAATAACTCAGGAAAAAAATGATCGTGAGCAAAAGCAGTTTACTTTTGAAGAGTTTTTTTTTTGGGGGGGGGGGGGGGGGGTCCAAGTTCATATTTTTTTCCATCACCATGTTCCTTCAGGGGCTCCTGTCCAAGTTTGGGAATCTGAAAAAGTGTGTATGTGGATCAGGGTGATCCAATCAATTTTGCTCTGAAAAGACAGCACAAAAGTAAAATGGATTACCTGATACTGGATAGCAAAAATTTCAAATCCAGATAATTCTGGTCCAGATTAAACTTGTTGAACAACTGCTCCCTGGAGTATAAGCCTACTACAAAAATGGAGTAGCCAGTGTGTTAATTTTAAACAGCTAGTGTTGAAACTCTGGGTGTTATACTCGCATTAGAACAGTAGGAGGTGGTGTATGTCAGAAAAACACCCTCAAATCTGGACCAATGGATCGATAATGATTTAGGAAAATGTATGTCCAATTATGAGAGGATACACTGGGGGGAAATAGTTAATTAACTAGTTTTAATAAAATCAATTCAACCTAAATGCATTTATACCCACAAAACATGGCTTAAATCGGGTAGAAATAGCTTTTTGAAGGAAGCAATTGCAGGCTGCCAATTTTGACAGTGCAGTATCCTATCATTTGATTACCTTATTCATAAACCATGATATTCACATACTACTTCAAAGAATATGGTACTATCATTGTCTAAAAACCATTGTGTTGTCATAGTCCAAAAAGCTATGACTTTATCAAAGGCTATGTCTAAAATTACCACTTGTTAGACAAGTCTTTACAAATGAGCCTACTTTTGCGTTTTGTTCGTGCGAGTCAATTGAAGACACTTTGCAAAGGGAGAGTTAAAGGGGCAAGAGGGGATTTCAGCTTCCCAAATAAGAGGGCATAAGAGAAGTGATGCAAAGGTACACGAGCTGAGCTCCCATGGGTGATGTTGAGCAGGCGCTGTCTTCCCCCGCAGGACTACAACACTAATGACCCTGACAGGGTTTAAACTCTCCTCCGCTGTCTTGCGGCAAGAGCCCGTATATCATCACATGATGGGCTATTGTCTGATCTTCTGCATAAGCATAAACCACAAAATGTTCCTGTTGTTTTTTACCAGTGGAGGTGGGTGTACAGCCGGTACTGTTGTAGATGATTATTCAAGCTTTTTTACCTTTAATGAGGATTTTTTTTCTCCTTGAGCCATTTTTCAAAGCAATCGAAAAAAACAGCTTGTCGTCCATTTTATACTGAACTGGGTAACATGATGTATATTTTACAGTGTCCTTGTTCCATATATACTTAACAATAAATGTACCCTAACCCTATACTAAGTAGCCTACTTACATATATTTAATTAGAATGACACCTTAAAATAAAATGTAAGTGTAACCCTGAAAAAGTCAATTCTGAATGTCAAGTTTGTAAGTATGTTTGTAAACAAGAGATGAATATACACACACACACACACACACACACATGTTGGTCTATGTGGTTTACAGGGACTCTCCATAGGCGTAATGGTTTTTATACCGTACAAACCGTATTTTCTATCCCCTTACACTGCCCCTGCCCCTAAACCTGCCCATCACAGGAAACATTCTGCATTTTTACTTTCTCAAAAAAACATCATTTAGTATGTTTTTAAGGCCATTTGAATTATGAGGACATTTGATATGTCCTCATAAACCACATTTATAGTGTAATACCAGTGTAATACCCAAGTTATACAAGTTTGTGTCCTCATAAACCGCATAAACAGGCTCACACACACACACACACACACACACACACACGCACGCACGCACGCACGCACGCACGCACACACACACACACACACACACACACACACACACACACACACACACACACACACACACTCACCAAGGAGGAAAACCATACTAATACTGTGTTTGACCCCCTTTCGCCTTCAGATCTGCCTTAATTCTACGTGGCATTGATTCAGCAAGGTGCTGAAAGCATTCTTTAGAAATGTTGGCCCATATTGATAGGATAGCATCTTGCAGTTGATGGAGATTTGTGGGATGCACATCCAGGGCACGACGCTCCCGTTCCACCACATCCCAAAGATGCTCTATTGGGTTGAGATCTGGTGACTGTGGGGGCCATTTTAGTACAGTGAACTTGTTCAAGAAACCAATTGTCCAATTGTCATGTTCAAGAAACCAATTTTAAATGATTCGAGCTTTGTGACATGGTGCATTATTCTGCTGGAAGTAGCCATCAGAGGATGAGTACATGGTGGTCATAAAGGAATGGACATGGTCAGAAACTGCTCAGGTAGCCCGTGGCATTTAAATGATGCCCAATTGGGGCACTAAGGGGCCTAAAGTGTGCCAATAAAACATCCCCCACACCATTACACCACCACCACCAGCCAGCACAGTGGTAACAAGGCATGATGGATCCATGTTCTCATTCTGTTTACGCCAAATTCTGACTCTACCATCTGAATGTCTCATCAGACCAGGCAACATTTCCAATTTTGGTGAGCTTGTGCAAATTGTAGCCTCTTTTTCCTATTTGTAGTGGAGATGAGTGGTACCCGGTGGGGTCTTCTGCTGTTGTAGCCCATCCGCCTCAAGGTTGTGTGTGTTGTGGCTTCACAAATGCTTTGCTGCATACCTCGGTTGTAACGAGTGGTTATTTCAGTCAAAGTTGCTCTTCTATCAGTTTGAATCAGTCGGCCAATTCTCCTCTGACCTCTAGCATCAACAAGGCATTTTCGCCCACAGGACTGATACAGGATGTTTTTCCCTTTTCATACCATTCTTTGTGAACCCTAGAAATGGTTGTGTGTGAAAATCCCAGTAACTGAGCGGATTGTGAAATACTCACACCGGCCCGTCTGGCACCAACAACCGTGCCACGCTCAAAATAGCTTAAATCACCTTTCTTTCCCATTCTGACATTCAGTTTGGAGTTCAGGAGATTGTGACACCTAATCCTTTACGGTGTGATTAGTTTACTAGCTGTTTCTTTGTAGTTATGTAATTTGTTTAATTTGTATAAATAAATTAAATATTATTGTAGTACATTTTATTGTGGCATTTTTTAAATGTATTTAATGTGTTCTACATTTCCTTGTAATTATTTGTGAAATGTTCTTGCACTTTCGGAGTGAAAATTGTCTCAAAATGAATCCTAATAATAATTTTTTTCATATAGTAAAAATGCTGGGTTAAAACAACCATTTCTGGGTTATTTGGCAACCCATAGCTGGGTAAATATTGGACAGAACACATGCTGGGTTATTTTTTACCCAGCATGGTTTTATCATTAACTTATTTGCTGGGTTGTTTTTTGAAAGTGCTGGGTCAGTTAATTTGATTGTTCCAGTTCAATCTTAGGCCTATTCATTTTAGAAAAAATACAACAAAAACAGCTTTACTTTGTGCCATCTCGTCTGTCAAAATGTTTACATTTCAACCCTTCAAATGCAAAGACTGCAATGAATGCAATGACAGTTGACAAATGTATCCAGTTTTAACCAGTTTGGCACAGACTATACCTAACAATGGGTTAAAATTACTGAAAATCTTCCCAGCTCTGGGTAAAAATATTAAAAATAACCAAATAAAATGACCCAACAGGCTGAACCCAGCATTTCGGTGTATATTTTCACTAATAATGCACCAGTATAGGGTTTCATTGTGAGACTGATGCATCATAATGATAAATAATGACAATAATTGTTCAACATTTTCTATAAAGCAAACATCTGAGAAGTGATGCTGATTTTGATTATAGCATTTTCCATTCGAGATCTTTGGTCAGTTTTTAACCCTGGTGTATGGTAGCTAACTACTGCATTTTAATGTGCATGTTCTGAGATTGATTCATTCAAACGCGTACATTTGTACACATAAATCACATAATTTGCCGAGCCCATGATCATCATCATGGAGGTAAATGGTGCTCTGGGGTCTAAACACATAATCCCTCGAGCGAGGGCTGGAATTTTAAGCAGACATTGTCATGTTGCCATGTTTCTGTGGGCGATGGCTTTCTCATGTTTGGAGCTCTATGTTTGGACCGACTCTCACGAAGGCCTGAATGAAGCGTATCTCAATCCCGTGAGAACGCTGCGTTACCCAGACCCAGGAAGTGTGCAGCCTTGGTGTGTCAGACCAATGACAAATTCTAGACAGACTACCATAAAACAAAATCTTTCCCTTGTGCTTTCCTTCAGATATGCAGACAAATTCATATTGGGCTGTTTTCTTGGTCCCCTTCTTGGGCAAATGTTTATTACCCTTACGAAAATTAACCATTTAAAAAAACTACATGTTACTATATAGTTCAATTAAAGCAATAAGCCCTCAAGAAGCTGTGGTTTATAGTGAATTTATTAAAGCTAAGGGGTGTTGTTAGGAAGTGGAGTGGACAAATATATATTATATTTGAAAGACGGAGTGGACAAATATATATTATATTTGAAAGGACTAAAACTTGTTTGAACACGGGAACAAGATGCAACTGATAAATGAGCGCCTTCAGGGAGAAGGGACATGGGAAACCCCCTTTACTGTTAAAGGACAAGATATAGCAGGGGACATTAAACAGATTTTACATTATGACCTTATGGAATATGCTGAATCTGAATGCAGGTAATACACTCGGTCACTCAATCTCTCTCTCTCTGCCCAAGTCTTTGTGGGGCCCTAAGCAGAATTTTATTTTGGGGGCCCTTATGTGCCACCAATACGATTGACTATTGTCATTTCTTGATAATTCACACACACACATTATTCATTTTATTAGTTGTAGATGTGTTGCTTAGGCCTCTCATGTTTTACCCTTTTTATTTGTAGCAGTAGCAAACCCACAAAAGTGTTGGAGTTAATTTGCACTTTAATATTCAAATTGTACAGTACTACAGTTCAGTGTGTGATATTTTTTTTATGTTTTTAAAAGCAGTCTATTATGCGGAATATTCTCACAATTCCCATTATATTTGATGAATAGAAGGTTCAAAAGAACAGGATTTATCTGAAATGGAAATAAGCTTTAAAAGAATCCTAAAAAAAAAAGTTACACAACTGTTTTCAACACTGATAATAATCATTAATGTTTCTTGAGCAGCAAATCATCATATCAGAATGATTTGTGAAGAATCATGTGACACTGAAGACTGGAGTAATGATGCTGAATATACAGCTCTGATCACGAAGTAAATTAAAACATACTTGACATTCTGTCATAAAAACGGCTTTTTAAAATTGCAATATTTGACAATAAATTGTATTTACTGGATATTTGATCAGATGAATGCAGCCTTTGTTCTTTCAAACACTAAACAGAGCTTTTATTTAGGCAGAAAGACCTTATAAAGTGCTTCTTTTTGTTGACAATCACAGATTAATAAATGATTCTCATTACGAATTTGGGAAGATGTTTGGCACATGTTGCGTTCTTAAATGATAATCGTAAGCGTCTAAAACATATTGGAGAAACGTTTGCTGGCAGATTGCTGGCAGAGAAGCATTTGCTGAGAATCTCAGTTATTTTTAACATGCAGCACGTCAGATTCGCACTAAAATCATATCACATTCTCAAATCCACCCATTCATAAAAAGGTTAGAAACTGACGAGAAGCAATATTTCTTTGTTATTAGTGACACATGTGGCCGTAAAGTGAACTGCAGCCAGCAACTTAATGCTCACATGATTCATTCAAAGGCCCGATATACAGCGAAGTGATTTTTCCTTCTTTTCTTAGATGTAAAGTTAAGTTGGAAATATACCTTTGCAGTGTTAGCATACTGTTAGTGTTAACAAAATCATACACACGCCATCCATGTTGCTGAGAGCACGTGATGAACGTTAGGCCTAACTAATGTGCTGCTCTCTCAGTCTCAATAACAAAATAAACACAACAAAAATGACAGCGGTAAGAAAACCGAAGTTCAGAAATCACCAGCAATGCGGATGTGTTTGCATGTTCTGCGATTCACCGGCATCATGTCAACAGCTGAGGTAAAATTACACTGTTATGATCGTTTGATTAAAAATGTAGGCTATAATAGACTATCTGACTATCTTTGCATGGCGCATTGACATGACTGTACATAATAACTCTTTTGCATTATCCTGAACTTTAATTTCACGCGTCATTGAACAGAAGAAGGTTCTTGGGAGCGCGCGTAACAATATTTTGATTTTGAGTTCACATAAATCCCATTAAAAATGGCCTGATACCCAGTAAGTTAAGGTATCAGTGATACCCCAATTTACTGGGTTGCCTATGAAAGCCTGCAGTAACTGTAAGTTTGAGATGGTCTCATTTTTTAACGTTAGCTGTTTACACATTGGCAATGAAAAAAATATGAATACATGGAAATTCTTAAAGCCCCAAGCCTCTTTATTCTGTGGACTAAGGTTCTTTATTTGTTCAGATAGTACAACAATTGTTCTTTTAAGAACTGTTCACTGAAAACAAGAATTACTGTTTTTTTGCATCACTATGAACAAAATTCCAAAAGGAGTTTCATTTTTAAGACTTTTTATGATGCTTTTTGTTTAACTTTCAAGTTTTCTCTAAAGCTGTGTTCAGACTATAGGTTTTTTTTAAATCTTCACCAATTGTGAAATCTGTTTGCATCCCTCATAGGGGGAATCGTCAGAGATTTTCTTCTTTCACATCTCAAACCTGTCCAATCGTTTGAAGGGAGCATTTGAACAGGAGGTCAGGATCCGCTGTTAGATGCCTGCTTTTAAACACTCCTGTGTGTATCCGTGTAAGTGCTCGGTGAAGGGCGTCATTGAAGCACTCGGTGAAGAGCATTAATCATTGTAACCATTCACAGATGTACAGCTCTGGAAAAAGGTAAGAGACCATTTAACATTGAGAATTATGTATATGTTGAGCACATGAACACAATGGCCAATCAGAGACATGGGCATATATGTTGAGCAGAGGTGTTTAGGAATCCGTTCAACAGTGCTCAAAATGCTATAGGGAAGTGCTGGTATCGTCACATTTCTTAAATTTTCGGTACCGAAGGTGGTACTTTTGACAATTCTAGTGCGCACACATAAAGCCTCTCAGTACTAAATTGAATTATTTTTTTTGCTGCTTATTGTGCTTAACAGTCAAAATCACACCGTAATGTCAACATTTTTCACTTAATTCACTTAGAGTATTCTCGAGTATTCACTTAAACACAGTCAGTTATGTTTAAGGTAAATGTATATACGCATACGTATTAGTATAACGGATCTGTGTGTCAGGTCTTAAAGTGACAGCAGAATAATATACCTCCTGCCAAATTGTGAGATGTCCTCTCTCTCCACCTGCTGATATAATCTGAAAATGCACCCAAAAATCTATATGGTTTAATATGAACAATTATCATACAACACTATGCATTTTGATAACATTTGAAGTGTCTCAGTGTGCTGGTACAAAGGTCTCATTTCCACAGAAGTAAATAAAGGTTTTAAGGGTTGCTTGCTGTGGTCGGTGTGCCCTTGTCCCCAAACGGTGTAAACTACACAGATCTGGGGCCTTGATTAATGCAAATTCCCATTGTAAGCTCATAACTTTATTTCTTGGTTTGTTATTTAGGGAAAAGTTGTAAAGGTCTCAGGGTATGATTTGTAGTCAGATCTGCCTGTAATGCTGAGTATCTTTCAGAGGTCAGGTATGCATCTTTTACTCTTTACTTCAAAGCGTATGATGTTATGCATTGATTATCTTTGAATTGATTATGTAATGACACATTTACCTAACTAATTATAAATTGTTATATTTGGATTTATTCTGATTTACTCTGAAATTATTAACTTTAGTAGATTATGTTAAATCCATAACACCCCGACCCCCTAAACTCAGGTTAGTAACAGACTAAAATACAGCTTAGGTGGAGCAGAGCGCACCGACTGATGTTTTAGAGCTCTGACTAACACATTGGCATTAGTCATCATGTATACTTAGACTGTAGAGGCTAATAATGGGTTTTCTGTTTAGAGCAACAATGCATTGTAGACCAATCTAAATAGGGTGAGCCTCAACCTCTGATTATTGTAATATTATTCTAACTAAGTGTACGTGGCGAACCATGGCCTAATTATACAAATTTATTATTAGAGTAATATAAGTTGGTCAGCTTGGTTCTATGGTAATGACTACGGCTGGGTATCGATTCAGATGTTCCAATTCGATTCGAATTCGATTCACAAGCTCTCAAATCAATACGATTTTGATTCGATTTTGATTCGATTTTTGATTCTCAAACTCAAATGAAGACAGATTTAATACAAGTACTATAGGCATTTTTTTAAAAGAATAGTGAACATAAGTTTACAAATGGGTAATTAAAAAGAAATTAAGAGCCACAATTATATTCAACTTTTTATTTTAGGTACACCTGGGTACATTAAAACAGAACCCATCTCTATATTTCAAATTCATACAATAAAATTTTGATGCAAGTTTATTCTAAAAAATGTATCTGAAAATAATTGTATGGATATTTTGATATATTTACTCTAAAACATAAAAAGGATATTGGATGATTTTCAGCTATTTTTGGCTACACAAGCTTTTCACACACCAAATAGGTGACTTATAGTGGAGAAGACTAGTAATTAGATATAAGTTAATCTTATATTCAATGTTATCGGAAATAAATATGGAAAAAAATCGATTTGAGAATCGATTCTGAATCAACCAGATTTTAAACAACGATTCATCGAAAAATCTATTTTATAGTCGTATCTTAATTGTGTGTGTTTAGATCTATGGGTATTAAATAATACAGGCTATTCTAGAATATTAGTCAATCGCCTCTGTCTAATGTGCAAGACTGACGAGTTTGTGATTATGAGATTGTATACCCAGCTGGTGCAAAACTCAAAGTGGAATCCGAATGAATGAGAGTAATTTCAATAAAGAGTTAAATATTCACACCCAGTGTTCAATCAGCTTTGACATATTTAAATCTGCATATTTGTGATATTTTTACCTTTTAAAAAAGGGGCATTTCCCCCCTAATCTTATTAAACATAGGCTATGCTTCAACCTTAATTTTATATTCTTAAATTTGATCAATAAATTAAACTAGAATAAGACACTATACGGCTGTTAACAATCAAATTAAAGGTCCCGTTCTTCGCCATTCCCTCTTTCAAACTTTAGTTAGTGTGTAATGTTGCTGTTAGAGCATAAATAATACCTGTAAAATTATAAAGCTCAAAGTTCAATGCCAAGCGAGATATTTTATTTAACAGAAGTTCCCTTTCAAAGCCTACAGCGAACGGCCGGTTTGGACTACACCCCTGCACGTCCTTTATGCTTCCTTCAGGAATGACGTCACTAGAACCGTTTGTTGACTAACCCTCCGCCCACAAGAACACACAAAATAGGGGGCGTGGTCTTGTTGCTCTCCCACGTGGAGAAGAGCGCGCATTCAGCGCTTGCATCTCCCCGTTATGGTAAGAGGCGGGACCTTTCTGGGCAAAGTGCACTAAGCTGCTGTCCAATCACAACACGGGAAGCGCTGGCCCAATCAGAACTCGTTACGTGTTTCTGAAGGAGGGACTTCATAGAACAAGGAAATCATCAGGCCGTTTTTAGGACAGAGGAAACAGCGCTGTACAGATAAGTCAATTGTGTGAAAAATACTGGGGGGGGGGGGGGGGGTTTACACGCGAAACATGAACTCATGTTATATTTCACACTGTAAACATAATCAAAACATCGAAAACACGCGAAGAACGGGACCTTTAAATTTACACTGAAAAGTTACAACTGCATTAAATAATGTTTTTTGAATATACAAATATGAATGTTAGAAAGAATGTGTAGGTGAGGTAGTGTAATGCTGTAGTGACGCTTTGCTGTGTGTGTTCATGTGTTTCCAAGGATTGAAGGAGGCGTGACTTTGGAGACGCTCATAAGTGAGGGAGGGTGGGATCTCATGCTTTCAAAGATAACTTGTTATTGCTAGCCTCTCTAAGATTGCTTACTACCCTACTTTAAATGCTGAGTCCCACAGTGATTCATTGTGATTGTATTATTAGTAGCATCCAGCTGCATTTGACCTTCTGTGTCTCTTTAATATATTAAATTGCACTAAACTAAATTTACATTCAGAAGTAATATGTTGGCCTGATGCCACGTAGCAACACAGGGATAAAGAGCTAGGGAGATGGTGAAAAGGACACTTGTAAAATAAATGTCTGCTTGAGAGTAAGTGGTCAATACGAGGCGCCATAACCGTATGAGATGTCACTCGAAGTGATCTGAGATGCTCTCTGTCTCGTCATTCTCAGAAATGCTGTGAACTGTGATGAAGATCTTGAAGATATGGGGGATGCCATTTGAAGTGGACTAGTCACAACTAGTAGGCTACTTCTGCAAAAATAACCTTCCCCAGATGACTCGGTTTATGCTTCCGTAGACAGGCTTTTTTTTTAGCACTGCCATAAATCAAAAGCAGCATTCTGAGAAGCCACAACAAACCACAATATTAGTGCTGAGACGAGCCTCATGATTAATACTGCTCAAAATCAGATCAGAGTTGTGCTGAAGCAGAGTTTGTCCTGGATTCAGGCATGAATGACACCTGAAATTGTGCCGCTTGTTGAGAAGTATATTGCATCTCTAGGCTTACTGTATTATTTTCAGACAATAAAGCAGGCTAACAATAAAATAAAACGGCAGGGAGCCGAGCCATATCTATCGACCGGAATATCAGACTTGCAGATGGACTGTTGACTAAATAACCACCTAGCAACCACCCAGAAGACCCTAACAACCATGGAATTCCTTAGCAACCTCATATTGCCCCTTTGTAATTTTCTTTGTAAAGAATGCATATGATGCTGCTTTGGAATTTGGCTCAAAAATGGCCATAAAACACTAAATTAGCTGTTTTTGGTGCAACAGTCCTTGACTAACCATAGTTGTTCTATAAAATAAAAATAAGTATTAAATAATAATCATTATTTTTAAAACATTTTAAACAAGTTATTAAATTAAATTTAAACAAATTAAATAAAAACCTAATTAAATGTACAAAACAAATGGACTAATTAAATTAAAAAATATTTTACACCGTAAAATAAAAATGAGTATTTAATAATATTTATTATTATTCATAATAATAATTATTATTATTAATTTTTATTATTATTTAAATGTAATTATTTTAATTAAAGTCATTCAATACAAAACAAATGACATAACTAATTTTATAATTCTTTGAACAGAAAAATAAAGAATTAATTTACAAAACGAAGCAAATGTAGAACTTAATGAAAAATAATTTTAACCTGTAAAATAAAAATGAGTATTTATTAATAATATAATCATACTTTTACAGAACAACAGTAAAATTACAATACAAATATATATATATATGGCTGCCTTAATTTCTTTGCCTTCAAACATTAAATCATACAGCTATTATCCTGCTGAAAACTGCAGTGAAAACATGCAGGTTTATAAACTGTTTTCATTCAAAATTTGGGGAGATAGTTGGTGTGTGTTGCGTTTCCAAAAGCTCATCATAAATGACTCAAAAAAAAATTGCATACGTGGAAAAATCACATTCTTGCTAAAATTAAAAGTGGACTACTTGTACAAAAGTACAGTCTGTAAAACACATGGTCTTTAAGGGCTGTAGCGTCCCATGAGATCCAGGTTTGAACAAAGACTGCATCGTTTCCCGAACATCCTCATCATCTCATTTCTCGTCTACTTTCACAGGCATATAAACCGCCCAAAAAAGTAAACACGGTTCTTATTTCATTTCTCATCCTTGATGGATACAGCATTTCCATGTAATTTTGAATATCCGTCCGTCGCTGGGGGAATGTGTCCACTGCTGGAATGTCATAGAAACCATGATGACATTCTCATGGTGGGTCATTTTCCGAGGCTTTTCTAAGTAGGACGCTCCGGCAGAACTATTCCCAAAACACTTATGATGTTGTATGTTTTATTGGATATTATCCATATTGGATTCACATGATTTCTTTCATTTAAAAAACAAACACAGTAACATAAGTGCCACATGTTATAAGGCATTTAAGCAATATAAGTTGATAATTTTGAGGTCATCATCACATATTCATTGTTGTGGTCAAGTATCAATGTTACATGGAGATTTGTGCATTTCCCAGATCACAGTAATGGAAACACAAATTATGGGAAGGGTGACTGTTGGTCCCACGGTTGAAACGCAAGGAAAGCCGTGCTCATCTTTGACATAGCGGGTGCACACAAACATGCAGGAATACCAAAAAGACACACTGAGGATCAATTCTCTGTTCACAAAGGCTTCTGTGCATCACGATTAATTATCAGGTGACATGAGTTTTCTGTAACAGATAGGCTTTTTTACTTAATGCATACAACCCATGGCTATTAAAGGTGGGGTAAGTGTTATTTCAAAAATGCTTTCTAAAAGTGACTCGGGCCGAGTACCAGAACAAACTTGTAGCCAATTGGCAGTAAGGGGCGTGTCTACGAATAAAGGTGAGAAGAGCGCGTTCAGTGCACGTCATTAATCAAAAGACACGACACACCGGACGGTAGTGTTGTCAAAAATATTGATATTTCGATATGTATCGATACTGGAATATTTGAAACGATACGATTCTCAGATTCTACAGTATCGATACCAGCTGCACTCTCCTCTCCTCTCCGACCGACAGCGAGTGACACGCAGCCACATATTCTCATTATGTGAATCCGGTTAACCCTCTGTCTGAACACATGGCAAACGAGCGTTCTGCTGGACTTTTCCTCGTGTGTGTGTGTGTGTGTGTGTGTGTGTGTGTGTGTGTGTGTGTGTGTGTGTGTGTGATCAGTCTGAATTTCATGCGGGATTGTACATAATTCTACTAATCCCCGCAGATTTCACACTCACGTCTGAAGCGCACACACACAACGTAATAAAGACGCCTCTGACATACAAGAAATATTTGCTTCTTTTTCCAGCTTATTATTGGTCAAATACACTCAAAAAATTATCAGTGCCCATCTTGAAGAGTATTAACGTAAACACGGTCATAAACAGTTCAGGAAGAAATGACGAATGAGTAACAGGAACAGTGTTTAGGAACCATGAGTGCGGCAGTTCTTAAAGGGACCGCAGTCATTTGTTATTCAAACTACAAAAAGACAAACGATCACACTGCTCTTGACTGATCAACTTGCGTAACTTTAATGGTTTAATCTGAAGGCTTCTTTTTTTTTTACAAAGAACATTATCCAATGTTGTTTTAAATTGAATTCCTTTGCATTTTTTTATTCAGTTTCTTACCTGAATGTTAGACCTACCTGAAAAAATAAAGCAGTCTATTTCTTTTGTATCTTCTATTCTATTGTATTTATTTGTGCTATTGTTTGTAATCTGTTTATTTGTTCTTATTTTTAACACAATGACCTTTTTGTAAAAAATACATTCAGTTAGCAAATATTTGTGAGATAGTTTTAATAGTAATTGATCAATGTTTATATATGAGAAAAAGCTTAAAAGCTTTATCATATAAAGTGATCTCTTCAGAAGAAATTTTTGATGGCCTAGACTTTCAATTCAATTATATTAAAAATATCTATTTGACAGTATATGCAGCGCTTTTTCCCCCGTGGTATCGAAAATATAATTGAATATCCAATAGGAATAATAAGTTCTGTTGTCATAATATTCATAATATCTTTTTTTTTTTTTTACCGTGGTATCAATTTAGTATCGTATCGAGGTATTTTAGTCTGGTATCGTATCAAAGTCATAATTTTGGTATCGTGACAACACTACCGGACGGACATTTGCCGAGCAACGACAGAAAAAGAGAGATGGCAGATCAAAAACATGTGTAAAATGTCTATGGAACAAAAGAAGGCTTACGATCAGGCAAGAAGTGTCAGATTTCCAGTGCTGGAGAGAACTCAAGGAGTGAAGGCCGAGGTTGTTTTATTTCTTCTCGATAAGCGAGTAACATTGGTTTTGTTTTGTTTCACAGAACTAATATATGCTGGCTTTTGCTTGAATAGGCTGGTGTGTCAATGTTCGCTTGTTTGTCCATTTGCAATCGTATCGTCGTTCACTTCAGTGATAATAAAGACCCGTTCATTTCCACATCCTATAAACCACTGTCTGCGTCAGCTCGCAGTGTGTGATAACACTAACTACGGTATAAGCATAACTACGGTAATGCACATATAGTCATGAGTTAATGTATGACTCATGAAGAAGAACTAAAACATTTATTAATGATTACTGCATCAGCAACTAATGAACATTCGATATAATTAATAGATTCTGTTATACGTGAATTTCTAATAACATTATGTTAATGGTGTAAATTCATATGTTAATTACCACAATGGTTGACACAACGCATTTCAACTTCCAGTTGTCTGCTTTAATTAATCATTAGCTAATGATTTACAAAGGTATCATTATGTTATGGCACAACTATTAAGACTAGTAACTAACTTAAAATTAATTCAAAACCATAACCACAAGGACATATTAATTAACAAATAGTTCATAGTGATGTGCCTCAACACGTCATAACATGATACCTTTGGAAATCATTAGCTAATGATTTATTAAAGCAGAAAACTGGAAGTTGAAATGAATGGCTTTGGCCCATTGTGCTATTACGCATTCATTTAGACTATTAGTTAATGTAATATTTTATTAGGGAATAAATACATGATGCCATATTTAATTAATATCAATTCAAATCTTCATTAGTTGCTGATGCAGTGATCATTAATAAATAGTTTAGTTCTTCATGATTCATACAATAAATTGTGACTATCGGTGCATTAGTTAAGCATGAATTAATGCATTAGTGCACCCATATTGTAAAGTGTTACCCAATCAACTCCTGATATATGTTTGCTTGTCATAATTGTAATACACTCCTGAACAAAATCTTAAGACCAGAGGATGCATTGCAAGTTTTACACATTTCACACTTGTGGATCATAACCGGGTTGTAAGTGCTGCTTCAAAATGCCAAAAGAAGAAACAGGAGCAAGAGACAAAAAATAGAGAGTAGGCAATTTATTGAAAACTGCATTTAAACTCAAACAGGCCGTTCATCAGCTGATCAAAAGTTTAAGACCGTAGCCATAAAAAGGTCAAATCTGCACAAAAATATGGCTTTCATGTCATTGTCCTTCAAGCAGTCATACTGTCAAGATCTCCTGATGGCAAAGGCAAAAAGGCTTTCTCTCTTTGAACGTGGCAGGATTGTTGAGCTGCACAAGCAAGGCCTTTCGCAACGCGCCATCGCTGCTGAGGTTGGACGCACTAAGACAGTCATTTTACATTTCTTAAAAAATCCTGAGAGTTATGGGACAAAAAAGTCAAGTGGTAGACCCAAAAAGATTTCACCTGCACTGAAACGCAGGATCCGACGGGTTGTCCGTGAAGACACAGGTCGATCCTTAACCCAAATTAAGGCCCTTACTGATGCTGACAGCAGCCCAATAACCATAAGATGTCATCTGCTAGAGAAGGGCTTCAAGAACACAAAACGTCTTCAAAGGCCACGTCTCCTCCTACGACACAAACTTGCCTGTTTAGAATTTGCTAGGGAGGTCCAAACATGGGACATTGAAAAGTGGAAGAAAGTTTTATTCTCTGACGAGAACATTTTTAACCTGGACGGTCCTGATGGCTTCCAACGTTACTGGCATGACAAGGAGATCCCACCTGAGATGTTTTCTACGCGGCACAGTGGAGGAGGCTCCATCATGATCTGGGGTGCTTTTTCCTTCAATGGGAAAATGGAGCTTCAGGTTGTGCAGGGGCGTCAAACGGCGACTGGCTATGTGGATCTGTTGCAGCGGGCATCCCTCTTGACCGAGGGCCTGTCTGTGCGGTAATGACTGGGTCTTTCAACAGGACAACGTTGCAATTCACAAAGCCCGTCTGAGGAAGGACTACGTCCAGGTGAATAACGTTGCTCTTTTGGACCATCCTGCATGTTACCGTGATCTAAATCCTTGAGAACATTTGGGGATGGATGGCAAGGGAAGTTTACAAAAATGGACGTCAGTTCCAGACCGTGGATGCCCTTCGTGAAGCCATCTTCACCACATGGAGCAACGTTCCCACCAGCCTCCTGGAAACAGTCGCATCAAGCATGCTGAAACGAGTTTTTGAAGTGATCAACAAGAACGGTGGGGCTACTCACTACTGCGTCCTTTTTTGACACTTTTAGTACTGTTGTGCGTTTATTTTAGGCTATGGTCTTAAACTTTTGATCAGCTGATGAACGGCCTGTTTGAGTTTAAATGCAGTTTTCAATAAATTGCCTACTCTCTATTTTTTGTCTCTTGCTCCTGTTTCTTCTTTTGGCATTTTGAAGCAGCACTTACAACCCGTTTATGATCCACTAGTGCGAAATGTGTAAAACTTGCAATGGATCCCCTGGTCTTAAGATTTTGTTCAGGAGTGTATATTCGTTAGTTGGACGTCGTGTTCGGGCTATCGAGTTGTGTGAGAATTGTGTTGGTGTTTTTGGGATGTAAAAGATGACTTTTTCACTGAACATTCGACCTGGATTACCATAGTAACACACATTGCTTTCACTTATTGATGGCATCATACCCTCAGCCGGCTGGCACAGCAGATTGTGCCATAGCCGTTGCCTGTGTTGTGTTGTGGGACGGAGCTATCACAACAGGGACAGGTTTGTTTTGGTGATTTGAAATAGCAACATCAGATACCAGAAAGCACTTACCCCACCTTTAACTGTAGTGCAATTTCAGAAACTGAACTGGTAGAGAGGAACAGTCGAAAAAAATTATAATATATATAACACTCATCAGACATTGGTAAAATAACTGCACTCAATAATAATAACAATAATAGAAAAAATTGCTGGTATTTATCATCACAGACCCATGCAGAATGATGTCCACCATAATTTCCAAGCAAACAAAACACGTGCACTGCCTCCTTTTAAAGGAATATTTCACTCAAACATGACGTTTCTGTCAGTAGCCTATTTGTTCATGCTCATGTCATAAAACATAAATGTGCCCATGGTTGTTAAGCTCTTAAATAAATGACAAAAATTACAATAAAAGCAGCATAAAATAGTCCATAAGACTTGTGCGTTATATATTCAACATCTTGTGGAGAACATGGTAGCTTTGTGTGAGGAACAGTTTAACCTTGTAAAGCGTATTTGTTTTGTACTTTTTAAGGCCTCTTAATTTATCATCATGATCAAAACTTTGCTGAAAAACCTGTTGCACACATTCTATGCCATGGCTTCTGTCGTCTGATTGATCGTTTTTACTTTTGTAGCAAGTATATGTAAAGACTTCCCCCTCAGCTCATGGTTCACGTGTCTTTTTCCTGTGAAATCTTTAAAAAATTTAGTAATATTTCAAGATGAACATTTGCTGGACTGAAGCAACTTACTTGATTCATCATTTCTTAGAACATTATGTTTAAATGTGAGTCTCAAATATGATCCATCAGGCTTTTGAGGAAGGTTTATTTGTTCATGTCTTATTATATTGCATTGCATTATATATTTTAAAGCTACAGAGATTGGTCATAAAAGCATTTATTTAAAATGTTTCTAAGACATATTATTGCAAGATATAGAGTGACGACTGATATTTATATGCATTTTATGGCTGCTGTACTGTTATATAAAGATCTCATTGAGTTACATTACAAGCTAATCAGAATTTAATCTTACTTTTTGGTCATATAAATATTACCAAATTGCATATTTTTGCTTAGTTTGAGCCTCTGATTAAATCCTCCTCAATTATGAACTAAATATTTTATCAGCATGAGCCATAAAAGCCTGATGTATCAAATATGATACAAAACATAAAACATATATGCAAACTTTTTCATTTAAAAAAAATCAGAGAATTTATTTCATAATTCAGGCTTTACAGGGTTAAGTCACTATGCATTTCCCTCCGCTGAAGCTGCAAAATTTCATGCGTTTTAATTAATTGACTGTCAGGCCTTGTCCACACTAATACATTTTTGTTGGAAAAAAATGTTTCTGTCCATTTTGGCCTTCCGTCCACACTGAGACGGAACAAAGACAAGAGTTTTCTGAAAACTCTCTCTCAAGTGGATGAATTTTTTATTTGAAGTATTTGAAAACGGTGAGGCAGTTATGTAGCGCATATTGAACTGATAGATATGTATCTATACCGGTATTGTGCGTGTGCTGTTCACTTTAACACAGTTGCTAAATATGTTACTTTGTACACTCCTCATATCGCAGTCCTGCAAAGATGAGGGAAAATGTAGTCACATTTGCTGTCCTGCGGCGAAACGAGAGCAGTTGCGCTTTAAACCAGACATATGTGATCCGTGCTGGCAAAATGAGTCGCAATGAGCACATTTTTAGAAATGAGTTATGTCATTTTCACCTTCAATCTGGGGGGGAAATTACTGAGCTACACCCATTTAAATGAAATAAAAGTCAATTTTGAGAAAAATTTTGTCAAAGTTTTCTGAAGGCTCCAAAACAAAATCACCAAGGAACCATACCTTAAAATCTCTGGTAATAATACCAAATTTGACACACACCACTTCAACACCAAGGGCCCTGTTTTAACGATCTATGTGGATGGTTTAAAGCGCACATACACTGGCGTGTTGGAATCCACTTTTGATAGTTTAACAACAGGAAAAATGTGCCCAGCACATGGTCTTAAAGGGTTGTCCCTCGTCTCTTAATGAGTCATGGGTGTGTTTTGGGTTTAACGTGCAATGAACCAATCAGAGTCTCATCTCCCACCATGACTGATTCGCTATTTATGTGGAGGAATTTGCAAGCGGAAAGACTGAACACTTCTCCTGAAAGGAATCCCTTTATTTTTTTTATATTTAAAAATGTTTGTGTGATGCTGTCCCTGTGTGTGTAATAAGCAGAGTGTACACATTTTGTGCTCCTGCCTATAGGTGCATATTCCTAACAAGTCCTTTAAAAAAAAAAAAATGTAATTAATATAAACATTATATATATAAACATTTCTCATGATACCACAATTGTTTGATTAACATTAATGTAACGGACTAGCCTGGATGCCAGCCGAACTTAGCCCCGCCCACACATTTTTTAGGTCTGGCAGTTCGGTCTGGCCTCGCTCCATAGAGGAGTAATTATCTCCAAACAGAAACTGTTCGGTCTAATGAAATCATCAGGGCGGGCTTTAGACGATGACGGACAGATGATCAATAGTAACGTAATCATCACGTCATCAAAGGGGCTTGGATTATATTTTTTCGAATCCTAAACGGAGAGCTTGTTTGTATCTGCATTCACCTTTACAATTTCTCTCAGAAATTATGATCATGTTGGGTAAGTACTCTGTGTATCATTAAATTCTTAAAAATGTTTACAACACCGGCAAAGATCGTGTATTTTAGTCGACCCCATTTAGACAGGGTTGCCAAGTTTTTACAACAAAATCCGCCAACTACTAGCCCTAAACAATAACTTCTCGTGGGGGGTTCTCCGGGGGAAAAATGGCGTTTGGGGGGGTAAAATGTGTGTTATTTTGGCAAGGTTGCCTGCTAAAATTTGCACTCATGGGTCTATATATCTATCACATAATAGTCGTTTCAACCCGCAGACATGGAAAACAACCCGCGGGGGAAAAAACGCAGACTTGGCAACACAGTGCAGTTGAGCTCTGTCTGTTTACATTTGACAATGAGTCACTTCGTTGCTCTGATTGGTTGTAGGTCTGTCCAATTGAGGTCTTTCCTGGTTCGGTTGAAACACGCCCCATAATCACAGCCCAATGGAGCATCAGACTCATATTCTGACTAGAGTTGAGTATGACCACGTCTGGCTAGTAACGGACAGCTTATATATTAAGATCTACTGTACCGCATGGCTCTAAACTAAACAGTTTTTTCCCAACAGTTAACCAAACGTTCACATAAGACCATGTTTGCATGAATACCCGCCGAGACAGATATTTAAAAAAACTAATTCTGTGTATATCGGGGTTGCGCGCGTCAGATCCGTCAGTCAGCCAGAGAGAGATCGGACAAAGACAAAGGAAAGGTACTCCTCTCAGAAAAGATACAAATAAAGATGCTTTTGGATGTTTAATTGCTATTTGGAGAAGAGCAAAATGCATTTTGTGAAAACCTCAAATACTACATTTCTTTACTTATTTTGCCAGCACGGGTCACAAATAATAAAGAGTGAGTGTAACCGTGACGCATCAGTGAATGCTGAGATATTTTGCTACATAAAATGATCCTGCCAGAAGAATAGCATGATCATATTGTCTTTTCCGTCTATATCATCTCAGGGAGTGTGAATTCTGTGTTTTCTGATGTTTCAGTGTGGATGTTAAACTTTTGGAAAACTCTAGTGTGGACGGAAAGTGTTTTGAACCGAAAAATTCAAAGACGTGGCCTCAATCGACAGGTTTAGAACAACACAAGGGTGAGTAAATAAAGGCAGTTTTCATTTAATGGTGAACTGTCCCTTTACTAAGCATTAACAGTGTTGCAGCAGCTTTCCATGTTCCCAGCGCAGATCTTTTTCAATCTAAAGCGTCTGGCTTTTGTTCATCAGTTTGTGTTCTCGAGTGGTAAAGTGGCATCACAGCCAGCGTGAGTCTCCTTAGAGTGATTTCCCCAGCGTGCTGCTCCTTCACACCGCATCCCCGTCCTCACACAGCGAGAGCTGATGGATTTTGATGACGGGAAGCGAGTTTTGCGCAGGCGGCTCGGGCTGCGGCGAATCCGTTATCACACAGCAGCACGTCCTCAGCAGGTTTTTACCACACATTCCCGCCACTTTCGCTCCCACGCTCACCCCCGTGCTGACCCCGGTTGTCCCCACTGATGAGGTCCGGGAAGGGGCCTGCCATTCCCGGCCGTCCCTGGAGGAAGGGCTGCGGGACAGCACTAAGGAAGAGGACGGGCTCAGATGGGATGGATTGTCACGGGTCGTCAGGCCAAGGATCTGAGACTGGCCGTGCCGTGGACTGTGGCTCTGGTACAGCGGGTGGGACGGCGGGGATCTCTTGCGGAGGCAGCGTGCGCCCAACACGCTCAGGAAGGCTTTCTTAAACTCCTGACTGGAGCAGGGGTAGATAATGGGGTTGATGCAGCTGTTGAAATAGCCCAGCCAAAACGTTATCTTGAAGACTGTGTCCGAGGGTCTGTACGACGGGAAGATGGAACCTAGACAGACAAAAAGACATTTTACTAGTCTGGCATCATGAAATGTCTTCAGTGTCACGTGATCCTTCAGAAATCCTTCAGTTATAAATATTCAGCCTGGTCTCATTGGTAATATGTAGGTATTAATATGTAACATTCAAAGACAAAACATACTTTTTGTACATTTGGATAGATGCTAAAATGTATGCTATGGACGTATCGGCACCATTTAAACGTAACATTATTACAAAACGTTGAATATTTCCGAATTTTTTTATATCATAAAGATATCTGTAAGATAGATCCCTTAACCCTTCTCCCAAACCTAAACATACCCATTTTATGCAGAATATAAAAAATAATTAAACGTAATAGATGTTGGAAAATGACAATTTTAGTAACAATATACCATTAAAAAGATATTTTTAGCCCTTAATCCTCCTAAACCTACCCATAACCATTTCTTAAAGCTATGTACAGTTATGAAGAAAAACATGACTGATAGACAAGTTTTATCAATCAATCAATCAATCAATCAACTTTATTTATATAGCGCTTTTACAATCACGATTGTGTCAAAGCAGCTTCACAGTGTCAAACAGGATAATATTGCGACAAAATTAGATTTGGCTGTACAGTCGAACTGGAGAAAACAGTGATGTTATCAGCTTATTTTAATTTATCATATAGCGACAATGTTGGCAGATCAGTATTATAGTTTATAGAATTAAATAAGACCTAATTCATACATTTTATTTGTATAATAAGTTGAATAACTTAGATCATAATTTTAGTGTCCCCAACTGAGCAAGCCAAGCCAAAGGCGACAGTTTATCAAAATTATTTATTTATTGCGGAAAATGTCAAAAGCGGTACAAAAAGTCGTTCAGATGATGATTTGTTGCAGTCGCTGTCCTCTCTGGCAGTATATAATAGTTTTGCATGAGCTACAGAGCAGAATTTAAATTATTAATCCATGAAAATGTTCCCTCCGTGGAGGTGCGCACATTTCTTATTTTCAAATGTACATCAACTGAAACACGGGATGTTGCAATCGTCGTAGCGCTTTTTGAGAGTGATTATTTTTATTTTTTGTGTATAGAGATAGAGATCGATGAATAAACGGCTGAATTATGATCTGTTCCTCACAAACATATCGATTCTAAAGATTTGGATTAGAGCGAGCGAGCGAGCAAATAAAATGTATGTATTTTGTGATTTTATGTTGTTTTGGTGTATTTTATGGGGGTTTTGGCAGTTGCTGTAAAGGAGAAAGCGCCTTTTTTGTCTCACAGCTAACAAACTAAATATTAAGTAATCCTGCAAAATAAGTTTACAGCAGAAGTCACGAACGGAGCGGAATGTTATTTCTTAAGTAGATGAGTATGCCAGCCGAACTCAGCCCCGCCCATAACACTTGAGCTCGGGCGATTCGGTCTGGCCTCGCTCCATAGAGGAGTGATTATCCCCGAACAGAAACTGTTCAGACCAATGAAATCATCAGGGCGGGCTTTAGACGATGACGGACAGATGATCAACAGTAACGTAATCATCACGTCATCAAAGGGGCTTGGATTATATTTACTCGAATCCTAAACGGAGAGCTTGTTTGTATCTGCATTCATCTTCACTATTTCTCTCTGAAATGATGATCATGTTGTACTCTGTGTATCATTAAAATCTTTTTTTTTTTTTTTACAGCACCGGCAAAGATCGTTTATTCCAGCGCGTGCAGACAGGGTTGCCAAGTTTTTACAACAAAATCCGCCAACTACTAGCCCTAAACATTAGCTTCTCGGGGGGTTCTCCGGGAAAAAAAAGGTGTTTGGAGGTAAAATGTGTGTTATTTTGGCAAGGTTGCCTGCTAAAATTCGCATTCCTGGGTCTATATATCACATAATAGTTGCTTCAACAAGTGGACATGGAAAATAACCTGCAGAAAAAAAACGCAGACTTGGCAACACAGTGCAGTAGAGCTCTATTGACATTTGACAACTAACGTTATGCGTCGCTTCGTTGCTCTGATTGGTTGTAGGTCTATCCAACTGAGGGCTTTCCTGGTTGGGTTGAAACACCCCATAATCACAGCCCAATGGAGCATCAGACTCATATTCTGACTAGAATTGAGTATGACCACGTCAGGCTAGTAGATGAGTAAACTGTTTAATAAATGCAACATGTCATTGAGATGACAATTGAATACAAACATTAATGCCACAATATTCATAAATAGAAATACATACAAATTTGTACTTCGTAAAGTTGTTAACGTGTATATAATTTACATTAGTGCTGTCAATATACGTTTCAGTGTGTATGAAAACGTAAATAAATGTACGTCTGTTCAAACTGTATAACAGTTTCAGGTTTTTCCGTGTCTGTACACTGTCTGCTTAAAGGGTTAGTTTACCCAAAAATGGAAATGTTGTCATCACTTATTTACTTAACAGACATTTGACAGAAGCCATTGACTTCAATAGTATTTTTTCCAATAGTATACATATATGGAAGTCAATGGGTGCCGTCAATTGTTTGATTACCAACATTCTTTAAAATATCTTTTTTTGTGTTCAACAGAAGAAAGAAACTCATACAGGTCTGAAACAACTTGAGGGTGAGAAAGTGATGACAACATTTTCATTTTTGGGCGAACTATCCCTTTAAAATGTGATGTGACCACATCCAATAAAACTCCTCTGGATTCTGAAAATAATGGATAACCAATCAATAAATAAAGTATGGCTCATCAAAAAGATGGTTTCATTCTGTGAAAGAGATGGGAAAGATTAATGGGACCTGAAATTAGTATAAAAGGAGCAGAAAATGAGAACGGTTAAGTCTGGAAAAGAGAAAAACGTGTGAAAGCTTCTGAAAGCATCTTTCTCACCGCCGTTGTCTCCGTGTGACAGGACAGATAACTACGTCATGCATCACAATTCCGGCCAAGTCTTTTTATAGCATCTGATCTGATCTCACGCTGGAGCGTTCCTCCGTTAATCAAGGTTAATAGTTTTATTCAAATTGCCATCATAAATCCTGCTCAATATGATCAGAGAAGGAGCATTCAGAGGAAAGGAATTGTTCAGTGTTATAAAGGAGGCAGACATAGAAAAGCAAATCACGTTTAGCTGGTCACACACCCGTTGGATTTTTCTAATACCACATTGGCTGTACCATTAAAAGAATTAAAAGGTCTAAATCCACCTGGCCTTGAGATGCAGCATCTGTCCAGAGAGCTAAAGCTGGAGCGTCTCGTAACACACTTTAAGAGCGAGTCTAGAGGGGTTTTTACACACACAGGGTAAGATAAAGGAGAGCCACAGACTGACAGACAGAGCTGTGGGAATAGTCTCAAAATGCCACACTTTAATCATTACTATCTGCAGGCTAAACAGAGGAAGAGGTTAAACTGGAGTTTAGTCATCTACATTTCAGTCCCACCAGTTGTCCACCAGGTTGTATTTCAGCTCAAAATGAATAGTTTACTTACTTTGCATAAGATAATTAAGCCATTAACATTTTTGTGTTTGGGACGTATTGTCATGACAATTAAAAACATAGATAGATAGATAGATAGATAGATAGATAGATAGATAGATAGATAGATAGATAGATAGACAGACAGACAGACAGACAGACAGACAGACAGACAGACAGACAGACAGACAGACAGACAGACAGACAGACAGACAGACAGACAGACGATTTGATGAACAGATCGATCATCTTGTGAGATGTTAATGACATCCTCACGATTGTTTATCAGGAGTCACAATATTTTTTAATGTGTAAAGAGAGAGAGGAAATTATAAATGGAAAATATAAATGACGTGATGTTCTACCGTCTATCCCGAGCGATGCGTGCAGAAATATAAATAGTGGATCTGACTAAATGACGCATTAAATTGAAGGAAGTCAAAATGAGCAAACAAAAGCGATTTGGTCCGAGCCCATAATGATAATGACTGAAACACAAACGCTTTCTTGGGAAAGTGTTTCCTCGGGTCAAACCCTGAGACTTTCTGTGCGACTGTGGATAAAGGCTCTCGTAAAAAAAACCTGAGCAATGAAAGTGACTGTTTATCAGGTCAGATTCCATTAAAAGTTATGTGCTCAGCGCACTGAGGTGTGGTTTAAAGCCCTTTACGAAGTGTAGAGGACGGAACGAAACTCCTGTTCATCTGACGCTAAATCAAGCCACCATGTCCTGCTGAAGCATCACATAAGATACGCATAACAGCTCTGTCCTTGACTGCTGGAACGACTGTTAGTCATCATTACATTAGAAAGGGCCGTTGGGCTTATCTGGCGCTGTCATAAATTTCTGTAAACACACCGAGACCTCTGACACGGCCGTATGGCGCAGTCGGTACACACTGGGATATTCTGGGCAAACTGTGTCATTTGTGTCTGAACATTTCTGCAATACTTCCCAATAGTTTTCATTTAAAATGACTCATGCTGAAATCTTCAGGGCCCAAGTTATTTAAAAAAATAATAATCTTGTTAAGATGCGAGTATCAAATATGATCCAACAGGCTTCAGAGAATTGCTTATTTGTTCCTCTCTCAATCATCATTGTATTGCATTGATTATACATTTTAAAACAGAGCTTTTGATTTTGTTCTAATGCTATTTCATGCATTCTGACCAAGCGGCAACCTCCTCTCAGTTTCTGTTGAAGCCAAGACGGAAGTGATCCATCGACTGGCCGCTAGAGACAGGCTCCAGAAGACAGCAGAATCTCATTGAGCCCATGTTAAAATGCCCACCTTTACAGCAGAAAAAAACATGTTTACAGCCTGTTATAAATTATTTTATTTTTTTACATGGCTAGTTTTGCCCTTCAAGACAACTGTGAGGGGGTGATTTTTTTTTATAACTCATTTGTTTATATTAAGCCTTAAAGTTCTGCATAATGAAGGGCGTGGTCACTTGAGTGACAGGTGGATAGCTTCTGCTGTCACTAGCTGTTTGTCACAGACACTATGTCCATGTTTTTTATCCATATTTTTTGTCTGTATGATATCATAAAGGGCATAATTCCTTGTATGGGCACTTCTCCCGGATGATTGTGTGCACACATCAACCAGAGCGAGTGCATCAACGAGCTTCGTTCTGGTTACTGGAGCCGTCGGCAGCGCTGTCAGTTTGTTTTTAGACCACAAAAAGCAATCATGTCACTAAAAAAGTGCGTTTCTGGTTGTGGGGGAAATATAACCTTGTTCAGCTTCCCAAATAACCCAGCCAGCGTTAAGGAAACAGTGGATGCAGTTTGTTTCTCTGGAGCAGCAACGGAGTTCTGCAAGTGTGTGTGTTTGTTCCCGGTCATAAGTTGAAACCACAGGCAGTGATTGAAATTGCTTGTCTGGCTATCACCAGACAAAGCTCAATTTAAAGGGTTAGTTCACCCAAAAATTTAATTTTGAAAGTCATTAATGACTCACCCTAATGTCGTTCCACACCCGTAAGACCTCCGTTCATCTTCAGAACACAGTTTAAGATATTTTATATTTAGTCCAAGAGCGTATCTAAGTGTTTGCACACTATACTGTCCATGTCCAGAAAGTGAATAAAAACATCACCAAAGTAGTCCATATGAGACATCAGTGGGTTAATTAGAATCTCTTGAAGCATCGAAAATACATTTTGGTCCAAAAATAACAAAAACTACGACTTTATTCAGCATTTTCTTCTCTTCCCTGTTTGTTTTCAAACCTCAAATAAAGATTCAAACGGTTGTGAATCAGCGGATTGATTCATGATTTGGATCGCCACTGTCACGGCAGTTTGACACGCGATCCGAATCATGAATCAATCCGCTGATTCATGACCGTTTGAATCTTCATCCAATAAGACCTGATCAACAGGCAACGACCCAACGCTTCTATATCCGTCATCATGTTAAACCTGCCAATAGTGCACCAGGTGGATAAGCCAGCCTGTGATTGGTTCCCGCAAAAGTGTAACAGAAGCAGTAGAAATAAATGTACAGGTTTCCAGGCTGAGTCGCCGGGCGAAATCAAATCACCGGTAGATCAGGCTGGGTTTACCCAGTCTATGAAACTGCATCAAATGTCTGTGTTTTGTTGGCAATCATATATAATGTGAACACGAATGTATAGTGAATCGAAATGTGTGTGCACTCGTGACTCTTTAGCTCAGCCAACTGCACGCCTGCATGAGCTCGGCTGTTTTCGGAAAGAATCAGTACGGCGTATCTGTCTTTTATAAATATGAAAAAACCAAAGACTCTTCGGAGATTTGAAGGATCAACTATAGATACTCAAGATTAATAAGAGACTGGCAGAAACTGTGTGTGTGTGTGTTATTTACCCTTAATAAAAATGACCACTCACAATCATTTCATATAAGGGTTTACAAGTTTAAACTATTACTCTCCAATCCTAAATATGGGGTTACAGCCTTGCAAAGTACAAGTTGGTATCATTATCCATATCCACAACCCTCTGCTGTTTGTAGTGCACATGCTTCTATAATTTCAATAGAAATTCAATAGAAACTCAAACTCAAAATGTTAAATGGTTGAAGGTCAGTGCACAATTTACTAATAACAGCCTCATGAAAGTTTATATCACTGCACCGCACCACACCACTCAATATTTTTGTACTTTTGGCTAAGAAAAAAATAAAAAAAATTCACCTATGATTTTTTAATGCATTGTTATATAAATGAACCAGTGACCTTAGGACTAATTTATACTGCTCAATTGTAAGAATAACTTGTGTCTATTCACATCTAGTAAAAAATAATTGTATGATCTCATCCTCAAATATGATACATATGAAATATATGTTAAATATGAAGTCTGAAAGATCTGAGTAGAAATGTCAGAGGAAGTGGAATTTAGTATAGGCCTTGATATACTATTTTTGTTACTATTTTCAGTTAGTTTTTCTGTTTGTATATAGTGTATATATGTCAATTTTTTGAGTTTTTGATCATTTATATGTCTATATAGCTTTTAAGTTTTACTTTTAGAGATTTTAGTACTTTAACTTACACTAACCAAAAAAATAGAAATGTTGAAATATAAGTATTTCAGTTAATGTTTATTAAATTATATAAAAAAATGCATTTATGTTTTAGTTTTAGTTAGTGATAATAACACTAATTATCATACCATGAATAAATAAAAAATATAAAATAACAAATATATAACATTTAAAAAAATTGTTGAATTATTATAATATTTTTTTATTATAATATTCTATAGCCCATTAAAATGAATGCAGAGATGTAGTGGCTAATATTCCAATAACAAGTATTAAAACATATTTAATATTATCACACTTTTTGTATTACTAAAGTTAAATCTATCAAATAATGTGACTTATCTGTTCAGAGACTGTTTGAGAATGATCTGACTGCTCTCAAAAACTTGTAGATTTAAAAACATTAGCCTGTGCTTTTCTTAATGTCAAGCCCGCTGCTCTTTAATATTAGCTCTAATGTAATATTAACCACAGTAGATACTGATGCCTATTATTTATTAAAGCCTTACAGATCCCTACTGCATTTTAAACTTCCACTGTGCAAATGCTTCCAAAAATACAGGATGACTGAGCTCGTTTTCAATTTAATTTTTTTTCAGCCTGAGCAGTTTGGTACCTGCCGCCTCACTCCCCATGGCTCCTTGTCAGGGCAGATGATCAGAGAAAAGAGAGAGTTTGTGCCACGTGAGAATTTCATGACATGAATTCAATGTTAAAGATTGACCGAGGGCTTATGCACACGTTACGGTATACGGCGGTGTACACTCTCTAAAAGACAAGACTGGAAACAGACACAGCACAAGTCTCTAGGAGTCTCTAAAGAGAACTCGTTCATACACTAACAACCCTGAAACAGACTCGGCTAGGAGATGACATCTAGGGATTCGTTTCCCTAAAGCATTGGGCGATGTGGCCACAAGTTCCATCATTGCCAACATAGATTGGCAATCTATCTAAAAGCTGCGTTTAACTTAACTTTTAGACATGAACTCGCAAACTGCCCTAAACACTTCCCCTCATGGGACTAAAGCCGCCATTTTGAAATGCGTTCAACTTCAAGTGGCCGAGTGAAGAGTATTTAGATAGTCCCTCGATCCCTCAAGTTTGACTGAGGGAGCGAGTGTACCCTTCAGGCAGATCCATAGACCTCCATAGATCCATAATGCAATACGATTGTGACTTCACTGCAGATTACGCTTAGTTTACATGACACACGCACACACACAGACTGTATATATTGGAGGTATTTTGTTCTTTTAACATTTAACCGCAGAATACTTAATAATACTGACTGTTATTGTGTTGTCTTTTTGTTCATTTATCATTGATTTTTTTTTTTAAATATTATTAATTTTCTCAAACAGCACAAGTATACATATAGACCTACAGATTTGTTCATAAAACAAATTCATGAAGGGAAAAAACAGTCATAAAACAGAAATACTTGCCAAATAATTATTTGTAACATTTGTTTAATTTCATCATTTTTTTCAAAGCCATTTTTTCAGTGGAGCAGTTATTGTTCCTAATATAAAAGTAATTGTGTGTGTGTGAGAGAGAGATAGATCTGTGCTTTTTAGGGATGCATAGAACAAATAAAAAATATAAAATATGCTACAAGTTAAGTTTTACAGTTAAACCGTATTTTTTGTTGTTGGTGTTTTTAATTGACATTTAAGCAGACATTAAGCAGTTATAGTAAACTAAAACTATAACTAAAATAATAAAAACATTCTAATTTTCACTGAGTTTAAACTGGTGTACTAAAATAAAAATTAATAAAAACTATATAGGCATTAAAAACGCAAATTTAACTAAAATTTAGCTAAAACTAAAATGGTGATGGAAAATATAAAAGAAAAAACTAATTTAAAATATTAATACAAACTATAATAGTATCTGAATGATACTAAATTAACAACTGACTTCAAGTCACTGTTTTATGACAGCAAAGGCACTCTTTATCTAAATCTCAAAATTATATGGTACTCATATCCTGCAGAAAATGTTTACAATTGAAGAAATAATAATCAGAGCAGTTCCTTGCATCATCGGGGCTCGGGCCCTGAAAATAAGTGTTCACCCATGCAAAAATCATTGCCTTGTTGCTATGCGGTTGCTAGGGTGTTCTCTCCGGTGGTTGCATACTGACTCCTATAAAGACTCCTAAAATTTAGAGTAATCCATACCTATTGAGTATGCAATAATAATTTTGTAAACTGCTTTTTTTCCCATGGTTGCTGTTATAAGTCATTGTGTTCCTGCAGTATTATCAAACTGACTTAAATGCAGTGGATGTTCTTGAGACTCAAATGACTCTCTTTTCACTGCTGCAACTGTTTTGGAAGCATCAAGAGAAGATTTAAAGGGAAGAATGTCTGTCCAAAGGGCAAATTCTTCAACCTAATACCCACATTTGTCAAAATCCCCAGGATAATATACCATACAGCATGTCTCCACCACACAGCATCTATGAAGCATTTCTGCTCTGGGCGTCCAGTGGATTCTGTGATGAAAATAGCATGTAATTACTTTACTGGGGAAACAATTAACCCATTGTGTTTAATTATCACTTATTAAAATGCGACTTAATTCTGGATGCAAAATGTCTCTCGTGAGATGCTACACATGCAAAAATAGAGTCGCATCGATCACCGTAACATTACACGAACAACTTTCCTATTGAACGCAGTGTGTTAGATTTCACTGCTACTACAAATGTGTTTTTTGTATCGGACTGAGTCATGCTGATAAGGTCATTGAATCCCCTGAGCTTTATTTAACATTTTATTATATGTAATTTAATACCAGTTAATTAGCAAGCGTTTTAGTATCATGCAAATCATCGTGCAAGGTTTCCTTCTACATGCAGATTCATAATCATTTTGGTGTCCTTTTGAGTATACAGACTCCCACGTTTACCACAGATTCATGAAACTAAGCTTTTTGTTTGCATTAGCCTTCCAATAATACCGTTTACTGGATTCTCTGTATTTTCCTGACCGAACAGACTCTATTTTGTGGTTTAACTTGGACTGACCTTGAACCGAAAGGTCTCACATGAGCCCTTTTGTGTGGGTGGGAAATATAATAACAGCTAAAATTCATATCAAGGGAACCCGAGAAGCTCTGCTGTGCATTAAGGGAATTACTGATTGTTCTGACTCTCTGTGAAACTCATTTCTGGAGCCAAACATACTGCGTAAACACTCGTGACCCTGTTGTCTGAGAGAATGCTCTAAACCAAGGTTTAAACAAACATGTTTTAAACCACTGGCACAACCAACACTTCAAATGCACTTCAAGATTTGCAGAGCCACAAGCGAGTTGAATCTTTCGATCTGTATACAGGCTAAAATTGCGAGATGAACCCTGCGAATGCATGTTATAGGGGTCATAAACTGAGAAATCCCGTTTTCCTTGAGCTTTTGACATATAAGAGGTCATCAAACAATAAGAATATCCTGTAAGTTTCAGAACTGAAAACTTCCTTGTTAGTCCAAAATCAACGCCTACTTCATCACTGTAACTTTGGCCCCGCCCACTGGCGTGTTAGTGAGATGACGAGGAGAGAAGTGAAATACAGGATGGACTACAAAGGACCTTCCAAAGGATCCTAATGCTAGAAATGTGTTTACTCACCACATGGTACACATGTTACCAACTTGAGGTAATTATTTTCATGTCTCACTTGGAAAAATCTCTGTGTATCTGAATATCAGACAGGATGCCTAAAAATGTCCCTGTGCGTGTCTGTTAACGTATTACTGTGAAGGAAAAGAGTGAAAACCAGAATCTCTAAAGAAAGAATGATTTTCAATCTTATAGTAATTTAAACTAGCCTGACAAGCCAGACCCACGTCAAGATGTTTGGTCTGGAAACTCACCACTGACAGCTCAATCCGAGGGGCGGATAAACGGTTGTCTTTCATACTCCCTCTGCACGTGATAGGATAGCGCTACACCAACCAGAGCAACGAAGGTGAAACAGAGCTTGCTGATAGATTAAACATTCACCGTATCCGGTCGGCAAAACTCTGAACACATCTTCCCTTTTTAAGAATGACTTCAGTGCCGTTCTTTGTTCTTTTCTCAGAGAAAAGCTTAACTCCAAGTCTTCCAGAGTCGCGGTCAAAGCTGATTCGAAAGACCGCCGTTCGCCAGCTGTGTTTACTAGAAGCACGCAAGCGCAGCTCGGCTGTCATTATGGCCCCGCCCACTGACTCTATACACGATGTGATTGGCCCGACAAGAGTTAGGGGATTACAGCTCAGAAGGGTATTGAGAGTTGCTAGACGACACTCGTGGGCAGATTAGATTTGCTGCCGCTAGGGTGCGTCTAGATTTCTAGGCTAAATTTAAACCACACTGTCCACTCACAAAGTCTTTTTTGAGGTAAGTTGGTGGCCATCTTGGAAACGCAGTACACAACTCCTATCAATCTGAACAGGGAAAGGTCGAAATCTCATAAACTTTTCCATGCTTTTAATTCATAAACACAATGTAACATCAGGCACCAATACAATCAGACAAAAATGATTTCATAATTATTTCAGATAATACACATGCATGTTCTAGAAATAAAAGACCAGGCCATGTTTTTGCTAAACAGGTTATTGCCTCTTTTAAGGGTCATTCTAAAAATTAGGACAAACTTTCACAAATAGGGAAGAATAATATCATATAAAAGACCTCATTAAATATTTTCACACTGTAATGGCTTGCATATTGTGAAAAAAGCTAAACTGCGAAAAGAGTAAAACAGAATAATTCATATCAATTATTTCACAAGAAAACTTGTCACTTTTTCAAAGATTTTATCAATGTTAAAAACGTGTTTTGAAAAATACAAAAGCAGTGGAAATATACTTCCAATGTCAAAGTTCAGAAGACGGAAAAAGGGGGGCTGTTCAAACAGTGCACATGGGTTTTGCAAAATATTACTAATTTAAGTTTAATTTATTTTCCATGTGGTTTATTTAAACGCGTCATTGGTGTGACATTGTTTAATGTAAGTAAGAAAGGTCTAATTGAGAAAATAACATTTTAAATAGAGAACAAAAGTCAAAAACTGAAATACATGGCTCATTTTTCCTACAGCCAAAAATGATTAATTTTTTTACAAGAGGTCTTTCATGTCGAAGACATTACAAGTGCATTTTTGGCTCAAATTTCCAGTTCCAAAAAGCAGGTATTTGCCTATAATAAAATGTAAAAAGTAAGCCACTTACTGATCGGAAGAACCAGGAAAAACGGAAGCCAACAAAGGACAAAGCATCCAACCACGATGCCCAGGGTCTTAGCGGCCTTTTTTTCTCTTGAGAACTTGAGCAGACGTAGTGTGAAGTGTGTCCGGTTGCGCAAGGCCTCGTCTTCGGAAACTGTCGCGTTCCCGCGGTGTATCCGCAAGGTTACGGCCTCCGTGGTGTGATTGGACTTTTCTGTTTTCTGTCCACTAATAAGTCCTCGAGTCTCCCTCCTTGCTACCACGTACACCCGGCAATACATTGACAGAATCACGCCCAATGGGAGGTAGAAGGACCCCAACGCGGAGAAGATGGCGTAGCCGGGTTCCTCTGTTATCTTGCATATGGATTCATCCTCTGGCGCTGGTTCCTTCCAGCCGAAAAGAGGTCCGATGGAGATGGTGATTGATAGAGCCCACAGGCCAATGAGTGCAAACAGTGCCCGTCGCTCAGTCATGATGGACGGGTACTGCAAAGGATAGCTAACGCCAATATAGCGGTCCACCGAGATCACGCACAAACTCATGATGGATGCCGTGCAGCACAGGACGTCCATGGCCGCCCAAACATCACAAAATGTCCGTCCGAAGACCCAACGACCCAGCATCTCAAAGACCGTGGAGAAGGGAAGAACCGTGGAGCTCAGCAGAAGGTCCGCAACCGCCAAGTTCACGATGAAGTAATGCGTAACTGTGCGTAGATTACGGTGGCAAACCACCGAGAGGATAACCAGGATGTTGCCCAGAACGCCAAAAACGATGAAGATCGCTAGCACCGTTCCCAGAACGACGGCTTTAATGACGTTCAGCTCCGGGGTGAGAACTTGGCTGCAGTTGCTACAGTTCTTGGAGAATGACTCTGGGGCCATGTTGTCTTTAAGGGGAACCATGTGCTCAAGACGTCCAGACATTTAGTAATGGTCTGATTGTGAGCCACTTGGCAAACTTAGTTCAGTTTTCACCTTAATATCGGGTTCTCTCCACAAAAAAACTGCCGTGGTACAAGAAAATAGGGGTATTTCCAGTAGAGCTATGAGGGAACATGATGAAATTTAAGCTTTGTCATTTCTCAATGCCCTAGATGGGCTTTTAATGATGCATGTTCGCGGAAAAATCGCTGTGGGTGAAGAAACAAACATGGGGAACTAAACATATTATGCTGAGAAGAACAGCAGATTCTTTTGTTACAAAGTCATAAATTCGAAGGATGTTTTGACATGTTCATAACCATGTGCAGCTGCAACATCTTACAGAACAATATGAAAGGCATTGTTGCTATTTGTGTGATCTATTCAGGTACAAAATATGTTTGTCAGTACTTTCCAGGCATCAGGTTTGATGCATGAGCGGTCTGTTTTAGATGTGCATCAATGCATCGATGTGTGAAGGTGTCAAACCGCTCTGCGAAACTCCAACTGGCTTTGCACATTCATAAAGCACTGTAAATGTTTTAACACACGTTGTGCAGAAAGGGCTCTCATCTTTTTGCGCACATCTGCGATGGCTGGAAACACTCATGGCTCTGGAGGTCACTCGTAGATTCACACTGAAAGTCTGCCCGGCGTTGGCTGGTGTCACTGAAGTTGCAAAGCGGATAACAAGGACAAAGCTAAAGCACTTTGGCATGTGCTGAGGAGATATTTTTGGCTGAAGAGCAGTTCTTGGTGAGTCACACAAATTTTGGGTGAACGGCTTCAATCAGAATAGATCTGGTCAAAATGCAGCCATGCTGGTTTGGTTTGAACACTGTTGAACCCTGGAAAACAGAGAGAAAGTGGAGTTTTATCAGTGAAGTGGGTTCATTTATCAGACAGGGAACTTTTAAGCCATCGCTCATGCATCATAATGAAGTGTGCAATCATTTGGCATAAAATTATGAATCCATTCCAGTGGATGATATATAGATTCATTAATTCATATTCCTCCGATAAAGGACCTACAAATGGATTTCTCTCCATGAGAGATGCTCACAGAAACAAATGCTTCTCCTGAAATGATTCATTTGCTGTGATGTCAAACAAAATCAAATGGGACAAAATCAAATGAATGGTCACTGTTTAATACTAATGATGATCAGCCACATTTCCCTAGGCAGTACAAGACAAATAACCAATATCGACAAAGCCGTCAAAATCAAAGATTATGTAGTCATTACATTCACAATGCAAACTTCTCGTTTCAGAACATTTAGATATAAGCAAAGACGGTTCAAAATTACGTGTTAAACAGTGAGCTCATTAACATATGACCACCCACATTTACATACTGTATTAACACCTGTTTAATATTCAGACTTGGTGAACAAAAACAGTGCATCAGTTTAATCAGAGTTCCTTTTATAGAGAATCTTAGGTTCATAAATACAGGTCATGAACTGCATTCTTATTGTTTTATAATGTTTCCTTGGGTGCACTTATAATGTTAGTGTGATTTTGACATATTTCTTTCCCCATAATTGAGAAAAAAAAGCCATTTTTTGTTTGTAGGGCGTGTCTGCTTTGAGACTTCAGTGTAAACGCCCACTCCTGTGATTGGCTGCTGTGAGACTTCAGTGTAAACACCCACTGATGTGATTGGCTCACTTCTTTCCATATGAAATAATTATTACATGTGGATCTCTCTCGAAAACTTTTTTCACTTTTTACTATTACAGCTCTCAAGGTTAACTAATCGTGAAAAGTGTTGCATTAAAAAAAGTGTATAGCATTATATTTAGCTATATGGCTTTATATTTAGATCTATGGCATTCAATTCAGATCTATGGAATTATATTTAGATCTGTTGCATTATATTCAGATCGTGTCATGAAAGGTTTCAGTGATGAGTGTTGTAGCCGATCAGATTGAGCGCATGAATGCAGGATCTTGTAACAGTGCAAACACAATGTAAATAAGAGATTTGTTGATTATTACGGGAGTGCATGAGTCCAGAACTTGTTTGATAAACTCGCACTGTTTGATTGACAGCTCCAATGATTGTAAAGGGAACGTTCTTTGATTGCTTACTATATACAATTTAATCACAGTTTAAATAACAGATTATTTTTATCCTACTAAGAGAAAGAATGTGAAGTTGAGCGTTTAGTCACTGGTTTAATTTACGGACACAGACAAAGAACAGACTGTACATGAATCATTACATATCAGAAATCACTGGTCACAGATCCCATGTGTTTTCCAGTTACTTGCATGGTGTGTGTGTGGTGAGGTGGGCGAGCGAGCGAGACTAGTGCATGATTGAGATGAGGGGATGCCTGCACACACATAATAAAACGTAAGCAAAACAAAACTTAGAGTCCAGGCCTGGTCCTCTCTCATCCTTCACTGGTGTCGCTCGTCCTTTTATCCCTCTGGGCTCCCTCAAGAGGACTCTCGCTCGCCAACCTCGCCACAGTGTGGCATTACCAAGGGGGTAATCTATCACTCGGAAAGCGTTCCACCCATAGGGGCGGCCATTGCTAACCAAGCCACCACCTGCTGTTAGCATCCCATTGACTCCCATTCATTTTTGAGTCACTTTGACAGTGAATAACTTTACATCTGAGGCGTTTAAAGACTCCATTTGTCCATTGTTTATTTCTAAAGAAACACGACAATGCATAAAAGGCTCCGTTACCTTGTATGTTACACTATCGCCGCGTAGAAGCTGTTTTTGTAAAAATAGGCTAACGATTGCGTCATAACCAACACGACTCTGTCGCACAGTTGAGAAATTACCATATAGACCTGAGGAGACACTCGCAGGCAATCTTTAACTGTCTATGAGGCAGTCGGGGGGACGTGGAGACATAAAGTCTGATAAAATCAAGGGGGAAGAATGGGGATAAGCCGATAGTGAGTCAAAAGCAACGGGAGAAAATATTTAAACAACGTGATTCAGATTTCACTTTCCACAACTACTAGAAGACCTACAGCTGTCAGACAGGAGGCTCACGTCACATCTACGTGGATCTCACGCCTCTGCAGTTCGCTCAGCCATCAGGAAGTGAGTGCTCCTTACTGACCTCACTTTCCGCTGTTGAAGTCAATGGGATAGCTCTGTCCATTTCTTTTACTGTCTATGGGCATTACTGTTGAGTCCATATAATAAAAGTCTGTCCGTAAAGCCTGTGCCGAAATTTTGTAAAGCCATTTGTGAAATTCGAAATTTGATCTATGCAGTGATCAACAATGAAATGTACCGAATACAACTAAATATTGCTCAACTGAGACATTCACATTGTTGACAATAAATAAGCACATTCCTAGCATTAGGATCCTTTGGAAGGTAATGTTTTTTTTTTTTTTTTGGCCAGTGATTCTGTATCATGTCTTCTCTCCTCATCATCTCACCAGTGGGCAGGGCCAAAGTTAAAATAATGAAGTAGGTGTTGATTTCCTCCTGTACACTGTAAAAAAATATTTAGAAAAAAAGTTACCTGGTTGCCTTAAAATTTTGAGTTCATTGAAATTAAAATTTTGAGTTAATACAATGAACATTTTTTGAGATTCGACAACCTTTATCAAAATATTATTAAAAGATTTTGTAAGCATATTGGGTAATTATGTGTGTGTTATTTCTGATGACGCAGTGAAACATGCCAAATTGTGCTATTTTCATGATTTATCATATTTTTTATGTGGTTCAGATACAAAAATATTTTGAGTTTCTATTTATTAAACTAATTTCCTTCATTGTATCAACTCAAATTTTTAATTTCAATAAACTCAAAATTTTAAGGCAACCAGGTTACTTACTTTTTTAAGTTAAACCAACAAAAACCACCCTAAATTTTTTACAGTGGTCTTTCGTAAAAGAAAGACCACTGCGGTCTTTCACCTATCATAGACGTTACACACAAGTCGTTCTCTGGGCTTGATTATAATAAAAGCTTTTTTTGGCCTAAAAAGGACGTTTTCAGATCTGAAACTTACAGGATAGTCTTACAGTATGATGACCATATATATAATGTCAATAATATGATTTGTCAAAAGTTCAAGGAAAATTTCATTTCTCAATGTATGCCCGCTTTAAAGGTACAGTAACCAAACAGCCTGACGAAGACGATAATAGTGTTATGCGTTATATAATGACATTTATTATGGTAAAGGAAATTGTATTGAAACTTCATTTATGACAAGGTGCTTTATATTGTGTTGCAGTGATGACACGTTTTTGTAGGCCAACCCAGAAGTTAGCATCAACCTGGTTCCCTCTGAATACTTTTTGATAAATACCACCACCCAAAGAAAAAAGCCAAAAATTACACCATGTGTGCATGACTTTATCATCACCATCACTAAGCTTTCAACAACTTTTTCTATCAATATTTAAAATCTACAAGTTGGACAGTTAAAATATGCAAGAGCACAATAAACACAACAAGTCTGTGAAAATGTAACAAGTGAGTGTTTCTGGGCACAGAAAGCAACAGATGCAGAAAACAACCTTTCACAATGGTTTTAACAAGATCGTGTCCTGTGAGACTCTGGCCGGTTTAGAACGAACTGAAACAGCAACAGGTTTTTTTTTTTTGGTTTTTTTTTTACCTCACGGTTGTGAAAAAGACGCACCCACTGGGCAAAAACACAAGCTGCCTCAAAATCAGAGAATGCTTTTATTTTTGGCACTTTTTATGCTTTCTAATTCCCACTTTAATCAAGCCAATGCTTGCTGCTTGCCATAAGACATGGAAAAAGCTTAGTAAGAAAACATATTTAATAACATTCAAATAACTCATGATTTCAGGCAAATCCCTCAGCTGCACAACAAAATCCCTTTGTCATGTTTTTTTTTTCTGTGTCTTTCAACAAAGACATATTTCTTTGTTTCGTTTGAAAGATTTCTGGCTTCCTGACCTTTCAGAAATTAAAATCTTCTGTTCTGTTCTGTCATTCTTCTACCATAACCACTGTTCTGCCAAACGGCACGAACAGAATCCGACAGACAGAAATATTAATATTTTTTGCCGCCTCTACAGAATAATTTCAGCTGTGCAAAGCTGTGACACACATGCAGCAAACCCCTGATCATAAACCGTTTACATGCTTCATTTAAAACTGAAAAAAAGCTCTTTTTCATTGCTCTATTATTTTTTCCAGATTGACACTAATTACTTCTAATGAGATGGCATACCATCCGTTTGTGACTCTATCAATTAACTTTGAGAGGAGAAATGCACACAAGCTTAACACTCCCACTCAGACGCTCTCGCGTTTCCGACATTAGTCAGAATATTGATCTGATTTCCAGGCTAATGAGGCACAGAGGTGACTCTCGCTGCTGGCTGGACACTACGGAGGTGTTAGGACACAAAATTACTCCTGCTGCACTCAACTCGACAGAGAACTGTGCTTTAGAAAACACGAGCTGTACGACTGGTGCAGAGACACAACACACACATACTGGTGCAACACTGAACGGGATTGGCACAAAGACGTGTTTTCTTTTGGGTTCTGTTTAGGAATTATAATAACATTTGTTACATTTATGTAGTGCTTTTCACAATTCTGACTTTATAGCTCACAATTTCACTTGTCTGTGTATATTGTGGTCTGAAAAGATTGCTTTTTTTTTTCCCCACCCACCTGGACTTATATCAGCAGAACTTCACTGTCAGAGAAATTTATTGCATTTTGATGAATGAAATATATAAATAAACAAACAAATAAAATGCATAGATGAATCATGCACAATAAGACCGGTGACATTCACATTTGATTTCATGTTGCTTTGAAAAATGTGTTTATCACTAATCCTGTTGCATTATCTCCCCTCCTCTTTTTTGTGCATGCCAGCATTCATTTCCTCTGTTCCTCTAAATGCAACTGCCTTATTATCCACCAGGCGAGAGAAACATAATCCAGTCCTTTTCGCCAGACTCAGCGTGATAATAATAGTCTAAGGAATGAGATTGCAGAGTTCAGCGTTCATTTGACGGTCTCTCTGTCTCTGATCTCCCCATCACGACAGCAACCGGCGTCTGACCTTTGGGCCTCACCGTGGAGCTCCACGCTGGCAGACCAGCTGTTCAGAGCCTCAGCTGGCTCGCTTTGAGCTGCCATGATGCATTGCACAGCAGCCCTCCTGCCTGCGCTACACCGTCCACTCCTGTGCCGGTCTCTCCTGAGCTGCTATCAGTCGAGTTATACATATTAATGAGCGCCGCTCTATCTGATTGAGAAGACTCCTAGATTTCGCCTATGGTGAGGGACGCAACTGAAGCACTTGTTGTTTCAGTCCACCGGCATACCGTAAATAAAACTGACATCCAGATGATTCTCACTAACGTCAGTAAAAAACCTTGAGCTTTGCCAGACTGGCAGCCATATGGTCGCGCACAAGAATCAATTCGACAGAACAGCTCATCACCTCAGCAAGCAAAAAAATAGAGAAACCGGCGAGTACTAAAGCACATTTCGCTCTAATGCAATCTCAGTTTACTTATAAAGCATGATAAAACAACAAGAGTTGACCGCTGTGCTGAACAACTAAAAAATCAAAAATAAGTACAACAGAATTAAATATGCACACAAACACAAAAAGTGAACAAAAACACACGCTTAGACCAATAATTATAATAAGCCTTTTGAAAGAGACATTTTATTTTTACCCTTAAATGCATACCTCGGGTCGTTAGCGATAATTATTATAATCTGCAAACTTGAAATGGCTTAGCGATTTACTGAAGAGAGCAAGTACTAAACACAATCAAATACTAGTGTCACTGTCTCTTGATGATGGATGTGGTCAAGAAGCTGTCAGTGATCAAAATATTGATTTTGAAGACGTTGAAAATGAGTTTGGAGAAAATGCTCGAGATCGCGAATATGAGGCAGATGCTGAATATACTGGTAAACGAACTCTGACGAGGACAGATGATGATGTATTAAACATCTGCTCAAACTGAACACTTCCAAGCTCCAAAAGGTAACGAAATAGGTTTTATTTTATTCTTCTGTAAGTGTTACTCTAACATCAGCAGTTTTATATATCATCGCGACAGGTACAGGTCTATCCATGTTAAATATAGATTCGTTAACGACCCGAATATGTAAGAATGTTTGGCGAAACAGTCATGCATTTAAGGGTTAAAATTGTTCTGATAGTAGCCTAAGCGCTACTAGGCTTGTTTTTCATTTGCAGTCAAACTTTTATATAATATTCTCATGTTAAATCGTTAATCGTACATAAAATTATCATAGCAATTAGTTCACCCAAAAATGATAATTCTATTATTTACTTACCCTCATGTCACTTTTTTTGTCTCATGTCAAAAAAAACTATACTAAATTACCTGCAATTACCTATAAGAGCTCATTTTAACTGATTTAAAACATACAAATTAGTTTTATTGTTATAAATGAGTGTATTATCATTAAATAAGTTAATGAGTTAAAATCATCCAAATATAAATAAATGTTACCATTTTCAATCTAGTAAGCCTCTTTTAAACTGCAGAAAACAAATTATATTTGATGTTTATTTTCTTTCTTTTTTATTATTATAATTTTTTGAGGGTTTTAAGTGACTATGCAATAGAAGTCAGTAAGGTCCATGAAGTGCCAAATCATTCAGTATGACTCAACTGGTATATCTCAAGTCTTCTGAAACGAAGCGATTTTGTATGATGATTACAAAAAATGTAAACGTTTAATCACTCTCAAATCAAACATTTTGAAGATATAAGCATTCAAAACGTACAGCCTCTCACTTCCACCAATAAGGATCCATGGTTTTGATGACATCACTCTGCACTTCAGCTTCTCATCAGATTCCATTCAATCAAATTGATCTAGAATATTAAGCTCCGCCCCCTACACTAAATAGACACAGAAGCTGCGGGCTGAAATCAGTCACTAGTTCACACATTTACTCTTTTCTACATGGTGAATGGCACCGTGCACTATATAGGGGATAGGGAACGATTCAGACAGTGTAAATAAGCTTTCCACTGAGGCGAATAAAGAATAAAGAAAACATATCGGACCCGTTCTCTGCACACAATACTATTTTTAAAGAGATATGGAGGAGAAATGGTTAGAGATTAGAAGGAAACTGTGGCTTTACTGAGATCAATGCTCTGGCCAAACTGTGATATAAATGAAACGCTATTGGCCATTTTTTAAAAGGGGAGGAGCTGTTCGATATGTCTTCCTGTTTCAGTGGATATTATGTTATCACATTGAATGCTGCATGTTTCAAGGCACTTCAGGACCAGAGAATCACAGCAAACCGACACCAAAGAACTAGTGCTTATGAGAGAGCCAACTGTGTTGCCAACTGTGAAAAAATACAGCACCTGAACACACCAAAAGGACTACAGGCGACTGTCAACTAGCACACAAAGAAAAAAGATAATAGGAGATAACTGTCTATTTAAGCAGATATATTCATCATTCTAAAAGGGAAAGCGAAACTAAGACTGCAGGTATACAAACCATAAACAAAACTGTTTTTTATGTCAATCACACTGATCACGTTCTTTATTTTACTCCGCTCATGTTATGAAAATATTTTCGCAGTGTTGCTCAGATTAGATGAAGTAAAATTATAACAGCCTTCTCTCTGTTCAGTTTTGATTTACTTGCTCGCTTTCATCACTTTTGCTCTTGTTCTCGTGCACTGACTCGTTTGCAGCCAATCAGTTCTCTCTTTCACACTGACGGCCCAACGCCGATTCTACATGTTAAAAAAAAAAAAAACCTGACTGACTACAACTAGCCAATGGTGCAGAACACACCAAGAAAGCTAGGTTGGCTTGGTGTGCTCCTGGCCTTAAAGACTTCAGAGAAGTCTCTATCGATCATTGACAGATTGTGAAGAAATTAGGGTGGCCTGCGGGGGGTCCAGCAGTCTCTCTCATCATGGTAACAGTGAACCCGTTGGGTTTCAGCTCGCCGGTCCCTCCACAGCCTGTAGGACACACTCACTCCGACTGAGATTAAATCACAATTATTGGTCTTCTTTGCCTAGTACTTATCACAGCCCTGCAGGGGCGCGCAATAACTAGAGCCGCAGCGCTCGCTCTGTAATCGCCAATGCCACTGGTGAAATGAATGGATAGGGTTGCCTGCTTTTACATAAAGAGAGGTAAATATTTAGGCTTCAACGCAGAAAGGTAATGCCAGTCGAAGCGTACTAATGTACAGGCTTCAAAAAGACAGAAATTTGTGCGTTGTGTTTATGTAGCATCAAAGCGTGAGGGTGAAGAGGGCACGCGGGCGGTGCCATATCTCAGACTGAAAGCTCAGGTCCACGCTTTCTAGAACATTCGTCTTCAGCTGACAGACTCAGGATGCCTGTTGTTCTTTCCTCTGTCATGAGCGAGAAAAAGTGGACAGTCTATGGCGAGGGTTCTCAACCCTGGTCCTCGAGGGCCGCTGTCCTGCAGAGTTTAGCTCCAACCCTGATCAAACGCACCTGCCTGTAGCTGTCTAGTAATCCTGAAGAGCTTTATGAGCTGGTTCAGGGTTGGAGCTAAACTCTGCAGGACAGCGGCCCTCAAGGACCAGGGTTGAAAATGCCTGGACTCTATGGAAATTTGGCACGTGTATGTGAAACAATACTAAATTATGTTTTTTGAAAATGTAAAAATGCAGATTGTTTTTTGTGAGGGGTAGGTTTAAGGTTAGGGGATAGATTATACAGTTTGTACAGTATAAAAATCATCATGCATATGGAAAATTCCCATAAAACATGAAAACTGTGTGTGTGTGTGTGAGGGGGGGTACATTTAAATTAAATTGTATTAAATTATTAATTATTTAATTAATAATGTAATTTAAATTTAAATGATTAATAATTAATAATTTAATTATATATTTTTTAATATGGGCAGTCAGTGTGAAATATTAAGCAGCTTTAATGATTGGATATTGTTTAAGGCAGTGTTTCCCAACCTTTTTCAGTCCTGGCACCCTTTGAAATTTTTCAAAATTTTGTGGAACGCCCCTTGCATACATTACGCTAGAGCGGATTGCTCACGGTTCGGTTTGTATCACGGTTTTAGGTTCACGGTTTCGGTAGAGTTCGATATTTGCAATGTTCAAGGAAAAAAGAAAAGAAAAATAAAGAAAATAAGAACAAATAACTTAAATACAAGCAGCAGCACAAATAAATACCATCGAGTAAAGATACTAATAAAATAACCAATGCTTTCAGGTTTTTCAGGTAGGTGTAACATTCGTTTTCAGGTACAGAAATTGAATTAAGTAATCAAATGTAAAATAACGGCATATTTAACTGTTTAAATGAAAGATAAATCCTTATTAAACTTACAAAAGCTATTCAATCAAGAGCAGTGAGTGATGTCCTTTTCTTTTGTTTGACATTAAACAAACAGCAGTAAAGGCTACTGCCCCTTTAAGACCTAATGCAGGGATATGTGTCACAGTTCACTTAAAACATATACAGACTCTGTCTGCTTGGATACTTATCAAGATGGACATGTTGACATACTTTTTGTGTGAGTTTGTCCGTTTAAGCGCAAGACTTGTAAGATTACTCAATTTTTGCACGCTGTGAGACGTGTGCGCGCTTTCGGATGATGCACAGAGACAGATCTTCTCATGCACAGCACGTGCTGTTCTCATTCGTGTCTTCTGGCTCTACACCCGGGTGATGACGGCGAAAATGACTGGTAATATTTGAAACATACGGCAACACTCACATTGAACAAAATTTGCATAGAGACCACGTTTTTCTTTTATTATCGCTGTTGTAATGTATCACTGAGGAGCCAGCACGTGTATCCATCGACAGAAACATACATAAAGCGTTATTTTCAAGTTAAAACCAATATTAAAGATGCGTCAAAGTGCGTACCAGCACCTTTTACACGGTTGGGAAACACTGGCTTAAGGTGCAGAGTGTAAATTTTAGCGGCATCTAGTGGTGAGGTTGTGAATTGCAACCATCCACCATTCACCCCTCCCTTCCATAGCACAGAAAAGCTACGGTGGCCCAGTGGAGAAGTTTGTCCGTTTAGGGCTACTGTAGAAACATGACAGCGCAAAATGGTGGCTTCACTGTGGAGATAGAAACGGCTCATTCTAAGGTAATGAAAACATAACAGTTCATTATGTAAGGTCTTCATACACCACTGATAGTGAAAATAGCATATTTTCTTAGTGATAGATGCTATGTACACTAACTAGTACAAATGGCAATATGTGCTTTTTACACTGTTTAAAAAGCAATAGATTTTATTTACAAAAAAAAATAGCTAATTATACTTATGCTATTTATACATGGTGTCAGATACTATTTGCTCCTCAGTGTTGTACATTAAATGGTATGCAATAATAACAGAGTGTAAATTGTTATATTTATTAAAATTATTAAATGGATGCCACCTTAGTGGGACAATGAGGCCCTCCCTACACCTAGATGATAAACATAAAAAATAAAAGAAATCATGTACATCTTAAAGAAAATCGTGATGTTGCTACAGAGACCATGTTATATCTTATGCTAAAACAAGGATTGTTTACTACAAATAAAATCAGACACTAATTAGAAAAAAATGTAATTAGAATTTACCTAATTTAATTTAGTGTGAACCATTTGCTCCATGATTTAAGCAAAAACTATGAGATGTAATTATAATCATAAATGAAAAGCAACAGCATCTTTATGCATTCATGTGTGTGTACCCTTTTCCAGAATATGCACACAACATAGTTCACATTTTCTGATTCAACAGTTAGTTTTAGTGAAGACACAGTCTAAAGAGAAAATCTGCATTATAATCAAACATTTTTGCGCCAGTCAATGCAAAACAACAAGAGTAACCTTTTCACGTTGCCCGTCATGCATAAATCATTCTGACAGCTGGGAGAGGATGCAGAAATCTCTGGAACACAGCTGATCGATGCATTACATCAGTATGCACCAATACAGCCGCTAAACATGCAAACGCACTCAATCCCTCATTTTAAAGAGCGTGAACTAAACGCGACAGCACATTTGTGAAGTTATCAGAAGCAACCTGTAGACTCACTCCAGCGCACATCTGCCTCCGTTACATCACACGAAGTTTGTGAACGAAAAAAACATTTCTGATGTGTGATGCATTATGACCGTCTGCTCTTGTCCGTTTGAATGTACACTCACCTCAGCTGCGTGTCAGCGAACGCGAGAAGTCGATCTGGAGGTGTTTGGGTAGATGGACGCGCAGCGCGTCTCCGGTTCATCGCTTCACTCTCTCCTGTCATCGCTGTGGAAACAGCAGCAGAGCTCAAGTTCAGCAGCGAGTCAAGTGCATTTCTGTGTTTCCACACGCGGGTTTGAGCGGAAGGGTCCTCGGGACATCAGTATTTCTCAGAGGAGGTGACAGTGAGTGAGTCATGGCGCCGCGCCGCCTCCTTTACGCACAAACTTTGCTGCGCTCGGAGCTCGTGGATGTGGACGTGGCTATTGGCCAGCTATGGAACATCACCTCAAAGGAGAATGAATCAGCTGCTGACGCGATTTCGGGTTAAAATAGCCTACAGCGTCTTGCAAGTGAAAATAGACATGAGAAGGGTGATTCCCCAAAGCTCCACAAGGTTCATGAACTGCTGTTACTGTTGTCCTGAGTGAGAACCTTGTAATGTACGAGTCATATTTCACTCCAACATAAAAATCAATTATATTTCATTACAGGTAATAAGGACTTGTTGGGAAATGAGCTTACATACATGTCATGGAAATGCAACACAATCTTCATGGTCTTTTTCTTTATGTAGACAGGCTATAAGATGAAATATTACCCAGATGTGTTTTTGTGAGAATCGCTAATAAGTTCAAGCAAAAATGAAAACTCACCATCCTGTCTTTGGTTTCTTCTCTTGAATGTAAAAGGACACGTTTTATAGAGTGTCCTACTCCTGTCCATAAAGCATGCTGATTTTTTACTGCCATACTCAAAAAACACTACTAGTATCAAAATTGGTCATGTCCGTGCCTTGTTGTTCACTGATCATCTTTTCCTCAGTAACCCTCAAATATCTGTGTGTGTGTGTGCGTGTGCGTGTGCGTGTGCGTGTGCGAGCGAGCGCGTGCGTTTGTGCGTGTGTGTGGTGTGCATGGTGTTCTGAAAATAGGACGCAAAGTCCTCACAATATTTTTAATTATTTATTTTTCCAATATTTTTTCAAATGTATATTCATGTCCCAGTTGTCACATTTTCCTGGTTAAATAAACAGTTCTTTAGGTTTATTTTGTACAATTCTATTTTGTATTTTTGCATTAACTACATAATTATCATATTTATTAATTTTAAATCTCATCAATTTACTATACACATTTGTTTAAGCATTTTTATATCTATTCTAAAATAATAACTAAAGGCAGTAACAGTTAAAAAAGCCTAGAAATCTAGACGCATCCTAGCGGCAGCAAATCTAATCTGCCGCAAGTGTCGTCAAGCAACTCTCAATACCCTTCTGAGCTGTAAACGCCAAACTTTGGTCGGGCCAATCACATCGTGTATAGAGACGGTGGGCGGGGCTTAACATAATGACAGCCGAGTTGCTCTTGCGTGCTTCTAGTAAACACAGAAGCTGGCGAACGGCGGTCTTTCGAATCAGCTTTGACCGCGACTCTGGAAGACTTGGAGTTAAGCTTTTCTCTGAGAAAAGAACAAAGAACGGCACTGAAGTCATTCTTAAAAAGGGAAGATGTGTTCGGAGTTTTGCCGACCGGATACAGCGAAAGTTTAATCTTTCAACTATAGCTTCGCTTCACCTTTGTTGCTCTGGTTGGTTGTAGCGCTATCCTATCGCGTGCAGAGGGAGTTTGAAAGACAACCGTTTATCCCGCCCCTCAGATTGAGCTGTCAATGGTGAGTTTCCTGACCAAACATCTTGATGTGGGTCTGGCTTGTCAGGCTAGATTTTAGGCTAGTTTGATTTTGACGGGACATAAAGAGATACCTAAGTGTGTGAGTTGTTTTACTTCGTTTTTCCATTAAAGTTGTCATGAAATCAAAATTGACCATATTTACTTCAAGCAGAACGATTCGAAAATGCGCACAAAGACAAAAGCCGGGATTTATCGCACAGACCAATTATATCCAATCATAACCAACCATATTAAATGATAGTGCATTGAAAGCATTGCCTACTCTCATGTGACTTTCCCCAGTTTATTCTCAATTACCCTCCACTAAACCCAGTGAATGCTTAAGGGGGTCTGTTAAAAGTCAATGGGCTCAGGGGAGGCAAGAGAGACATGAGCGACTCCACTGAGCCCATTCTGTTTCCACCAAAATTACCCGGAACAATTTGTACCAGGAACTGTACCGTGAACTGTACCCCCCCCCCCCCCCCCCCAGACCTGCAACTGTCTGCGTTTCGACCGCGATAAAGTTCCGTGAAGATTAGGCAGATTAGTCCGGTGATGTAGGACTGCGCGACTGCTCCTCCAAGTCAGTCACGGACAGTAATCATTTTTGCGTGTACCGATTGAAAGATTTAGTGGACTGTTTACATGAGACGTTATCTAAACCGATCTGGTGTTTACATGTGATGACTTTCAATCGCAATCATTTTGTCACAAGCAGTTTGTCTGCCGCACCAAAAATGTCAACGCTGTTTTCTCCAGCAGCTGGACTGTGTTAACTGTAGCCATAGCAACTCTTAACGGCCACCAGGACTAATACAGTATTATATAAGCTATTTATTTGTTGTAAAGTGTAATAATCATCTCAGAAAAAAAAAATTCTTCTGTCAGACGCAGTTAAAGTAAAAACTGCCTGGGGCAATATACGCTGTGTTATTACTCCAACATTATCTTCATAACTTACGAAATAAAAGTTTACCCCTCAGAAAAATGTACTTTCCTCTCTTGTCAACATAAGTGCGGTGCGCGCTGTCACGTCATGTAAGGACGCACACTTAAAAGTAATCGGTCAGGTCGTTTACATGGTGAAAAATAGACTGTAAAAAAATTAATAACGAGTATAGAAGAGATTCAAGCTGTGCTGCTTTTGCTGGTTATGTATAGGTTTACTAAAGAGGTAATTAACAACGACAGAAAAGAGCACTAATATGCAGATTCAGCAGCATGCAGCATATTCAGAAAGCTTGTAAAAATGACAATGTATATTATTATTAGCTATTACGGACATTGCACGTGAGATGGCTGAGACGAACGTGCGCCATCAGACTGAGAGCAAGACTGATATTTACCGAACGCAGAACGAACCTCGCAAAAGACTTTTAAAAATGCTGGTTGAAATAAAATGCTAAACCAATCAGCATGTTCAGCGCCCAAGTCCCGCCCTCGAAAGTTCCTGAACTTTGAAAAAGTACTACCTCGCGAGCAGGGCTGTTTGGAGGGGGAAATATTTACCCGGAACTTCGTTTAGACCCTGATTCCTGCGGTCAAAACACACCGAGTACCACCCAAAGTTCCTGGGTAAAGTTCCTGCGGTGGAAACGAAGCTATGGACACTTCACATTTGCTGTAACTTCACATCTTTGTGTAATTATATTATATATCATTAAATTCATCAAATTATTTGAGAAGGTACTTCCTCCCTTGCCTCCTCAGTGGAAATGCCAGATGGATGGATGGATGGAAATGGATGGATGGAAATGCCAGATGGATGGATGGATGGATGGATGGATGGATGGATGGATGGATGGATGGTTGGATGGATGGATGGATGGATGGATGGATGGATGGATGGATGGATGGATGGATGGATGGATGGATGGATGGTTGGATGGATGGATGGATGGATGGATGGCATTTTATTTCTGTTCACTATTAAGAGTCTGGTGATTGTTAAGAGTTCTGCATTTCATTCATTTCTGTTTTAGAGGTGATGCAGTCGTGAAATATAATTAAATGACTAATTCGTAATTAGAGTATAGGAAAGTACAGGCGTCCAACAAATCTGTGTTGTTTTTCACAGCCCTAATCGCCCCAATTAAATCAGCTTTACAAAGACGAATGTGTTACAACACCCCAGCGAGCAAACCAATGTCTTTAATAGGAAAGATTTAAATTAGGAAGAAACAAACACAAAGTGACTGTGTGACTGGCATATTTAAACTCATTACAACAAATGTACAAAGATTTCTACATTTAGATATCAATCTCACTAATAGCTGTGAGGTGTCACCCTGTTTTTAATGTGACCATTACTAAATCTGCCTACAAAGATTTATTGTATTGAACGTTGCCTTTTAGATCAATATTTCAAGAAAGGCATTCTAAAATCATAAATAATTGATCTCTTTTATATCATTTAAATGTTATGACCCTAAGTGCATTCTTCGAACAGAGGGCTTGTGATGCAAATGCATATTTTGCATACCCATTTATAGTTCAAACTAGTTTTTTTACTTTTCAAAAGAAAATGTGATTGGGATTTATCTGTAAAAAACTCAGTCACAGTTATCCTAATTTCACAGTTTAAGGAGTATAAAAATAATATCAATAGCAGTGACGCTTTCCTTAGTAAAAACGTGTAATAATAATAGCTGTCAGCAGACAAGTGTACAGGTATAAGAATCCCTCATGAAATGATGAGTAAATGTATGACCGTCTGAAACGTTGATCACTGTCAGTGGTTGTGAACCTGAGCGCACAGAAGCTGAAAGCGGCAGTGATTCACTGTCCACCCACTCCATCAGTTACTATAAAGATCTGTTCCAAAAACAAGTGAGCTGTCTACATCACAGGTGCGCTCCGGACACACAGGCTCCTTCCAGTTCCAGCTGCCTTCCTAGTCTTATTTTGGACACCTTTGTTGTTGTTGTAGTTGTTTCCCTTGGGGAAATTTGTTTGCAATTGTTTCCACATGCGTAATCACAACACAAACACAAAAAAACACACATAATACACAGAAAAACAATATACAATAAGACTAACCTAAAAAAAAATTTTTTAAAAAAGGAAACACTGCATATGTAGGCCAGCTAGTAGTTGCTGTGCGAGTAAACCTCGCTCCTCTGATCTCAAGAGACGCTCAAGTGACTGACATCAGAGGTTGCAGCCTTTAGCCTCCTGGTAAGAGCGTCCGACTCTCATGCTGGTGGACCCTGGTTCATGTCCCGGTCCGAAGGAGGGGTTACATTGGTGCCGTGACCCGGATGGGAGTGAGGTTTAGGGCGGTGAGTGTAGCAGAGGCCAGCTAGTAGTTGCTGTGCGAGTAAACCTCATTCCTCTGACCTCAAGAGACGCTCTAGTGACTGACACCAGAGGTTGCAGCCTTTAGCCTCCTGGTTAGAGCGTCTGACTCTCATGCTGGTGGACCCCGGGTCATGTCCCGGTCCGAAGGAGGGGTTGCATTGGTGCCGTGACCCGGATGGGAGTGAGGTTTAGGGCGGTGAGTGTAACAGAGGCCAGTTAGTAGTAGCTATGCGAGTAAACCTCATTCCTCTGACCTCAAGAGACGCTCTATCGACCACTTGGATTAGGTGGTTTTAAAAGGAGGGGTTACACATATCCTACACTGAAAAGGCAAAAATGCATTCGGATAAAAAAAAAATTCATCTAAAACTTGGTTCTGATTGTTGTATAATAGACTAAACCATTTTTATAAACTTGTGTTACTTGGTGTTGCCATCATGTGACAAACAGTATATTTTGATTTACATTGGCTGCATGCATTTTTGTGATTCTTGTGTAATTGCATTTAATTCAGCAACTTATAAGCACCCTGTTTTACCGTTGTAACTTACGATCCACTGAGGCGAGGTTGTGAGAACCCAAGTGCAGTCCTTTTATTTATAGTTAACTCAAAATCCAAAATCATAACATGGAACCAAGACTTGACTTGAACAAACTTGCCATAAACAGACTTGACTTCAACTCACCACCAGTGGGTTACAACATCTAATATCAGACGAACCCTAGTTCAGTAGTCAGGGCACTGATCAGGGAGTCAGCCCATTGAATTATGTCCTGATCAGTGCCCTGACTACAGAAATAGGGAGCTGATTGAGACGCACCCAAAGACTAAAGCAAACATGAGGGCTTCAATACACAAGGGCTAATGACAAGACAAGGGACACCTGTGAACAATGATCAACCCATAAACCAATGGCAACATCACACAGGGCGTGCGTCTCAATCGGCTCCCTAGATCAGTAGTCAGGGCACTGATTAGGACATAAGTCAATGGGCTGACTCCCTGATCAGTGCCCTGACTACTGAACTAGGGAGCTGATTGAGACGCGCCCAGGAACACAAGAGGGCATGGAATCACATGACAAAACCAAGAAGTGCATGACAAAACATGACAGTGAACATGATAACCTAAAAACATGACCTCAAAAACATGAAACATGAAGATGACACCAAAACACCCTGTGACAACTGTTGTTATTTGTTTTAAATTTGTTGTTCAGGTTTGATTTTATGTATAAAGTTTGTGTTATTATTATTAAATATATCTACAAGTTTCAGTTGACTATAACCCCAGTTTGCATACAATGACATTAGGGGTAAACACTTGTTAACTTAAAGGGATAGTTCACCCAAAAGTGAAAATTCTGTCATTAATTCCTCACCCTCATGTCGTTCCCAACCCGTAAGACTTTCGTTTATCTTCAGAACACAAATTAAGATATTTTGAATGAAATCTGAGAGCTTTCAGTCCATCCATTGACATGGATGTTGTCATCGTAACTATCCTTGACGCTTCAAAAACTTCATAAAGCGATCGTAAAACTAATCCATATTAATTGAGCGGTCTAGTCAGAATTTTCTCAAGAGTCTTGATTGCTTTATATGATTATCAGATTTAATTTAGTCTTTTATTCACATATTAAATTTGATCAGCGAACATAAACAGAAGCTCAACCGATCCTGCTTGACGCTCGAGAACAAACCTCATTGGTTCCTTCTGAAGCTCAAACGTGCTGCTTAACACGAGAATGAACCTCACTGGTTCCTTCTGAAGCTCAAACGTGATGCGTAACATGAGAATGAACCTCATTGGTTCTCGCTGAAGCTCAAATGTGCTGCTTAACACGAGAACGAACCTCATTGGTTTCTTCTGAAACTCAAACGTGCTGCGTAACACCAGAATGAACCTCATTGGTTCTTGCTGAAGCTCAAATGTGCTGCATAACACGAGAATGAACCTCATTGGTTGCTTCTGAAGCTCAAACGTGCTGCGTAACACGAGAATGAACCTCATTGGTTCTTGCTGAAGCTCAAATGTGCTGCTTAACACGAGAACGAACCTCATTGGTTCCTTCTGAAGCTCAAACGTGATGCGTAACACGAGAATGAACCTCATTGGTTCTTGCTGAAGCTCAAACGTGCTGCGTAACACGAGAATTAACCTCATTGGTTGCTTCTGAAGCTCAAACGTGCTGCGTAACGAGATTGAACCTCATTGGTTCCTTCTGAAGCTCAAACGTGATGCGTAACACACGAATGAACCTCATTGGTTGCTTCTGAAGCTCAAACGTGATGCGTAACACACGAATGAACCTCATTGGTTCCTTCTGAAGCTCAAACGTGCTGCGTAACACAAGAATGAACCTCATTGGTTCTCGCTGAAGCTCAAACGTGCTGCGTAACACGAGAATGAACCTCATTGGTTTTCACACGTCTAGCGGACATACTTAAACTTCTGTTTAATGCAACTGATGTGTGAGTTGATGAATTTTTACAATAAAAGGCTAAATTCAATCTGTGATAAAGCAATCATGTCTAAACTAAACCACCCGATTCAAATGGATTTGTTTTATGATCTCTATGATGAATTTACTGAAGTGTGAAAGTTGCATATGCTGTTAATGGAGGCACAGAAATAGCTCAAAATTCATCAAAAAGATATTAATTTATGTTCTGAACATGAAGAACTAACCCTTTAAGCTACTTTCCATGTAGTCTGCATAATGAGTTCATTCCTGATAATAAGTAAAGCAATAAGTGACATTCCCTTTGACTGCAAGGCATTCACTTGGTTTTGGAACAGACCTTCAATATACTTCAATATTTTCTTCTTCTTCATATTATTTTACCTTGTTCCTTTATCACAGTCAATCCCGGGGGACCCGAGTCAGTCTTCCTAAAGCTCAGGCCAGGCTATGATTGGATTGACATGCTCGTGTTCAGGAGTCTATTGGGTTTTGCTTTTGCAGGGTTTGGTTCAGGGCTATATTTATCTGTCTTTCTCCTTCGGATTTATTGACTGCCCTTGAGACGATTTACATTAGATGATAGTAAATCTTGAAGATCTTTGTTTATGTATAAACAAACTGAATGTGCAGAAGAGGTCATCTCAGGTGTCTTTTGTGCTATTGTTCAGTATTTGACGGGCTCAGATGGTCAGGAATCTTATCAGAACCCCACACACATTTATTGTTATAGTTAAGCTATTCACTCTCAGGTAAAGAAAGGGCATTTTTAAATTAGTCCTTTTAATAAATTTGACACTAAAGGTGACTGGGACTTTTTTAAAAGCACTTTATTAGACAGCTTCTATTTATCCAACTGATTGTGTCTTTTGTCTTCATGTCAAGTCGTCCCCAGAGTCCATTTCCTTACCTATCAAAACCGCACACAAGCCCATTCTCACTCCAGCCCTAATGTGCTATCACCATTTGTCTCACAGTTTTGTTTTAGAGGGAAACACAAAGTAATCAAGTGGGTTTCTACACATTATCATGCCTTCCAGCTGTGGTATTCCGCTTTCTCTTTCTCTCTTTCTTGCGCTTGGTGTCTCTCATCCTCCTCTTTGTCTTTGGCTGCACCCTCCTCTGCCTCAGGAAGCGCCGTCTTATCGCCACCTCCCGAATCTAAATCACCATGACAACTCTTAGGTTGTATTTATCTCCTAAATCACTGCTCAGGAATAGCTTTAGATATGAGAGGAGAGGGAGGGCGACATGCATCTTAGAAAATGATTGCAGTCGGGGGGCCTCGGTACAATCGAGGCCCCCACCCACACATCCAAATCTGCATTGATATCCATCAAGGGTTGCACAATTCACCCTGCAGTCGAGTAAGAGATGGCAAGAATGAAACGGCGTGGAGTGATTTGAATAAACAAATGTCATGGGTCTGGGTTTCCAACATGAGGACCGGTATCATCAGCAAGCATGGAAAATAGGTTTCAAATGGAGTTTGAAGAGAATAATTAGTGATAGTTCAGGCAAAAAATTAAAATCATGTAATTTACTCTCAAGTAGTTCCAAACAAATAAACTAATTAAAATAGTCCATGCAACTTGTGCACTATGAAGCTTTGTGTGAAGATTTTTTTTTAATTATTAACATGCCCTATTTGTTCTGCGAAATTAGAAAATAAAATGTTTAGTAAATAGGGCTTGGGCGTCATGACGTCATTACTTGGCGTGGCGGCCATGTTGATGGCATCCTTTACTACTACTCGGACTACTGCGCACTGTTTATAGACGTACTCCCTCTCAGTCGTGTGTCTTAATTTGATTATTTTGGCGTTATTTCAACTATGGTAAACCGTTGCTGCATTTTGGGGTGTAACAGCGCGACACATAATCACCATGGGAAATGTCGAAAATGGATTAACTTTCCACCACTTTCATGCTTGGAGGCGCAACCACGGACAAGAAGTAATAACAGTACGATGTGCAAAAAGCAAGAATTGTCACACAATCAGATGTTTTTTAGTGTTTATTTGCAAGTAGTGCAACCTGAGAACACAGAAATGTGGAATGCTTCAAGGTAAAAGGTTACAAATAAAAACGGAGTGCAAGTTGTTGCAGTTTATATAACAGAGTGCACTTTATATAACAATAATAAATAAACTTTTTTTTAAATTAATTCTTTCAATACTATATAAGCAAATAAATAGGTATCTATAAAATAACAACAAAAGACACAGAAAATGGAGGAAGTGCAAATTATAAATATAGTAAACAATAACATTGCAATAACAAATAAAAACGGAGGCAGAGCAATTTCTTATATAATAAAAATAATAATATATACTTTTCGGTTAGACTTTATTTCGATAGTCCACTTTAAACATTCTACTAACTATGTACGTTTTCAACAGCATGTCAACTAACACTAATTAGAGTATTAACTGTACTGTTAGTAGACTGGTAGGTTATGGTTATATGTGTTGGGGTTCGGGTTAGTAGAGTAAGTTGAATTGTAGTTGCAAAGTTACTTATAGTCAGTAGAATGTCTGTTGGGGACCAACAAAATAAAGTTTTCGTCGTCGTCGGTGCTCCGCTCTTTCTTTGGAAATTCATGTGGATCCAAAACTTTAATAGTTCCGATTTTGTCTCTATAGCGGTCCCTACCTTCCCTATTTAACGTATCCCGGTAAATTCCACATCCCTTTCAGGATTTTAACATGTTTTTTCTTTCTCCCAACTCTGCTTCTCCTCATTCGACTTGCTGTATGTTTACATTCGCGAGGCCATCAACATGGCCGCGACGTCCCAGAATGCAACACGGCGCCCAAGCCCTATTGTCCAACAAAACAGAGAATGACCACTAAAAATACAGAAAATTAAAAATTATTAAAGGGGCATCTGCAAACTAGAAAGTAAAGTTTGTTAAGACAAACTTTGATTTTGGCTTGACAAAACCGTATGTAAGTTTAAAAGTTTGGACAGAACACATGCTGGGTTAAATTAACCCAGTGGCATTTTAACCCAGCAGGCTGGGCTGTTGAGAAAACTCAAAATTTGCTATTCTGGGTTATTCTTGCTGGGTTGTTCTTAAAAAATCATGAATCATAAATGACAATCATGAAAGAACAATGGAGAATGCATGTTTAGACTGTTAAAACAATCATTTTTATTGGTTGACAAATGGTACAATACACAAATGTGTTAAAATTGGCAACAATGACAACTACAAACCTAATATATTCTGTCAATTTATTCACGTTGAAATCAAACTTTTATTTTGACGGGTTGCCGTGACTTTGAGTCTCTAGAGCCCCTTTCACACTGCACGTCGGACCCGCAATATTCCCGGAACATTGCCGGCTCGCCTTCTGTGTGAAAACAACCACGTCCCGGCATTGATTACCGAATTCGACCCGGGTCGGGGACCTAGTAATATTGCGGTATTCGACCCGGGACGAGCGCTGTGTGAACAAAAGCCGAAACTAATGCCGGAACGTGTACGTAGTTATCGTGCGACTCCTAGAGCTTGTTTTTTCAATAATACAACCCTGCAGTACCAGAAGAGCTCGTCGGTGTTTTAAACGCAGAGTGTTCATATACAAAAGAAACTAAAAGGAAACAAGCAGAAATGTGTGCAAACTGGACACAAGTCGAGACCACGGAGCTCCTTACTATCCGCGCTGAAGCGGAGATCGCTCGCCATTATACGTCACATCCGGATGTCACGTGTCAACTCGACCCGGGACCGTTAAGCGTTGTGTGTGAAAGCGCACATATTACGGCATTTCGCTGGCTGTGTGAATGGACCAAATCTAGCGGCCCGGGAACAAATGCCAGGTCGCATTATCCGTGTATTTGCCGGAATCGCAGTGTGAAACGGGCTTAGGTGTGTTCGACATCGGCTGCGGCTGGATGCATGCGATCGGCGAGAGTAGCCGAGTGCAGGCGGGGAGGAGCTGCAAACGGAGACGTGAAGTCGGACACTTTCTGCTTCCCGTGGTGACGCTTTCACTGCGTTTGCAAACTTTATCACAGCTGAAGTTAAATAAATGCAATATTTCTCAAATACACAGATGTTTCAAATGATATTTTCATCCAATACTTTATGTACTGCTTAATAAAGCGTCTATTTGGACAAGATTAAAGTTCAACATATAAACCTACACTATCAATGAAGTGTTGTCAACGGTTTTTATCAGTTTTAGTTTGATAAACATGACAATATAACATCGCGACTACATGAAAAGAGGTTTTACTGTTATAAATAAATGATTTGTGAGCATTAGCGTGACATAAGTTTTTAGAATAAACACGAAACGCACGTGATCGCTGTCATACGGGGAATCGGCCAATCGTGGATCAGCTGTGTCGTCATCAGAGCTCGAGCAGCCTCCTGCAGCCACCCTTGAGAATCTGCAGCGGCTGCATCAGCCGACTGCTCTCGAATCGCTCTCGCGGTACTTTGTTGACATACGTCACAGTCACGTGCCGTCGGCGCTGTCTCAAGTCGGACAAAATTTCTAACCGGCATGCACTGCCTTAAGTCAGCCGCCGATCGGTCTGCGCATCGCTAGGTGAAGTCGAACAAGCCTTCTGTGTTCATGATATGACACGCGCCCCCGTCATTCACACAGAGACGCAAAACATGGAAGAGTAACGTTAATATTTAAATAGTATTTAATATACACAGACATTCGTATATATTCGGCTACAGTCTGGAGCCCTGCGTGACGCGACTGAACGCAGCTGCAGGACCAAATATAGTCTACTTGTGAGTCGATGCTACACAGATACTTTTGTCACATTTTTTACATTTCATTATGTACTTGGTACCGAAGGACCGGAACTTGTGACATCCCTACATACAACCATGTTTAATTTTCGTAAGGGGATCATGGTTCTGTGTAATCACAAACTATATTAATCTAACGTTATCGTCTCACATGCCTAACCTAACCTAAACTAACACGAGTCAGTTCATTGCATTGGATTCTGAGGTAAAACTTTTGTCGTCTTAACGTCATGTAAGCTTAAGAACTGTTGCCGCGAAGAAGAAAAAAACTATAATTATGCTAATTAAAATGATTATTAATGAAAATATATAAACTTATCTTAAAACATCTGCAACCAGTGGCTTTGCCTTTTGCATTGTCCTTTCAAAATGACAGTTTGGGAGCAAATTTAGACAAATCAAGGCGGGAAACACGTGAAACAACCAAGCGCTGGGTAGAATCAACCAAGCATTGCGACCCAGAAGGTTTAACCCAACGACTGGAAATTTGAAATTACCAATGGTGTTTAAAATGTGATCAAATAAACCAACAAAAATTACCCAACAGTTTTAACCCAGCATTTTGGGTTAAAAAAATAACCCAGCATTATTTAGAGTGTACATTTAGTGAAGTAGAAAGAGAAAGAAGGCAAGAAAGAAAGACATTGCTAGCCTGAATTAACATGTTTTTGCACGTTGCTAGCATGAATTAACATGTTAACATATTCTAATACTTTGCTGGCATGAATTAGTATGTGTTGCTAGCATGTTTCAATTATAATGTTGTTGCACATTGCTAGCATTAATTAGAATTAGCATGTTTGAGGAGATTCCCCCCTTCTATGTAAAGCGCTTTGAGTGCCTTGAAAAGCGCTATATAAATCGAACGCATTATTATTATTTATTATTATGTTTGCTAGCATGTTTCAATAACATGTTTTTGCACATTGCTAGCATGAATTAGCATGTTTTGCTAGCCTTTTTTGCAACAGGTTTGCTAGCATGAATTAACATGTTGTAAACATATTCTAAAACTTTGCTAACATGAATTAGCCTGCTGCTAGCATTGTTTAACAAGTTGTTAACATGAATTGCCATGTTGCTAGCATTAATGGTAACATTATTTAGCAAATTTTTAGCATGTTTTAACATGTTGCTTTCATTAATTAACACATTGCTAGCATGTTTCTAGCATGATTTAACACATTGCTATCATGCTGTTAGCATTATGATGAACAAGATATTGCATGTCACATGAATCGTATCCATTGGATTTACAACATGTGAATTCATCCACTTCTTCTGAAATACATGAAAGTAAGTGGCCAATAGGAGTAGAGTAAACGTTAAAGTTACTTATACAATATGTATCTGATATGAATAAAATGTGTTGTCTAATTATAATAAAAAAAAGATTATAACTGTCGCTTTCATAGACATCAGGTGTATTTTACAGACTCGAACTGCCTGGTTTTGCTGGTACTTGTGTATATTTAAATGCCTGAAACCTAAAATGAACATTATGTGGTTGAAAACACTGAATAGTTGCTGTATATGACAAGCGCTGTGCGGCAACCAATGCACAAAAGCACATTTGAATTTAGTATTGATCATTGAATTTTATTGATCATGTAATGTGCTGAATGTTTCTATTCACACCGGTTTCATCGTACACTCCATGGACCAGCCAAGGCTGATCACACCTGTTTGATCGTACACTCCATGGACCAGCCAAGACTGATCACACCTGTTTGATCGTACAATCCATGGACCAGCCAAGACTGATCACACCTGTTTGATCATACACTCCATGGACCAGCAAAGACTGATCATACCTGTTTGATCGTACAATCCATGGACCAGCAAAGACTGATCACACCTGTTTGATCGTACACTCCATGGACCAGCCAAGACTGATCACACCTGTTTGATCGTACACTCCATGGACCAGCCAAGACTGATCACACCTGTTTGATCGTACAATCCATGGACCAGCCAAGACTGATCACACCTGTTTGATCATACACTCCATGGACCAGCAAAGACTGATCATACCTGTTTGATCGTACAATCCATGGACCAGCAAAGACTGATCACACCTGTTTGATCGTACACTCCATGGACCAGCCAAGACTGATCACACCTGTTTGATCGTACACTCCATGGACCAGCCAAGACTGATCACACCTGTTTGATCGTACACTCCATGGACCAGCCAAGACTGATCACACCTGTTTGATCGTACACTCCATGGACCAGCCAAGACTGATCACACCTGTTTGATCGTACACTCCATGGACCAGCTAAGACTGATCACACCTGTTTGATCATACACTCCATGGACCAGCCAAGGCTGATCAAACTTGTTTGATCATACACTCCATGGACCAGCCAAGGCTGATCACACCTGTTTGATCGTACACTCCATGGACCAGCTAAGACTGATCACACCTGTTTGATCATACACTCCATGGACCAGCCAAGGCTGATCAAACTTGTTTGATCATACACTCCATGGACCAGCCAAGGCTGATCACACCTGTTTGATCATACACTCCATGGACCAGCCAAGACTGATCACACCTGTTTGATCATACACTCCATGGACCAGCCGAGACAAGATATTTATGCATTTTATTTCTTTATTTTAGAAAGCCGCCAGACTGAACATGAGCTGTGAATGTATGCTGTGAGCGCAGTCGCGTTTACCTCATCACGAGAGATCATTCAGCTCATTCATCACAATGAATGGAATCTGACTCCTGCTGCGTTTGTGCCATGACACTCTCTTAGCGGCTAAATCACATATTGAACAGACACGTCAGTTTTTAATTGTAGTATCTGTTTTCTAACTGAACTGATTTTATGAAAATGAACACGATAGAGAAAGTGATCCAGTAAACCAGTAGTGGTGGCTTTGGGAGTGGCCTTGTAGGGCAGCAAAGCATTCTGGGAATTGTTGTCTTTCATCCCCATGAGACAAAAATACACTTTCTGTCTTTTCTCAGTCTAGAAGGCACCAAATAAAATAAAAAAATCACATTTCTACTACATTAATGACCCATTTTAAATACAGATTCATCTTCCCAGCGCTGAAGTACCCCTTTAATATACATCATATACATAATTCGCACACCATATATATTGTTAAATGTACCTGATTTTTCATATCAACAGAAAAATATAGCGGGATTACCTGGCTTCTCTTGAGACTCCCCTGCTTCAGGGAATAGTGATGATAATGATTGGACACAAGGTAGTTTGTAATGTCAGAAACACCAGTGATTTCAAACCATATTTTTGAGACTGTCTTTGGTTCCCTGAGAAAATACTCAGCAATTGTGTTGACTTAATTTGCATGTGGTTTGACACATATTAAAGACACCACACAGAGACATATAAACATCATTAAAAAAACAGATTTTCACCAAAGGAGGTCTTTACATTTCTATGTCTTAAGATACTGCATGCTAATAGATCTGTCATTGGCATTTCAATAGCTTGACAGTACTTTAGTGAATATTTTTTTAAACATTAGCTTTTGCTGCATGGAATAAAGCAGCATGGACATTCGAGATTTATCCTTTTGTGTTTCACGGCAGAAGGAAGTTGTATTAGTTTATAACGCATGAGAGAATTTTATATTTTGGGGATGAATTATTCCTCCACCGGATTGACATACTAAGGAATTGGCATTTTCTCTAAAACAGTGGAATAGCATGGATCACTGGGATGGACCACCATGAACCTTTACTTTGCCTACAGTGTTGTAATGAAACTGTGTCCCAACTGTGACCTCTGCAGATTGAGGGCTGGTCTTTTGGGGGTGTCTCCGACTCAGAATTGCTTACTTTACGAAGCTCTGCAGAAGACCTGCATCTTACCAAGTGAAAAAATCAGCTAAATCCACACTGATATTTTCATGTTCATTTACTTGGTGGAGAATGCAGGCAGAAAGGCAATATGTGCAAGAATATCCACTCCTGAGATACTTGTCAGATGAGCAATTATGCGAGGTTGAAGTGTCTTCTAGCTAAAAATGGCGGAGGCAGAACCTTCAAAGGGTTCCGGGAGAAATGAAAATCAATTTCAGGGTCATTTGACTGTTAAAAGTTAATGAATGGAAAAGCATGCAAAGTCAAATGCTGCTGAGCAAATTAATGAATTCTTCTTTCTCGTGGAGACGCTTCCTGTGGTGGACCTTCACACAGACTCACAGTTATACTCACAAATGAGCCCTTTTCAACAGTCAATAGTCTGGATAAACAAACGTTAAACATTGTTTTGCAGCAAAATGGCTATACCTTATATTAAATGCAACCCAGAATACATGTTAATAGTGGAGGCTGGAGTTAACTGACATCTTTTTACAGTAAAAACAAACCTTACAGAATAACGTTATTGAACATCTGCACCATTATTGACTAGGGGAAACAGAGATGCAGTTCTTTGGTCTAATAGTATCGGCACACCATATGGGCTAAGTCTCACAAGAACCTCCTGTTTGAAATATGAAATTTTGCTGGATGTTGAGCCGGTTGCAAAATACCACCTAAATGAAAAACAAGACGCAATATATTTATATTTAAAGGAATTGTTGACCCAAAAAAAATGAACAAAATCCTTAAAATTGTAATAAAGGCTATTTAATGGCTAATCATCATAAATTGTTTATGCAAAACAATGATTAAGTAAATAACATGTTATGAAACAGCAAAAATATTAAACATAACCTACAAAAAATATATTTAAAAAAAATGCATTAAAGTGAAAGTAAAAGATGACAACTTACAATCAAAAAAAGTATAGCAATCCACCCAGCCCACACACACACACACACACACACACACACACACACACACACACACACACACACACACACACACACACACACACACAGATTTTAATTTATATATCTTAAACAAATCAATCAATCAATCAACTTTATTTATATAGCACTTTTACAATCACGATTGTGTCAAAGCAGCTTCACAGTGTCAAACAGGATAATATTGCGACAAAATTAGATTTGGCTGTACAGTCGTACTAGAGAAAACAGTGATGTTATCAGCTTATTTTAATTTATCATACAAACATACACACACACACACACACACACACACACACACACACACACACACACACACACACATATTAATTTAATATATTTTAATGTATAATTATATAATTACATACACACAAACATGTATGTGTGTATATATATATATATATATATATATATATATATATATATATATATATGGTATAACTAAGGTAATTTTAAGATTTGACATGACCAAAAACAATTCACTTCATTTAATATTAGATAAAACCATGTTAAAAACAAACACTGCTAAAGAAAAACAAAGCATCTAATACTTTCCAGAAATATTGCCCTTGTAATGACTTCTCTGTGTGAAAACTATCACACAGAGATGGTAACTCTCTTGAGGCTCTCCTATTTTCCTAATTGTTTCTGATTAAGTGATTTTTTTATCACTTTATGTTGTCTCCTACAGATCAGACTAATCGTTACGGTGTCTGAGAGAGTCCTGGTGGAGTAAATTACAGTGTGTAATGTCCAGAAATGTTCTTTGTACCAGAGAGCCTTTCAGCTTTCATCAGCAGAACAACACACAAACACACACCTTTGACCGATATCACGGTGTACATCCTCAACACAGCGCTGTATTCCTCAAATGATCAATAAACAACTCTGGCAGATGAAAACCGAAACCTTGAACTTTGAATTGTCCGGGAGCGTTAGGGACTGTTTGAACAGCAAACTGCCTCTTTTTGGTCCGGTACCAATTAAATACATTTTGGTTGTGGTTCTGTGTAAATGTGCACGCTCGCACTCTGCATGAGATGTTGCGTAATACCATCTAATGCACACATTGTAATGATCATCACCAAAATGTTTTTCCTTTAACCCTGTCGCCATCCACCATGGGCAAGCAAACAGACAGTCCAACCCCGAACTTTACCTTTATTTGTGACAGAAGTCACTATGTCTCAAACAAACAGATCAATGTTTGGAAAGCATCACAGTGACAGTTGGGTTGTCTCTGCTTGTTAAACTGGAATGAAAGAAAACATTTTAACATGAAAAATACACAGAAACTTGAAATATAATTCAAAATGATGCCGTGATCCCAGTAAACGAGAGCAGCAGGAACATGAGCCATTGCTCTGAGAAACACTGTAGGCTATATGTGACCTGCAGGGCAGCGGTTTGAAGACAGAGAAAGACAATTTGAGTTCACAGTCACAGCTGTGTAAACTTATATACCACAGACACACAAACACACACACACAAGTTGTGTTTTCATGTTTATGGGGACTTTCCATAGACATAATGATTTTTACACTGCACACATTGTATCTATCCCCTTTAACCACATGCATCACAGATAACGGTCTGAAATTTTTACATTTTCAAAAAAATATCAATATCTATAATCAATTGCAATTACAAATAATCAAATAATCAATCAGCATTTTTCCTCATGGAGACCAAAAAAATGTCCCCATCCCCAAATTTTGTCATCCTTATGGGCACATTTTGTCCTCAATAAGTAGTGTTTACCCATGCAAGCAAAGACACACACACACACACACACACACACACACACACACACACACACACACACACACACACGTCGTGTTTCCATGTTTTATGGGGACTTTCCATAGGCGTAATGGATTTCATACTGTACAAACTCTACATCCTATCCCCTTACACTGCCCCTGCCCCTAAACCTACCCATCACAGGAAACATTCTGCATTTTTACTTTCTCAAAAAAAACTCCTGTGTGATTTATAAGATGTTTTCCTCATGGGGACCTAAAAATGTCCCCACAAGGACAAGGATTTCGGATATTGCCATCTTTGTGGGGACATTTTGTCCCCATAACGTAGGGATTACCAGGTCACACACACACACACACACACACACACACACACACACACACACACACAACTAGGTAATGACAATAGGTTTATATTTTTTTATTTTTTTATTTTGCATTGAAATATACATTTATTTTAAGCAAATATATTACATATATTACTAATATATTATATAATAATATTTTTAGATATTATAATATAATATATATATATATATATATATATATATATATATATATATATATATATATATATATATATATATATATATATATATATATATATATATATTTAATTTTTCCACAGGAAGTCAGATTTAACGATTTAACTCAGTTCTGGGGACAGATTTGTCTAACTTAGCAAATACACACACACACACGCACACACACACACACACACACATGCAAACATTAAATCTAATAAATCTCTGTATAAATGGAGGACTGTATAAATACCCAGTCACCTAACTGATGTTCCTCGACAGGTTTTCAGCATCCCTCCACCTCCCCGTCTCCTCACACTCGCCTGGATACTTCCAACCAGAAATACTGGGGAAGTTAATGGTGTTTGTTTTCTCAGTTAATTACTTTATCCTTCATGTCGGATTCGGCTGAAAATGGCGCAGCTACAGTACACATTACAGGCACTGAGCAACCAGCGTGGATGTCTAAAGTTGCCTATATAATAATAATAAATAATAATCATTTGTTCGATTTATATAGCGGTTTTAAAGGCACTTAAAGTGCTTTACATAGAAGGAGGAATCTCCTCAACCACCACCAATGTGCAGCACCACCTGGATGATGCGACGGCAGCCATATTGCGCCAGAACGCTGCACACACCAGCTGATTGGTGGAGACGAGAGAGTGATTAAGCCAATCAGGAGAGGGGGATAATTAGGAGGCCATGATGGACAGAGGACAATGGGCAAATTTGGCCAGGATGCCGGGGTTACACCCCTACTCTTTATCGAAGGACACCCTGGGATTTTTAATGACCACAGAGTCAGGACCTCGGTTTAACATCTCATCCGAAGGATGGTGCTCTTTGTCTGTATAGTGTCCCCATCATTATACTGGGGTGTTAGGACCCACACAGACCACAGGGTGAGCGCCCCCTGCTGGCCTCACCAACACCTCTACCAGCAGTAGCCTAGTTTGGTCTCCCATCCAGGTACTGACCAGGCTCAGCTTCAGTGGGAAACCAGTCTTGGGCTACAGGTGATATGGCTGCTGGTAATATAGAAAGAATAAACCAGTCTTGTAGGAGAAACAACTAGGTCTAGGAGAAACAACAGAGATGTTAAAGAGCTATTCTTTTTTGTTATTATTTCTATGGGAATCTTTAATGAGGTCATTTTGAGCATGTGTCCATCAGAAGAAGGTTTACATCTAACATCTCGCCTTTCCAAACCACCCCTACATTTTCATTTTTCATTGCTGTTTCATAATAAACAGACTTAATTACTGATCCCTGGATGTCTCCCAGACTTACTGCTAAGCCCCCTGTGGGAATGTGTGTGCGTCTGTTTATATTCATTTCTTTCTTTTACGTAAAATATCAAAGTACGCAGTCTGTCGACGTCTGCTGCTTTTAAACTATGCTCTCCCTAATTACTTTAGATATATCCATCAGGCTATAAATCAAATCAAAGCAGCCCATCAATTATGAAATACTTTACAAAAACAACAATCTGCCCTCCTGTCCCTGCGTTTGTCTCTGAGTCCCTTTTATCAGCGAGACGGCTATTTAAAAACAAGATAAGACGCTGCCTCATTACAATGCCACATGACATCAAGAGCACTCATGTGAAGACAATCTGTCATCCACCACAAAGCTGAGGAGGGAGATCAGGTTTTAAAACCATCCTTAACAGCGTCTTTTACAACCTCCGGAGCAATCACACACAGGTTACTTGCATTTGCTCTAACAACCAATTAAATTCATAAAAATGGTGTGGGATCCCTGCTGATGTGGGCCGTATATGCACTGAGATTACAGACTAAGAATATCACCACAACTCAAAACCATGACATCAATTACAGCAGAACAATTCATTTTTACATTTTCTCAACTATTTTTTTGGGGGGGTGACTGGTGTGCAAATGCTGTATGATAATGCTGAGAGTGTTGCTATGGGGTAGCTAACTAGCCCAAGTTAAATGAGCATGAATTCAATTTCCGTAATATTAAGCAGCACAGCTGTTTCCAACATTGATAATAATCATAATCATGTTTCTTGTAGCAAAAAAAATTATATTAAAATGATTTCTGAAGGATCATGTGACACTGAGGACTGGAGAAATGATGCTGAAAATTCAGCTTTGATACATCCATCCATTAATCCATTCATCCATATAGGACAGGCTAAAATTCTCAGGCAGTCTCAGGGATCCAGTAGGTGGGTGGGACTCCTACAGTTTCTCTTTATCAGTTCAGAGTGCATCAATTATTCAACAACAGGGAAGTTGTGGACCTTGAGATTAACTTTTTGCTGTTATTTTTATTGTTGTTTTTTCCCTCATGCCAAGAGCACAGGACATATCCAGGCTATTACAGAGCAAACATATAGACATATACACAGTCATTCACTCCCACCAACACACTCATGTGCACACACACACACACACACACACACACACACACACACACACACACACACACACACACACATCACACGTTAGGTTTTTGTGAATTGTGGGGACTGTGTAAAATCCATAGGCGTAATGGATTTTACACAGTACAAACTGTACATCCTATCTCCCTGCCCGTACCCCTAAACCTACCACAGGAAACATTCTGCATTTAGTATGTTTATAAATGCATTTACATTGTGGGGACCGCTGGCTGGTGATCTCAGGTTTATATATAATAACACAAAAACACACATACACCCACACACACACACACACACACACACACACACACACACACACTAGTGAGACTGACACTGCTTACTGTCCTAATAATAAATGGGTGGGTGGGTGGATGATTGATAGATTGGTGAGTGGATGGATGGATGGATGGATGGATGGATGGATGGATGGATGGATGGATGGATGGATGGATGGATGGATGGAAGGATGGAAGGATGGATGGATGGATGATGGATGGTATAACCCTCACTGAAAAAAGGAATATACACTCTAAAAAATCCTGGGTTGTTTTAACCCAGCAATTGGGTTATTTTAACCCAGCGATTGGGTTGTTTTAATCCCACGGTTGGGTTAACTATTTGCTTAAAACAACCCAACTGCTGGGTTAGTCCATATTTGACCCAACATTGGGTTGTTTTTTACTCAGTGTATATATACATGGTAACACTTTAGTATGGGGGAACACATATTCACTATTAACAATGACTTTTAGCAAATAAACTCACAGAAATTAAGAAAGCATCTGATCAAAGTGATGTGGATAATCTGGAGGTAATTAAAATTACACCGTACTGATACATTGATAATAAAGTTATATAGGCCTATTTGAGACTTTCAACCTCAGATGTCACGGCCACAGACCGTTGGCTGAAAGTCTGATGCATTTGGCACACCAAATTGGATACATTTTAGGAGTTTTGAAGTCGTCATCTGATTGGTTGAATACTACTGGATGTCCAGGGAGAAGTGTGTGTCGCATTTTTAAACTGTCTGCCTGGAAACAAAGATGCTGTGATGCCAAACTTCCTCGTGGAGTTTATAACTGTGACAATGAGAGCTTACTGGGATCAGCTAAAATCTGGATTTTCAAAAAAATGTGACATATGTAAAGTTCGAGGAACAGACACTTTAAAATATGTTCAAGAGGTGTACCAGCCCGATCACACATAAATGCGTATAAATAGTACGAGTGTGCAATGTCATGCTTGAATGTTTACGCCAAAACTCATTTTGGCGTGCATATGATGTATATATGGCACGCTCTATTGGGTAGGTTTAGGGTAGTGGGGTTGGGGGTTCGTAGGTATAATACGCCATAAAATGCATATCATATGCACGCAAAAAATAGCGTATCATATGCACGCCAAAATGAGATATGGCGTATACATTCCACGACATTGCACACTCGTACTATTTATTCGCATTTTTCGTGAGATCGCCCTGGGTGTACACACTGGTCTGTTGTAGGCCCTGTCCCATAAGGCATCCTGACACTCATGGTCTTCCTCTGAGTCTGCTCTTTTGTGAAGAAATGCTGCTTTCTTTGACTGTCGGGAAGAAGTCAGCTGTGGAGTTCGCACCAGAGCGGGCTCAGCAGAAGTGTGTATCAATTGGCAAGGGCACATATCGACCGCTCACAAGCACCCTTCTGAAACCTAAAATGACTAAATGAGAAACTCTATGGCCTCATGGACTCAATGGCCAAGTGCTTGCGGCAGCCATCTTAAGTCCACGTATGAGTGTGCCATTTGGGACTGGACCATTGTAGGTACATTGTTAAATTTTTCACATCCCTAAACACAACGTGGAACAAAATGAACTGTGATTGGATGGGCAGTCTTTGGATATATTGGTCTGCCTAGACTACTTTGAATTAAATAAACAAATTGATTAATGAATGCAACATTTTTACATATAGCTCCTTTAATTCTGATTAAAAATAAAATATCACCTTGCAGTAATGAGATTTTGGGTATTGAATGTGCTTAAATGCCATGACAATAACACGGTTTAACAGTTGTGTAGCTCAACACAGTTAGTCTTATTGTTTACATCTGGTTTACTTGATTTACCATGAGTACCATTCCTAATATCAATCTAGCTCACTGCAGTGTGAACAAGAGTTTCATAGTAGCCGCCGAACAAATGCACTGAGTATCATTATAACGTAACTTTCAACACACTCAAATAATAATAGTGCTGCATTACCCCACATACGCATGAGTGGAAGAAGCAGAAGGACTCGTATGTGGCATAATAAAACCTCTACGAAATCCAGGCTTCATCAAGCTGCACCTTTGTTTTGAATAAGCAAAAAAAAATTACATATTGCGGCTTTAAAGGAAGTGTATGTAAGATTGTGGCCAAAACTGGTACTGCATTCACTCTCCCCCTCCCCCTGACTCCAGGTTGCCAGATTGGCTGCAGGATCAGCAGGAACGTTGTAGATCTGCAGGTGTGCTAACTAGAGCAGATCTGGCAACCCGGATGCCCAAACACTACTGACTTCGTGATTGGTCGACAGGTGGAGGGCGGAGCTTCAGACCAAAACACAACATGTCAACATCAACATCAGTTGAGGGCTGCAACAACAACTTTTAAATTACAATATCCTGGCCGGATTACTGTGGTCAGTGATAGAAGTATTTGAAATGAACATGATTTCTTAACGTCTAGTGACATATCAGGGCCATTTTATGATTAATTGAAATACATTTCTTACAGTTTCTTTAATATAAGAAAGTTTAACATAGTAACTTTTTTTCTTCTTTTAAACAAAACTTTGTAAGATTCACACCCCTCACTTGAGGTGTGCCACCATCATCTTGATTACCGATACACACATCTAGCATCAATGCTACATACTCTAAGAAGCAAAAACTAGTGAAATATCACTTTAACTTTCACAGTGAGCATCCAACAGCAGCATTCCTTTGAGGGAGGTGTGTTTTGGAGCATGTGAACGTCACAGGAGCAATGCTCATCACGAAGCTGACACGAGCAGCAGAGAGGAATCATTTTGTCAACCCTGTGCTTTCAATCGATCCCTTAGATAATTAACCGATGCTTATCACAGGAGCTGTAATCATGAGGGCTTAAAGCAGGAGACCGCAGTAAAACCACAGCTTTTCTCTGACCCGCATGAACTGCTATGATTATAGGCCTACAAAAATTGCATATTTAAGCAATAAGGTACGAGCAATATAATTATCACTGCAATACATTCAGCATGTTAAAATAATATCTGAAGGATCATGTGACACTGAAGACTAGGCTAATGGTGCTGAAAAATAAGCTTTGCACCTCGGCAATAAATTAAATTTTACAATATATTCACATAGAAAACAGTTTAAAAAATCGTAATTATTTCAAAATTTTGACAGGTAGTGTAGAGTATATAAAGCAATATCTAATCTTTAATATATCGTGTATTTTAGGATGACTGAAAGGTTGGCCAATCAGCATCCAGGACCAAAAATAGCTGTTTTATAATTAGGTTTAATTACTCGAGTGCTTTAGATTCCCTTCCTAGCCGGCAGGCTTTGCCTGATCAATGTTAATTCAACACAACTCTGACTCCAAACGTTAAGCAGATACTCGCTGGTCCGTTAAACGCGGTCAAGACAATAGACTTGACAGAAAAGCCCAGACCACAGACAGCGCCCACAGTGAAAGATGTGATGGATCAGTGGTCCAGCGTCTGAATCGATACCTCCACCACCCCTCCCCGTCTCACAGACTTTAAATAAGTCCACCATCCACATCACAATCCATATATTGACTCCTGTTGTGAAACCTTTTTTTTACCCTGGTGCAGTGGAGCGTTTCAGGGTGATGGTGGGGTGAAGCCAGCGGCTACATGCCGTAATTAATGCTGAGTGGGGCCATTACCAAACTCATTGCTGATGTTATGTGTTATGAAATGGTTTGTGAGCTGTACATCTCTGTCCTGGAACGAATCCTCTTAATCCATCTAAAAGAGGACAAATACAAGAGGATGGAAGCTGTAAAATGTGTGGGATCAACCTTTATCCCTCACTGTCTAGACTGGTGGTTTTGCTTCAGGTCCAAGTACCAACAGTAAATTTTGTGCAAAATTAAATTTTTTTGATGATGTTCTTGGCAGCCAATATTTCAAAGTGCAAAACACACTGTGGTCACCAGTCATTTTATGAAAAGCAACACTGAATTAAAATCTGCTTCACTTGCAACGAGCGTAGATGCATTTCTGCAAAAATGCACATGAGTTTAGTTTTTACTAGGCTACTCATTATAGAACTATACTCCCCAAACACATTTTTAGTTATGTTAAACAGTAGGTTTAATTTCATTTTTAATATTATTTATTTTTACAGATTTTCTCTTAACTTTCTCTCTGTTAGAGCATTAACTGTTGCTATATCCAGCAATAAACACGCAATGCCGTTGATTTTTTACGTTCATGAGGGATTTAATTATTTGCTAATTAGATAGAGTGTGGTCACTTTTATTTAGTTTTATTTAGTAGGGCTACATATGTATGTCATGAGATTATATATGTTTTTCAAACATGTCATTTTTCTGCCTTCCGCTCACTGTCACTTTTCAACCTTCAATTCAGAAAACATCCGGAAACAGAGGGAAAGAAATAGACACATCTGCTGTTATGTCAAGCCAGACTGTTCTTCAAGTGATGATAAACTGTTTCATGTGAGTTGACAGCATTCAGAGACATGTTCAAAAGGCATATTCATTTCTGAAGAAAATGTTTGACCTTACATGCTGGTTTCAGGATTTAACTTAAATTAACTTGAACTTTCTCAGGATATCAAATCACAACCTACCACTTTGTAATATATATATATATATATATATATATATATATATATATATATATATATATATATATATATATAATTTTAACAATAAAATTATGTACTGCATTTTGCATTATTTATGTAAAATATTATTTAGAATATATTTATTTAGCAGTATTTATGAAAATATGTGACCTGACATACATGTATCAAGAGTAAACTTTCACATACTAAGAAAGTTTCTTTCTTAGGAAGAAATCACACTTAGCAAAATCCTGCAACTTTTGGTAGAAATTCAAATTCATGCCCTAAAAAATAGCCATACTCGTGGTATCTATTTATATTGTTTATTGTCATTAATCGTAATGTTTTTTTAATTATTTGATAATAATGATGTGCATTGTATCGTATGCATCTTTATAAGACCTTCTGATTGGAACAAGTCACATCACAAACATCCTTAATGTATTAGTATATTTGATCAAACTGAACTCACTTACCAAAGATAGAGCTCCCTCGTGTGGTTATGTCTTGTGAACTTATTCAACTTACTTAATTTACTGCTTTTTCCAATATTTGTGTAAAATATTCACTAAATGTAAAATAATATATTTATGAAAATATGTGACCTGACATACAAGTTTTAAGAGTAAACTTTAACATACTTTTTTTAGTTACCAAAGATAGAGCTCCCTCGTGTGGTTGTCTCATTCAAACTTATTCAAAGCGCATGCGCATGCGTCCCCGGAAGTATTAAGTTTATAAACATTGCATGTGCGACTGTCACAAACTGGCATTAATGGCTTTTTTAATTAAAATCTGCTTAAAATGACTACGGAAATATAAATCATTTTTCTTGTGACTCGTACTTCAGGAAAAATCGGCGTTAGACGATTCCGAGGCTGCAATATCAAGTCGAAAAGGTAATTTAACTTAAGTTACACATTTTAAATAGACATGCAAATATCTCTTCTTCATAATCCCATTATTAAATGTCCGACCTGATTTTGATTGAGCAGTTTAGTTATAATAGATAACAGCATATGCCTAGATTGTTGTTTTCATTGGTGTGTGTTTATGATATGTTTATGAAGTAATGTTATATGATTTATGAATATGCTTTTGAATCCTGGTGAAGATTGACGATGCCAGCTCGAAACACTATCAACAGTGGAGTCAGATACTCCAAACTAGCGAGTGATGATGACGGATACATCGATCTCCAGGTAAGAGAGAGGATTTTAATGCCCTTATCAGTATTGCTCACTTTAATATGAGTTATTTCCAGGGTGTATCATATCTATTTATTAATATGTCTGCGTTTTTGTCTTTCTGACTGTCTTTGAGTTATAGCTTTGCTTTGCATGTATTTATCACACATACTGTTATATTTATATATTTAAAGAAATATATATAGCACATAAATAATCATTATAACATCACATTATACTACATAATGCATAATAAATAATACATATTTATCAATTCAGTTTTATTGCATTTTCCAATGTACAATAATTAAAGGGATAGTTCACTCCAAAAGGAGAATTCTGTCATTAATTCCTCGCCCTCATGTCGTCCCAAACCCTTAAGACCTTCGTTCATCTTCCTTGTTGTAAAATAAATAAAATAATAGCCGGTGTCCACCACCACTCCATCAACATTTTTGCAAGATTTAGAAAAACCTAATAGCAACTCAGAGCGACTGAAACATCTCTGATTGACGGTCGAACAGAAAGCATCAGGCTCTGATCGCATTTGCCCCCATTATAAGGCATTTGTATTGCGATTTGCAATATTTTAGTCTCACAAATTTTATTCAAATTCAGTCATCTCAGATGTGTTAGAACATTTACAGACTTGAGCATAGTTACGCTAGATATTTATTTACAATTATTTACATTTTTACCAGATCTAGTGTGAAGAAATAATCACAGAAAGGCCAGATCCAGAGCTGCTGTGTGTGTTAGCACATGATCACACACCCCCCGTCCTTCTCATCGCAATAGCCAGTGTAATCCACATCTGGTGGCCGAGTGTTGTTTTGCTCATGTTTTAACGAAAAAGAAAAGTTTAAATCACTTAAAACGGGTAAGTGATGTTCCACGGAGGCATCCAGCTTCACCATCACTGCGCTGTCGTCATCGCGTAAAGCCCGCCCCAATGTTTCTGATTTGTGCCACAATTTCGACGGATTAGAAATGGGTTTGAATGAGATCTTTGCCAGACTAATTGCAGAGCAAATCTAAATTTGCCGGAAGTTGTCTGGTTTTTCCTTCCTTTGAACTATCACTTTAATTGTGCATGTACTGCTCTAGACTGAAAATCTGCATGAGTGTGTTGTAATATTGAGCAATGTAATATGTTCTCTCTCTTTTAAGTTTAAGAGAAGTCCACCTAAAGTCCCTTATAAAGCGATCGCCCTGGCAACCGTTCTCTTCCTCATCGGCTCCATACTGATCACCATCGGATCCCTCCTGTTAGCAGGATACTTTGGCGTTGATGATGAAGTGAGTGCATTATTATAGCTCTGCCTTTACAGATTGCACCATAGCGTCTCGTTCAGATATCTGGAAAGGTTCTTCAATCATTTGTTAGTGTGCATTTATTTGATTTCATAGGGCTGTCGTTTTATGTTTTCTATTTACACAATCCTAATAGTCTCCGGAGCGTTTGCAGCATGAATGCATTTCTCATATGTAAAGCAATGTTTTCTGAATTCTGTCAAACTATGTTTATATAAGGTTAAAACAAAGCTTAATTGTGTTTTCCAGTCAGCGTTATTTTACATTATGTATATGCTATTGTATTTGTTAATTATTAATAAATTAAATGATCTTTATTTGTATATTTTACATTATATACATATATATATTTATATGTTTTAATTTTGATGTAGATCTATCTATCTATCTATCTATCTATCTATCTATCTATCTATCTATCTATCTATCTATCTATCTATCTATCTATCTATCTATCTATCTATCTATCTATCTATCTATCTATCTATCTATCTATCTATCTATCTATCTATCATTTAAACTCATCTATCTATCTATCTATCTATCTATCTATCTATCTATCTATCTATCTATCTATCTATCTATCTATCTATCTATCTATCTATCTATCTATCTATCTATCTATCATTTAAACTCATCTATCTATCTATCTATCTATCTATCTATCTATCTATCTATCTATCTATCTATCTATCTATCTATCTATCTATCTATCTATCTATCTATCTATCTATCATTTAAACTCATCTATCTATCTATCTATCTATCTATCTATCTATCTGTCTGTCTGTCTGTCTGTCTGTCTGTCTGTCTGTCTGTCTGTCTGTCTATCTATCTATCTATCTATCTATCATTTAAACTCATCTATCTATCTATCTATCTATCTATCTATCTATCTATCTATCTATCTATCTATCTATCTATCTATCTATCTATCTATCTATCTATCTATCTATCTATCTATCTATCTATCTATCTATCCTCAAACTATTTTAAACGTATTAAACTATTTCAAACCTTTTCAAACTTTCTGATCAACTCTCTTCCAAGCCAACTTAAAGTTTGTCTTCAAACTTTTTTGTCTAGTTTTTGTTATTTTAAAATTGTCTGTATAGCTTCTACTTAATGTAACACTTTACTAGAAGGCTTTATATATAATGCATTATAAAAGTATTTTAGTGCATTAATCATGTCTTGTAATGCACCTTTTAATGCATTGTATGATTTCATGAATAATTGTAACAGTTGTAGTTACATTATACTGCACGGTTATAATACTTATCTATTTAATGTTACACCTTTAGAAAGTGTAACTGTTTAAGATGAATGAAAAATAACCGTTTTGAGACATAACAAGGGATCTGCAAATATTATAATGCATTTTTAACTGCTAACAATTATTTATGAAAAGATATATTAGATTATAGCGTACATTATAAATAATTTTATAATGCATTATACATGAGGACTTTGTGTTACCTTTATTTTTATTTACGTCTTAGCTTGAGTAATTTTAGTGCTCTCAAATTAATGAATCAATATTGTTTATATAATGTGTGGATTGGTTTCATATATATATATATATACTGTAAGAAATGTGAGAATTTCTTCTAGTCTAAGTAAGTCTAGTAGTCTTTTATGGCTTGATGCGTCCATATATTCAGTCAGTCAGTCAGTTTATCATCCTACAGTGAACTGAATTTGTGAACTGGAAGTGTTTTATTCAGTGGCAGAATGTGGTGAGATTACGCAGCACCTGATGTGGAGGTTAATCCTCCAGATTTAGTAACGCTGCTCTTAAGAAACCTCTCCGTCTGTGGCCTGTCCTATTTCTTGAGTTAGACCTGCTAATGCAGCTCGGTCGGTGGGAATCCAGACTAGAGCTTCATGTCAAAAGAGAAACATTGTCCTTCAGTATAACAGTATTTATTATTCTCCTACTACATTCACACTGCACTAGAATGTGCCTCAAAGGACTAAACATGACATGGATCTGCATTTTGGATGACAGGAAAAAAATTGAATAGGGCCTTTTTAAATTCTGATATAAGTCATAATTGGTGTATCCGATTTTTGTAGTGACATTTTAGAAACTTTTGGAATTAGTGTGAATTTTTATTTAACATTCACTGCTCAATAAAAATGAATAAATCGATGCATTAAAATACAAAATACTCTGAAATTAGCCACATTTGAAGGGTCACCTTGAAGAAAAGAAATGTGTTTGAGCTTTGAGGTGATATCGAGAACACAAAATACCCTTTGCACTGTAGATTAATCAGTATATGATCCTTGGACCACCTGATTTGTATCCAAATAACCATGATTTGAATCAATCAGATTTTTTGTAGTGACGGTTAGAATTAGTGTTTTTTGTTTGTTTTTTACAAGTAGTTTGCATTTGTTATAAATTAAAATGACTAAATTAATGCATTAAAATACTCTCAAATGGGAGTATCAAATTTGATCACTTGAACAAACACACTCACGTATGATTTAATAATAAATCATCATCATATTAGTGTATTTATGAGGGATCATGTGACACTGTAAACTGGAGTAATGATGCTGAAAATTCAGCTTTGATCACAGAAATAAATCACATTTTAAAATATATTCACATAGAAAACAGTTATTTTAAATGGTAATAATATTTCACAATTTTACAGATTTTTTTCTGTATTTCTGATCAAATGAATGTAGGCTTAATGAGCATAAGAGAGTATAACTAATACGCTTGGAATTAATGTGATTTTTAACTTATCATTCTATGAAGAAGTAAATGTTTGTTCTGCTTTAAAATGTTAAGTTTAGTCAGCTTGAAATGTGAAGTAAGTGATATTTGAATTGACTAAACTTAAAATTAAGCAGCATGAACACTTACTTTTAGTTAAAACATTATTTTATTTTTTTACAGTTGCCACATTTAGAGGGATATTTGAGCCGATTCTGAGAATACAAAAGTGCACTGTAGGTTGATCAGTAGATGACAGGCTTTGAGGTCCTCAGAAAACCACCCGCTTTAGACAGTTATTAATGAGCTGTGCCGGAGTTTGAGTCGGCGAGCACTGGAACTCAACCTCCCTGTCTTTCTGTCACTCACAGCACCGTGATCGCACCATCCCTGTCCTGATTATTGGAATCCTGGTCTTTCTTCCTGGTTTTTACCACCTGCGCATCGCCTATTATGCCTCCAAGGGTTACCGCGGTTATTCCTACGATGACATCCCTGACTTTGATGACTGAGACGTACTGTCAGCCTGCTGATGTGACAGACATTTGAACCTCGTTTTCCTGCCGCTGATGTCCGCCACTTCACAATGACTTGACAGGCTCTTTTTTTTTTTTTTTATAGCGTGAGAAGGTGTACTGAATTCATGAACTAGTATGTTTCATGTGAGGAAAATGGATTTCATGCCATTATTTATAATGAAAACCGGTCACCGTTCAGTTGTTATATCAGTATGTTGTAGTGACTTACAGGTCTTTGGAACGAGCAAAGCCTGAAGGAAGCAAACATGCCACATGTCGTTTCATATTGTACAATTATTTTGAGGTCTTGCACTAGGGTTAAAATCTCATTAAGGATGTGATATTTGCTCATTTTTGAGGATTGGTCTTAACATATAACAAACTTAACTTAACCATTCCAAATTGTCCTTGAAATTAAAAGCAAAAGGGTTTTATTTTCATCA